>NC_134354.1:719606088-719906088 GCF_048569485.1 Anomaloglossus baeobatrachus
CTGGGTAAGTGTGAGGGCCCCAGACTTCGCTGCCATACAGGAGGATTGGGGCAATGATGGAATCGAAGATTTTTAGCCAGACCCTCACTGGTGGCTTCAGATGATACAATTTCCTTCGGATGGCATAAAAGGTTTTGCAGGCCTTGTTTTTCAGGGTCTCTATGGCTTGTTTAAAGCTCCCTGACTGGTGAATTTCCAGGCCCAAGTAGGTGTATTTGTCTGTTCCTGTTAGAGTGCAGCCGTTTACGACAAATGAAGGATGCTGGTCAAATCTTCTTTTTCTCTTCTGGAACACCATGATGTTGGTTTTCTTTAGATTGATCGGTAGTGCCCATGTGGAGCTGAATTTCTCCAAAATTTGTAGGTTGTCTTGGAGACCTTTCTCGGTTGGTGACACCAGCAGTAGGTCATCTGCATAGAGCAAGAATTTCACCTGGGCGTCATGGAGTGTGAGACCTGGAGCAGGTGAAGATTCCAGAGCAGCAGCCAGCTCATTGATGTAAATATTGAAGAGCGTTGGACTTAGGCTGCAGCCCTGTCTGACTCCTCGGCTCTGCTGGAAATAAGCCGTTCTTCTACCGTTCACACTCACGCTGCAGAGGTTCTCGGTGTAGGAGCTTTTGATGACATCGTAGGTCTTTCCTCCTATTCCGCTTTCCAGCATTTTTAAGAACAAGCCCGGGTGCCACACTGAGTCAAAGGCCTTTTTAAAGTCTACAAAGCAGGCGTATATCTTCCCATGCTTTGTATTGTGGACGTGGCTCTGAATGAGACTGTGCAGGGTGTAGATGTGGTCCGTGGTGCGGTGGTTTGGCACGAACCCTGCTTGGCTTTTGCTCAGGACATTGTGCTCGGTAAGGAAACTGATGATCCTTTTGTTTAGGATGCTGTTGAACAGTTTTCCCAAGTTACTGCTGACACATATGCCTCTGTAGTTGGCAGGGTCATACCTGTCCCCACTCTTGTGGATCGGTGTAATGAGTCCTTGGTTCCAGGTACGAGGGAAGTAGCCAGCACTCAGCACAATGTTGAACAGTTTAACCATTGCAGCTTGAATTTCTGGTGGGCTGTACTTCAACATCTCTGGGGGGATTCCATCCAGACCACTAGATTTTTTACACTTTATGGAAGTGATTTTCTCTGCAACTTCCTGTAATGTAATTGGTGTGTCCAGTGGGTTTTGGAAGTTTTTGATTTTCTCTTCCATTGCCTTTAGTTTTGATGTTATGTTTTCCTGCTCTTGGCTTAGTCCTTCTTTTGGGATGTCTTTGTAGAGGTCTCTGAAGTACTGGAGCCAGATGTTGCCATTTTGGATATGGGTATCAGTCTTTTTCTTGCTCTTTGTGTCCATGTGGCTCCATATTTCCCAGAAGGAGTTGTCTTGGAGGGCGTCTTGGAGTTGGCTAAGTTTGGTAGAGATGTAGCTCTGCTTCTTCCTCCTGAGGATGGTTTTGTACTGCTTTTGTATGGTGTCATAGGCTTCCCTCAGGTCTGGGTTGTTGGGGTCTCTGTGTTTATTGTTTGAGGCTGTTCTCAGGGTCTTTCGAACGGCTTTACACTCTTTGTCAAACCAACCATTGATCTGCTTTTCTTTTGGCCTCTTGTAGTTGACTTGTTTGAGGTCGGACAATTTGGCCATGGTGTGGAATATTTTGTTGAGGTCTTTTGCAGCTTGATTCACTCCTTCTGGGTTTGACTTGTACTTGTAGCTGTAGAAGTTGTGGAGCATCTCTTGTAATTCCGGTCTGTTGGGAGCCTCTTTATATTTTATTTCTGACGTCTTGGACCATTTATAGGATGGAGGTCGGTTGTAGAGGCTGCTCTGCTGTGGCTTTTGTGTGGATGGTTTCTCTGTAGATTTTATGTACAGGAGAAGTTGGCTGTGGTCTGACAGGTGCGTTTGTGGGGTGACTATGAAGGCGCTAATATTTGCCGGGTCCATATCTGTAATGGCGTAGTCTACTACACTCCTTCCTACATGGGAGTCTAGTGTATATCTTCCCAGTGAGTCTCCCTTTGTACGTCCATTAAGAATATGAAGACCTAAACTTTTACATAAGTTCAGGAGCTTTTTGCCACTTTTGTTGACTGTACTGTCATAGCTGTTTCTCTCTGAGTGTTCTGAGTCGTGACTGTCATTCTCTGCCCCAAATATGTAGATGTTTCCGTCTGTGGTCAGAAAGTCTTTTTCTCTCCCTGTTCTTGCATTGAGGTCTCCAAAGATGAGAACTTTGCCCAGGACCTGATAATGGGTGGCTTCTTCTTGTAAGATCTCAAAGCTGTCTGGATTGAAGTAGGGGGACTCTGGCGGTGGTATATAGGTGGTGCAGAGGTAGACATCGGACTGAGAGGTGAGGATGGAGCTGCTGTTTCTGATCCATATGTGGCTGCCTCCTCTCTTCACTGGTGTGATGTACTGGTGGAGCTCTTCTTTATACCAGATCAATATTCCTCCTGAGCAGCGGCCCTGTTTGATGTTTTTATTTTTAAGGGCAGGGACAGAGATTTCTCTGTATCCGATTGGCACCAGAGATTCGTTTTCAGCTCTGGTCCATGTTTCCAGGAGGATCTGAATGTCTATATTCTTCAGTCTTTGAATAAAGTCGGGGTCATTTGTTTTACATCCAAAGGCCGAGGTGCTCAGGCCTTGGATGTTCCAGCTGCTGATTGTGAATGAGGTCATTTTTTTTTTTTTTTTTTTTTTTTTTTTTCTATATGTATGTATTTTTTCTATATCTATATATATGCTATATGTATGTATGTATGTATGTGTGTATATGTGTGTGTATATATATATATATATATATATATATATATATATATATATATATATATATATATATATATATATATATATATATATACATATATACACACACACATATACACACATACATACATACATACATATAGCGCCAGTCCTTACATATAGGGATCATACACGTTGTATATACAAGCAATCCATACCAGTAGTGATTATACCTTCATTATACAGCTCAAATATAGGTATAAGCAGCCAGTGCTTACCTATAGGGAATATAAATGTATCACAAATAGCTATACAGACAGCTCATACTCATAGGGATCATACATACAAATACAGACAGCTCATATCTATAGGGAATACACACACACACACACACACACACACACACACAAGAAAAGAAAGAATGTTTTAAGGCATGTTTATTTTCTGCAAAATCAAAAGTTTACGTACACTAAGTACCATGCCTTTACCTTTAAACAATATGGGACAGCACATATGATGTTGTCATGTCTTTGGAGGCTTCTTATAGGTTTATTGGTAACATGTGAGTTAGACACACACCTGTGGATGTATTTTTAAGCACTTCTGAAACACACTGCTTCTTTGTGTAGCATCATAGGAAAGTCAAAAGAAATCAGCCAAGATCTCAGGAAGAGAATTGTGGACTTGCACACGTCTGGTTCATCCTTGGATGCAATTTCCAGATACCCAAATGTATGTCAATCATCTGTACAAACAATTATACGCAAGTACAAACAAGATGGGAATGCTCAGCCATCATACCACTCAGGAAGTTGACGGGTTCTGTGTACTAGAGATGAACGTGCTTTGGTCAAACATGTGCATATCAACCCAAGAACAAAATCCCTTGTGAAGATGCTGGCAGAAGCTGGTAAGATAGTGTCATTATCCACAGTGAAATGAGTACTGTATCAACATGGGCTGAAAGGCCACTCTGCCAGGAAGTAGCCATTACTCCAAAAGAAACATAAAAAAAGCAAGATTAATGTTAACAAAGACCTCAATTTTTGGAGACGTCCTGTGATCTGACAAAATTAAAATTCAACAGTTTGGCCAGAATGACCTTATTACGTTTGGACGAAAAAGGGCGAAGCTTTAAACCCCAGGAATCCCATCCCAACTGTGAAACACGGGGGTGGCAGCATCATGTTGTGGGGCTGTTTTGCTGCAGGAGGGACTGGTGCACTTCCTAACATAGATGGCATCATGAGGAAAGAATATTATGTGGCAATACTGAAGCAACCAAGACATCAGCCAGGAAGTTAAAGCTTGGGCGGAAATGGGTCTTCCAAATGGACAACGACCAAAACATACTGCCAAACTGGTTACAAAGTGGCTTAAGGATAACAAAGTTAATCTTTTGGAGTGGCCATCACAAGACCCTGGTCTTAATCCTACTGAAAATGTATGGGCAAAGCTGAAAGGGCCGGTGCGAGCAAGGCGACCTACAAACATGGCTCAATTACACCACTTCTGTCAGGAGGAATAGGACCAAATTCCTACCAACTATTGAGATAAGCTTGTGGAAGAAGATCCAAAATGTTTGACCCAAGTCAAAGTTTAAGGGGAATACACTTGACAACTCATACCTAGAAGGATCATAAACACAAATTCAGTGTGCTACTAAGCGCATGGACTGTGCAGGAACACATCATAGAGGTACCAGCTTCTGAGGAAAATTAAAGGGAACCCGTCACCAGTTTTGGGGCCTATAAGCTGCGACCACCACCCACTGGGCTCTTCTATATACAGCATGTTAGAATGCTGTATAAGAGCCCAGACCGCTGTGTAGAACATAAAAAAAACCCTTTATAATACTCACCTAGAAGCTCGCTCAAGTGCACAACAGTCAGATGGGTGGCGCTGTTCTCCGGGACCGGCGCCTCCTCTTTCGGCAATCTTGGTCTTCCTTCTTCTGAAGCCGGGGTGCATGGCGCATCTGACGTCATACACACAGGCCGGTATTGAGGTCCTGTGCAGATCAAAGTGCACCTGCGCAGGATCTCACTGCCGGCAAGTGTGTATGATGTAGGACGCGTCATGCACGCCGGCCTCAAAAGAAGGAAGACCAAGATGGCCAAAAGAGGAGGCGCTGATGCCGGAGAACAGCACCACCCATCTGTTGGGCACTGGAGCGACCTTCTAGGTGAATATTATAAAGTGTTTTGTATGTTCTACACAGCGGTCTGGGCTCTTATATACAGCATGTTAGATTGCTGTATATAAGAGCCCACTGGTGGTGGCCGCAGCTTATAGGCCCCAAAACTGGTGACAGGTTCCCTTTAAGGAAGACAGACGAGGGGATAGTTAGATTAGTTAGGTAATAGGCCAGTCTAAAGAAATGTAACCACATATACCACATATTTTGTTTATAATCCTCAGGATAGCACCTGTGTATCATAGAAACCACTAATATCCTTAAAAAGAATATTTAGAAGCTCATATTCCTTAATAAATTCATTTTTATTTATAGCAAAAATATTAAAAATACAGATATGGACAGTAGGGTACAGCAAGGAAAGAAGAAATACAACTGCGACTCCCATTCATTGGGGAGAAGGAGAGTGGGGGCCAGCAAAATCCCTCATATATAGAACAGATCCTATTGACCAGGGAGCATAAATATACATACAATTATCCTAAATAGAGTATATAAGGTCTCTGTATGTGTGGAGTTGGGTCAATATTTAATATCCAACATGGTAGACAGACCTAAGGCTGTCAATATCAACCTCACATACTTATTAACCTAGTGGTTTACACAGATAACTCTTAATAGACGTTTCCGTCCTCTAATGACACTATCTCCATGTGGCTGGCACTACTCATATGTGATGAGAAACATTTCATATCATAGACCACCAAGAGTCTAGTATATTATATTTTACCTGGTCCATATCTCTCACTATGATATACCAGGAAGATGTAAAAATCCCTACCCACTGGCTCATAGTCTAAGTCAGCCAGAGTATATTAACCGGCCCACATACAACCATACAGTCAGTAGGCTAAGCTTGGTAGAAGTGCTAAGGCAAGTCCATATCCCTCAAGATGAAATATCAGGGAGATAGGACAATCGCCAGTCTCTGACTCATACAATCTGAGTCAGAGAACAACCATATACACCGGCCAACATCTAGATGGTATATCACATAGACAGTCTCATGTCACCCCCACCCCCACCCATATACACGGGGCAGACAAGTGTATATTATTATTGCCAGTCCTCAGTTCTCAATCTAGCTCAGATGTATGCTGCAGACTGCAGCCACATCCTCCACATATAATAATCAAAACAGCATGTAATATAGCAAGAGTAGTTCGTACAGACCTTACAGTAGTGATTGCGGCTCCCACCCTCCGCGCCTCAATGCGTTTCACCACCTGGGCTTCGTCAGGAGGCGGATACTCACCCCATCCAGCTATCGCTCCTTAAATACTATACCCAGCGTGTGTACATGTGGTGCATAATTAGAATTCCATACTTGTATCGGCGCGGACTTTCTTCCGGCTGGGGGTGTGTAAGGAAATTATCTCACTCCAGCTCCGGCTAGGGGCGGGGCGCGCGCAGGCCCAGCAGCCATGGCAACACGATGCCAAGGCTACTGCGCGTGCGCACGGCCCGCTTCCAGCAGCCGTGTTGTGGAGCAAGGCAACCCCCAGCCTGAATACAGCCGCGCACAGCATGGATAGTGCAGCGGTACAAGTCCTCCTGCACCTGCTTACCACATGTACATAGGCTGGGATCGAGGTCACATATAGTCATAACGGGCAAATCCCCCAATCATTCCTATGCTCAATGTTTTCATACTTATTTAGAAGCCCACAATCATTACCAATAGCATCAAGCAGGTCAAAAAAGAAAGAAAAAAGCAGAGAGAGAGGAGAACACAGATCCAGATGGTGACCATAGACTATTTTGAAAAAAGTCACAATAATAAGGAAAGATATATAAGCAGGGGGAACCTCAGCTGGGTCAGGCGTGTTGTACCGTAGACATACGCATATATATGTATCTCACTCTCACCCTTACTGTCAGTCTCGTATATTAATACCAATCACCTCTAATCATTACAAGTACAGGGATAGAGATTCACAGCATGTCCATACATATACATACCTATGCAACACATCATACTCCATAAGACCAGGACTGGCTTCAGGCCTCAGTCTAAAGAAATGTATCATAGGGCACACTTAAACGATGGATACTGGGAATTAACAGGATTGTTTGGGGCAGCACAGATAGAACTGGTGCAGCACAAGAGAAATCTTGAACCTGGGAGTATGAGGTTTGGATTATAGAGGAGGTCAGTCTTAGGTCATTAGCAGAACAGAGGACCTGTATGGTGATAGACAGATGAGGGAGGAATTTGTGGTTGAGAGTGATAAGTTTATATTGGACTCTGTAGCAGATGGGCAACTAGTGCAATGACTGGCACAGGGTAGAAGCATCGGTGTAACAGTTGGAGAGGAATATGTTCCTCTCTGCTGCATTCAGGATGAAGTGGAGAGGGCTCGAGAGATTAGTAAGAGCAGAGAGTTGCAATAGTCCAGAGAAGAATGAAAAAGAGCGACAATAAGTGTTTTTGCAGAGTCAACGGTAAGAAAAGGTCAAATTCTTAAGATGATTTTGGAGGTGTAGGTGACATGAGCGAGCGATCGGCTGTAGGGAGTGAAGGAGGGATTTGAGTCAAATATAACCCCAAGACAGTGGGTACATTGCTGGGGAGTAATGGTGGAAACACACGGGAATGGTAATATCTGGCACAGGTGCTATGGGGGTAAATGACTTGAGAATCACACACATTTATACCTTCCACACACATAGCCAGTGCTTGCCTATAGGATTTGTACAGCTCACACAAGTTGCCTACAGGCAGACCATAACAGTAGGGATCATACATACAATATATCACATCCACAAATTATATATGTACAGTCCACACAAAACTAAATATAGCCAGTGATCCCCTATACTATAGGATCACATACAGAGCCATTAAAATAGGGATTATACATAAAATTGTTCACAGCTATATACCCAGTCCTCACCTATAGGGACCATCCCTACACCTGTATACAGGGTGCAGACAGCTATGGTATATACAGCGCTCACCTGCAGGGACCATGCCCTGCGCAGTGCCGCCCTGGGTATAATAAATATATATATATATATATATATATATATATATATTAGTACACACTGGGTGACTACTGCAGAGACGGGGGCAATTTTTATATATATATATATTATAGACATATACACACACATCATATAATATATACACATGGCAACTACTGAGGGGACGAAGGGGGGGAGGGGGGGGCAATATATATTACACACCACGTATATTACACTGTGTACAGCCTGCCCTCGTCCCCGAAGTAGCCGCCCTGTATATATACTATACCCTGTGTATATACCGCCCCTCCGCCCGCAGCCCTCTGTATACACCTCTGATGCCCCTGCACAGAGCGGACGCTGCCGCCCCCCATCCCTGCGTCCCTTCCCCGCACGGCGGCTCTGTCCCCCCCGCACTGACACAGCCCCGGGGCCGCTCTCCTCGCAGCCCCCCGGTCCCCACCATTTACCCCTCATAACACAGCCCGACGCCGCCTCTCACCTTCCCTCGCCTGCAGCCCTCTGTGTCGCAATGTACCGGCCCGCACCGACTCCTGTCCGTTCTCTCCACCGTTCGTGTCACCCTTCACCGTGGTTACGGTCCCAGAGCTTCAAAATGGCGCCAATTTGTCTCTGGCGGCTCCAATGGAAGCGGCAGCGGCGGCGACGGGAAGAGCGCGGCCTCAGCGACTGCACAGGGGAGCGGCGCCACCTAGCGGCAGAGCGGGGAAGCGCTGCGGCCCGCCCCTACGTGACGTCACGGGCTGTGAGAGACACAGGAGCCGGCGGAGGTTGTGTGGGACTTCCTGCTGCGCGGAGGAGTCTGGACGTGTGTGATGTGTGTGGCATCTACAGCCGCGAGCGCAGGACACCCGGGCCCCCCATCACACACTGCAACCGAGTGCCCCCATAATAAGCACGCCAGTCACTGCCCCCATAATAAAGCACGTCATCAGTGCACCCACAGGAGAGCAACCGAGTGCCCCCATAATAAGCACACCAGTCACTGCCCCATAACAAAGCACGTCATCACTGCCCCCACAGAGCAGCTAAGTGCCCCCATAATAAGCATGCCAGTCACTGCCCCCACAGGAGAGCAACCGAGTGCCCCCATAATAAGCACACCAGTCACTGCCCCATAACAAAGCACGTCATCACTGCCCCCACAGAGCAGCTAAGTGCCCCCATAATAAGCATGCCAGTCACTGCCCCCACAGGAGAGCAACCGAGTGCCCCCATAATAAGCACACCAGTCACTGCCCCATAACAAAGCACGTCATCACTGCCCCCACAGAGCAGCTAAGTGCCCCCATAATAAGCACGCCAGTCACTGCCCCCATAATAAAGCACGTCATCAGTGCCCCCACAGGAGAGCAACCGAGTGCCCCCATAATAAGCACACCAGTCACTGCCCCATAACAAAGCACGTCATCACTGCCCCCACAGAGCAGCTAAGTGCCCCCATAATAAGCACGCCAGTCACTGCCCCCACAAGAGAGCAACCGAGTGCCCCCATAGTAAGCACACCAGTCACTGCCCCATAACAAAGCACGTCATCACTGCCCCCACAGAGCAGCTAAGTGCCCCCATAATAAGCACGCCAGTCACTGCCCCCACAGGAGAGCAACCGAGTGCCCCCATAATAAGCATGTAATGGGATCAACAATTCAGACTGCATCATTAATGTAGAAATGGATTTGAATATTGCTTCAGCACTTGCCCACAAGGGGGCAGTGTCAGACTGTGCAACCACAAACACAGAGGTGGGAAATCCCCTACTGCAGCTTGTGTGTTTGAACCAGGAAGAAAAAGTGCGGGAAGGTTGTTCAGCTCCGGAGCTCAGCCCGAGGAGAGCTGCGTGTGGTCTCCCTGAACAGAGGGCTCTTTTGCCACCAGAGTCTTGGAGGAATCACCCTGTGGAAGTGGTTTCTGCCATTCCCGGTCTGCAGGACTTTGTTTTCACCAAGGATCTAACCGGACTGCAGAGCATCGCACCCTGAGTGCAAGTGCAGGGGCTGTGATCTCCCTTCTTCTGCTCGGTGTGCCCCGGGACTAAAAGACTGACTAGAATCCGTTACCAGCGGGAGAAGATCAAAGGAAAAGACCGAGGAGCTGCATCCCTTCAGCGCTGCACCGGGACCCATCATCGTGAGACTCCAGGCCTGCGACGTGGGAGCGGCATCTTCTTCCGGGATAGACTGGTACGTGATTGTAGGGAAAGTTAGGGAAAGTTGCCGCCATTTCTTTGTTGTTTTCTTCCTTTCTTTTTGCTGCGTACCCAGAAGGAGTGAAGATCCGGGGACTCCACTATACACATGTGCGCAGATAGTTCGGTTGATTGTATTATAAATATGCTTCCTAGTAAAGAAATGTTACTACCGGTAAAATCTGAGTATGGGGATTTTGTTGGAATAGAGCATACACACACACACCTGCGGCCCTACCACCGGTCGCTTCATGTGGCGTAGTCGGCAGGATGTGTGACCAACAAAATCATCCCCCGGTAGTAACTTATAACCGGACAGCTCCCCCGCCGTCTATTGTCAATCAGGTGAGAAAGTTTGACGGACGGAACTATCCTGTAACTGAATGGACTGAACAACTTATGATAGTGGGGGAAATGTGTAACACCGATCCTAAGACCTTAGCAGAAATGGCCATGCTAACAGAGGGGGAAGCGTGGACGACAGTCAGGCTGGAGACGGTTAGGGGCCAGCGTACGTTGGATGACTTGGTGCGGGTGCTGGAAAACACCTATGGGCCGACCACATATGCGGGAACATTGCGCTATATGTTCTTCCGGCGTACTCAGCTCGAGTCGGAGGACATTCCGCAATATGCCAATGCCCTTCAAGTGCTGCTAGAACAAGCCTGTAGAAAAGAAGAACAGATAGCTAGTACGGGTGCCCGTGACCTGGTGTTGAGAGATCAGTTCGTGACCGGATTGAGAGACCCGTACCTTAACCGCTCATTGCAAGATCTACTCCGGACAAATCCGGCCTTTACGTTCGCTGAGGTCAAACAAGAAGCTATAGAACGTTCAAGGGGACCTGTCGTGGAGACACAGACATATACCGCGGCTTGCAGGTCCATATCTGGTATCGGGACCCCGAACAGCAACACGGAAGAACTGAAGCAGATGGTGGCAGAGTTGCAGAAACAGGTGTTACAGCTCACCCTAGACCAACAGGCGGGCCGGCAAGCGAGACAACAACCCAGCCGGCCGATGGGAAGATGCTGGACATGCGGCGACCCCCGCCATAGAGCAAACCGTTGCCCCCAGAACTTTCAAGTTCATCCACGGTCCGATCTACCAGAACCAGCAAGTCATGTCCCACAACAGCGGCCGCCTTTAAACTAGACGCCCCTGCCAAAGAGGCTCACTCGGCAGGGGAGGCCAAAGAGAGGGGTGTGGGAAAACAGAGCCAGCCACGGAGCAAACTTGCATCAAATAGCCCCACCCTGGAAGTATTACTGGAAGGGATCGCCGTACAAGGGTTAATGGATACTGGGTCTCAGGTATCCACCATCTCCGAGCAGTTCTACGAAGAATGTCTAAAGCCGCGGGTTGCCTATGACCCTGATACCGCCATCAAGATCAAAGCAGCCAATAATCTACCCATTCCGGTGACGGGAGTTGCCTGGATGAACACTGAAATCTGTGGCCAAGATCTCGGGAAGAGAGGGATAATCGTGGTCAGGGAAGGCTTTGGATCAGAAACGCCCATGATTATTGGGATGAACATCTTGAAAGACCTGAATCTGGTGTTGTTTACCAAGAGGGGGCCCAAGTGCTGGCAAGAAGTGACCGCACATAGGGCCACCCGCCGTGCCTTTCAGCAAGTGGTCCGGACCTGCAACCTCCAGCGAATGACCGAAGAACAACTGCCGCTGGCCACGATCACTGTACCCCGCCATACTAGGATCACCTTACCGGCTGGGAAAGAGACAGTTATCTCACTACCCCTTAGCACCACGAGACAGCTTGAAGGCGTGGAGGTGCTGATTGAGCCGCGCACCCCGAAGGAAGGGAAGCTGAATCCACTAGTCGCTCGAACTCTAGCAGTAGTGAGAAAGGGAAGAATTCCTGTCAGGCTGGGCAACACGGCTAACGTGAGCGTTGACCTAGAAGCCGGGACACAGCTCGCCCGAGTCTACGCTCTAACCGAGGAGGTGAACCCTATGAGCCCCCTCCAGTTTGTACCGTCTACAGAGGGAGAATGGACAGTGACGGTCTCTGCCATGGCCGCTGTCGCGGGTGACACCAACGCGGGGCGAGAACTACGAGAGAAGTGTCAGTTGGACGTATCCCAATACTCCAAACGGGAGGTGTCCCAGGTGGAAGAGATACTTCAAGAGCATCAGGCGTCCTTTGCCCGGCATGACACTGACTTTGGGTGCACCATCCGGGACTCATACCCTTTGCCAAGGATCGAAGAATCCCTGACAGCCCTGAAGAAAGCCAAATACTTCTCTTCGTTGGATCTGGCCAGCGGATATTGGCAGGTACCTATGCATGAGAAAGATAGAGAGAAGACTGCTTTCATCTTACCCATGGGCCTGTACGAGTTCGACCGGATGCCCTTTGGTCTGAACAACGCGCCGGGGACTTTCCAGCGGCTGATGGAGCGCTGCTTGGGAGACTTCGACTTCACCCTCATCTACGTGGACGACATTGTAGTCTATTCGGCCACATTTGAAGAACACCTGCAGCAGCTGGGCCGTGTGTTCAGTAGGTTGAGAGAACATGGCCTGAAGTTGAAACCCAGCAAGTGCCGTCTTCTGCAGCCCGAGATCAATTACCTGGGCCACCGTACGGGATTGGCCGCAGCCTACAAACGTCAAGGAGGTCAGGGCTTTCCTGGGGTTGGCCGGCTACTACCGCCGGTTCGTCAAAAACTTCGCCCGGCTTGCTGCACCCTTGCATGACCTGCTTCGAGGGACCACCAACAGCCCCAGAGGATGACCCATCAGCTGGGGACCCAGCCAGGAAGAGTCCTTCCAAGCCCTAAAGGGTGTCTTAACGTCTCCCCCCATCCTGGCATATGCGGACTACAACCTGCCCTTCCAACTACACACCGATGCCAGTCTACAGGGTCTAGGGGCAGTACTTTCACAGGTCCAAGAAGGCAAGGAACGGGTCATAGCCTATGCCAGTCGGTCCCTACATGAGGGCGAGAAGAACCCCACCAATTATAGCTCGTTCCGGCTGGAGCTGTTGGCCCTAACGTGGGCTATGGCGGAGAAATTTGCAGGATACCTCACGGGGGCTAAAGTACTAGTCCTGACCGATAACAACCCATTGGCCCACTTAGAAAATGCGAAGCTCGGAGTCATGGAGCAGCGTTGGATGGCTCGGCTCTCCAAGTTCAATTACAAGATCAAATATAGGGCTGGAGCTGAGAATCAAAATGCGGACAGTCTGTCTAGAGTGTCATACCCCGTACTCAACCGAGACCGGGATGAAGAATTAGAAGGGGACGAGACGCCTGACTTTGCAAAGCTCGCCCAACAGATGGTGGATTACCGCCAGTTCGTTGTGGGCGAAGCTGGAACTCCAGTGGGGGTCGCCTTGCCACCCCAGGAGTGGTGCAGGTTCCAGGACCAGAACCCTGAATGGGCTCTACTCAAACAATGGGTGAAGCGGCAGCAGAAGCCTCACGCCGATATACGGGCACGACTGTTTACCGGGACCTTGACCCTGCTCAGTCAGTGGGACCGGCTGATTCTGAGAGAAGGAGTGCTATACCGGAAGGTTCTCTTGTCGCACATGCTGGAGGAGTGCACACAAGTTGTGGTGCCTGATCAATTGGCCCGTGAGATGGTGGCCCAAGCCCACAAAAGGAATGGACACTTCGGAATAGACAAGACCTTTCGGTGGATTCAACAGTCCATCTATTGTCCGGGGCTCCGCAAGCTGGTTGAAGACGTCTGCCAGACCTGTCACACCTGTGAACTACACAAGTCCCCTGAGCAGCGTGCACCTGTTCAGACAATTAAAACATCCAGGCCCCTTGAGCTGTTGATGGTGGACTATCTGCTGATTGGGACAGCGAGCAGTGGCTATCAGTACTGCCTAGTCATGGTGGATCACTTCACAAAATTCGCTGTCGCGGTCGCTACCAAAGACCAGACGGCTGAATCGGCTGCTCGGGCCATCTGTCGACAGTTTATCCTCGTCTACGGGTGCCCGGAGAGGTTGCAGTCCGACCAGGGGGCTTGTTTCGAAGGCCGAGTCATCGAAGAGCTGCATCGGATGTATGGGATCCAGAAGTCGAGGACCACTCCTTACCACCCACAAGGGAACGGTGCATGTGAACGCTTCAACCGGACTCTACTCCAGCTGATCCGCACCTTGGCCGATGATAAGAAAGACCAATGGCCCCAATTCTTTCCCGATCTAGTATGGGCCTACAACAACCAGGTCCACTCCGTGACTGGTTACACCCCACACACCCTTCTCTTTGGCCGCCCCGGAAAAGGGGTCCATGACCTGAACCTATTCCGCCCTGGAGATGATGTCTGCCATAACTACCCCTCCTGGCTAAATGCTCACCGACAGAAGATGGAGACTGTATACCGGCTGGTGAGCCAACAAATCCGGGGCCAGATACATGCTGACCCACTCCCCGTGCAAGAGCAACCCTTGAAGTTAGGACAGCTAGTCTTGCTCCGTATCAAGAAGCCACAAGGGAAACTTCGAGCCAAGTGGGAGACTGAAGTCTACCGGGTAATCGAACGCCCCTACCCCAACGGGCATGTATACCAAGTGCAGGGTGAAGACAGTCGCAACATTCGCACTGTGCACCGAAATATGTTGCGTCCCTGCCGATCCCAGCCTGACTCCCCTACCACAGTACCCGGAGGGGGTGACGCTGCCAACACGACTGACGTCACGGACGTTTCCCAGCATAGTGATCACGTCGATTCTGAGACCGGTGACCCACCTACACAACCCAGTTCTTCCCCCGGAGTGCTGACTGAAGTGGGGCGTAAAGACAGTGACAGGGAAGGGAACAACCGACCCTTGAGACGCACTGACCGCACCACTGCTGGGATCCCGCCCGGGCGGTCTTACAGGGACCAGTATGTATGGCCCACTTCTCAACCAACCCCTGAGACATCTGCAGTCATCGCTGCCTGGGAACCGACGGTAGTTGACAGGGACTGCCAACCTTTAAGTGGGGGGGTATGTAATGGGATCAACAATTCAGACTGCATCATTAATGTAGAAATGGATTTGAATATTGCTTCAGCACTTGCCCACAAGGGGGCAGTGTCAGACTGTGCAACCACAAACACAGAGGTGGGAAATCCCCTACTGCAGCTTGTGTGTTTGAACCAGGAAGAAAAAGTGTGGGAAGGTTGTTCAGCTACGGAGCCCAGCCAGAGGAGAGCTGCGTGTGGTCTTCCTGAACAGAGGGCTCTTTGGCCACCGGAGTCTTGGAGGAATCACCCTGTGGAAGTGGTTTCTGCCATTCCCGGTCTGCAGGACTTTGTTTTCACCAAGGATCTAACCGGACTGCAGAGCATCGCACCCTGAGTGCAAGTGCAGGGGCTGTGATCTCCCTTCTTCTGTTCGGCGTGCCCCGGGACTAAAAGACTGACTAGAATCCGTTACAAGCGGGAGAAGATCAAAGGAAAAGACCGAGGAGCTGCATCCCTTCAGCGCTGCACCGGGACCCATCATCGTGAGACTCCAGGCCTGCGACGTGGGAGCGGCATCTTCTTCCGGGATAGACTGGTACGTGATTGTAGGGAAAGTTAGGGAAAGTTGCCGCCATTTCTTTGTTGTTTTTTTCCCTTTCTTCTTGCTGCGTACCCGGAAGGAGTGAAGATCCGGGACTCCACTATACACATGTGCGCAGATAGTTCGGTTGATTGTATTATAAATATGCTTCCTAGTAAAGAAATGTTACTACCGGTAAAATCTGAGTATGGGGATTTTGTTGGAATAGAGCATACACACACACCCGCGGCCCTACCACCGGTCGCTTCAAGCACACCAGTCACTGCCCCATAACAAAGCACGTTATCACTGCCCCCACAGAGCAGCTAAGTGCCCCCATAATAAACACGCCAGTCACTGCCCCCACAGGAGAGCAACCGAGTGCCCCCATAATAAGCACGCCAGTCACTGCCCCATAACAAAGCACGTCATCACTGCCCCCACAGGAGAGCAGCTAAGTGCCCCCATAATAAGCATGCCAGTCACTGCCCCCACAGGAGAGCAACCGAGTGCCCCCATAATAAGCACGCCAGTCACTGCCCCATAACAAAGCACGTCATCACTGCCCCCACAGGAGAGCAGCTAAGTGCCCCCATAATAAGCATGCCAGTCACTGCCCCCACAGGAGAGCAACCGAGTGCCCCCATAATAAGCACGCCAGTCACTGCCCCCACAGGAGAGCAGCTAAGTGTCCCCGTAACAAATCACGCCAGGTTCTGCCCCACAGGAGAGCAACCGAGTGCCCCCATAATAAACCACACCAGTCACTGCCCCCATAATAAACCACACCAGTCACTGCTGCCACAGGAGATCAACCGAGTGCCCCCATAACAAAGCACACCAGTCACTGCCCCCACAAGAGAGCAACCGAGTGCCCCCATAATAAGCATGCCAGTCACTGCCCCCACAGGAGAGCAGCTAAGTGTCCCCGTAACAAATCACGCCAGGTTCTGCCCCACAGGAGAGCAACCGAGTGCCCCCATAATAAACCACACCAGTCACTGCCCCCATAATAAACCACACCAGTCACTGCTGGCACAGGAGATCAACCGAGTGCCCCCATAGCAAAGCACACCAGTCACTGCCCCCACAAGAGAGCAACCGAGTGCCCCCATAAAAAGCATGCCAGTCACTGCCCCCACAGGAGAGCAGCTAAGTGCCCCCATAATAAACACGCCAGTCACTGCCCCCCACAGGAGAGCAGCTAAGTGCCCCCATAATAAAGCACGTCATCACTGCCCCCACAGGAGAGCAGCTAAGTGTCCCCATAACAAATCACGCCAGGTTATGCCCCACAGGAGAGCAACCGAGTGCCCCCATAACAAAGCACACTATTCACTGCTGCCACAGGAGAGCAACCAATTGCCCCCATTATAAAGCACACAAGTTACTGCCCCCACAAGAGAGCAGTTGAGTGCCCCCATAATAAAGCACGCCAGTTACTGCCCTCAAAGAGGAGCAGCTGAGTGCCAACATAATAAAGCACGCCAGTCACTGTCCCCACAAGAGAGCAACCGAGTGCCTCCATAATAAATCACACCAGTGAGTGCCCCCATAACAAAGCACACCAGTCACTGCTACCACAGGAGAGCAGCTGAGTGCCCCATAATAAAGCACACCAGTCACTGCCCCCACAAGAGAGCAGCCTTTTCAATGGTAATGATAGAAAATGACCATACAATTTGTGGTGCAATTTCTCCTGAGTAGAGAGATACCCCGTATGTGGTTGAAAACTCCTGTTTGAGTGCACAGCAGGGCTCAGAGGAGAAGTAACGCCATTTGAATTTTGTAACCCAAAACTGTCTGGAATAGATAGCGGACGCCATATCAAAGTTGCAGAGCTCCTAATGTTCCTAAACAGTGGAAACCCCCCACAAGTGACCCTATTGAGTTTATCTATTTGTGAGGTGAGCACCTTGAACCCACAGGTGCTTCACAAAATTTTAGAACGTTGGGCAGTGAAAATGAAAAAAGTACATTTTTCCCAAAAAACTTTGCCTTAACCCCAATTTTTTCATTTTCACAAGAGAAAACGGAACATACAATTTGTTGTGCAATTTCTCCCGAGTACACAGATACCCATGTGTAATGGAAAGCTATTGTTTGGGCGCATGGCAGGGCTCAGAAGGGAACGAGTGCTAATTGACTTTTGGACACCATGTCATTTTTTAACCCCTTCACGACCATGGACGGATATATCCGTCATGGAGCGTGTCCCATTAAGCCCCACCCCCTGCCACGGGCAGGCGGCATTGATCGGGCCACATATCAGCTGTTTTCAACAGCTGACATGTGTGCCTGCATGTTCCGAGTGGAATCGCATTCCACCCGTAACGTTAACCCCTTACAGCTCGCTGCCAAAGTTTGGCAGCGAGATGTATATATGCGCGGTGAAGATTTTCACTTACCGCCGCCCCCACCGGAAGTCACATGAGTGATCACGTGACTTTCGGTGGTTGCCATCGTAGCACAGGGTCATGTGAGGACACCTGCAGCTATGACGTTTCACTTTCGTTTTCACCCGGCCCGGAGGCCAGGGAAGCAGGAAGTGACTGTATCTGCTGTTTACAGCTGTAAAGCTGTGATCAGCAGATAGATAAGAGCGATCGGATTGCTGGTTGCTATAGCCCCCTAGGGGGACTAGTAAAATAAAAAAAAGTAAAAAAAAAGAAAACCTAAAAGTTCAAATCACCCCCCTTTCCCCCCATTGAAAATTAAAGGGTTAAAAAATAAATAAATATACACATATTTGGTATCGCCGCATTCAGAAATGCCCGATCTATCAAAATATAAAATCAATTAATCTGATTGGTAAACGGCGTAGTGGCAAAAAAATTCCCAATGCCAAAATTACGTTTTTTGGTCGCCGCAAGTTTTACGCAAAATGCAATAACAGGCGATCAAAACGTAGCATCTGCGCAAAAATGGTACCATTAGAAACAACAGCTCGAGACGCAAAAAATAAGCCATGACTGAGCCATAGATCCCGAAGAATGAGAACTCTACGGGTTTCGGAAAATGGCGCAAAACGTACGCCACTTTTATTGGACAAGCTTGTGAATTTTTTTAACCCCTTATATACAAGTAAACCTATACATGTTTGGTGTCTACAAACTCGCACCGACCTCAGGCATCATACCCACACATCACTTTTACCATATATTGAACACCGTGAATAAAACATCCCAAAAACTATTGTGCCATCACACTTTTTTTGCAGTTTTACCACACTTGGAATTTTTTTCCTGTTTTCCAGTACACCATATGGTAAAACTTATGGTTTCATTTAAAAGTACAACTTGTCCTGCAAAAAACAAGCCCTCATATGGCAAGATTGACGGAAAAATAAAAAAGTTACGGCTCTCGGAAGAAGGGGAGCAAAAAACAAACACGGAAAGTGCCCCTGGGCTGAAGGGGTTAAAGTCTCCTGACATGCCAAAACAGCAGAAACCCCTAATAAGTGAACCCAATCTGGAAACTGCAACTCTCAAGGAATTCATCTTGGGGTGTAGTGAGTAATCTTAACTCTCAGGTGATTCATGGAATTGTATGACATTGGGCTGTGAAAATAAAAAGTTATAATTTTTTTCCACTAAAATGTTGCTTTGGCCCCAAAGTTTTAATTTTCAAAAAAGGGTAATAAGAGAAAATGGAGCATACAATTTGTTACACACAGCATCATGTTTTTAAAGGGAACCTGTCACTAGGTTTTTCACTTATGAGCTGCGACCACCACAGCTGAGCCCTTATACAGTGTGTCCACCCATATCCTGTCCTCCGCCATTAACTTGAGAACAGCGGGACCTATAGGCATAGAAGTGGTGCCTAGGTATAGTAAAGTAGCCATGCGCTACGCAATGAATCCACCTATAGCGCCACCTGGTGGAAAACAACGGAGTTAGCATTTTTATCTCGAAAACGGAACGAGATAGAGAAAAAAAGGGATTTACAAAGTTGTAGGGCATCATCAATTCAATACGAATGGACACCTTGCATACAGAAATGCTATGATTAGAATGTGTAAAACTCACAAGGCTGCGGACGTGAAGCGATACCTCATGGAGACCTTGTTACAAGTCATTGGGTATGGTGGCTGCGTGGAGTGGCCTCCACGCTCACCTGACCTGACCCCATTGGACTTCTTTCTGTGAGGTCACATCAAGCAGCAGGTGTATGCGACCCCTCCACCAACATTGCAGGACCTACGATGACGTATCACAGATGCTTGTGTAAACGTGTCACCTACCATATTGCACAACATGCAGCAAGATACAGTATGCTGTCCAGAGTCCAGATGTGCATTGCAGCTGACGGTGGCCATTTTGAGCATCAAACTTAAATGGGCGCCATATGCGTGACCAGCATTCAATGTTTTGGGGGGGTCACGGGCTTCATATAATAGCATTTTTGTATGCAAGGTGTCGATTTGTATTGAATTGATGATGCCCTACAACTTTGTAATTCACAATTTTTTCTCTATCTCGTTCCATTTTCGAGATAAAAATGCTAACTGCGTTGTTTCCCACCAGGTGGCGCTATAGGTGGCTTCATAGCGTAGTGAATGGCTACTTTACTATACCTAGACACCACTGCTATGCCTATAGCTGCCGCCATTCTCAAGTTAATGGCGGTGGACAGGATATGGGTGGACACACTATACAGCATTCCAGAATACCTTTATAATACTCACCAAGGGGGCAGTCTGGTCCGATGGGTCTTGCTGGTATCGGTCCGGGGCCTCCTCTCTTCTTGTGATCGCCGTCCTCCTGACCAGCCCCATGTACACGACACGTCCTACATCATCCACACAGAGGTTTACATTCCGCTCCGGCGCAGGCGCACTTTGATCTGCTCTGCTGAGGGCAGAGCAAAGTACTGTAATGCGCAGGCGCGAGAAAAGGTCAAAGACCGCATGCACCTGCGCTCTACAGTGTTTGATCTGCCTTAAGCAGAGCAGATAAAAGTGCGCAGGCACAGCAGCGCAATGGAGGCCTCTCTGTGAATGATGCAGGACGCGTCATGCAAATGGGGCTGGGCAGGAGGATAGCAATCTCAGAATAGGGAATAGGCGCCAGACTGAGACCAGTGTCGCCCATCGGACCGTACCACCCCTTAGGTGAGTATAATAAAAGGTGTATTTTACGTTATAAAGAGTGGCCTGGGCTTTTATATACAGTATTCTGGAATGGTGTATATAAGTGCTCACTGGTGGTGGCCACAGCTCATAAGGGGAAAAACCTGGTGAGAGGTTTACTTTAATTTTTATAAAGGCTAATAAGAAAAAAATGTACCACACAGTTTATTGTGTAATTTTTGAGTGTGCCAATACCCTCCATGTAACCAGAAACTACTTTTGAGGTACAGTTCAAAGCTGAGAAGGGAAAGAGCGCCATATTGGTATTCAGAATTTTTTTTTTCTGGAATGGTTTGTAGGTGCCTTGTCCCATTGGCAAAGCTCCTGAGGTGCCAGAACAGCAGAACCCCCCACAAGTGACCCCATTTTACAAACTTCACTCCACAATGAAGTTTCATTTTTTTTTGTTCTTTATTTTCTGGGTGTTTTTTAAAAAGATTTTTACAATTTATTTTTTATTTTTTTTTTTACTTAGTCCTATATGGGACATTATCTTTTATGACACTGAATGCTGATATAATAAATTTCAATGCACGTGCATTCAATACATTATACCTGTCAGTGTGACACTGACAGAAGCCTGATAGACAATGCTCCTAGCATGGTTTGACAGGCTTGCAATATCTAGCTGACCCGGAGGTTTTCATGACGACCTCAGGTTGCCATGGCAACAATCGGGCCCCTGTGATCACATTGCGAGGGTCCCAATCAGGTGGGAGTGGGAGTGCACTCCTTTTCTCAGTCTTCTCTCTCTCTCTCAAAAACTCTCTGAAAACTTATTTAATTTGACCTCCAAGTAGATGTGGCAGAGGAGGACCAAAGCCTGGCTAGTTCAGGCACCTGCCCAGTTAGACCCCGATCCTTCTCTGCCTCCATCTACATTGAGGTCGGTTGACACAAGTTTTCATGCTAGCGCTTAGGACTGTCCCAATTAGGGTACACCTTGTTGCGGTGAGATGTTTTTTGCACTTTTTTTTTTAATTAAAAACAGTGTTACTAAGTATCCTATTGTCATGTCCCCACCGGAGTCCACTCCTGCGACTTCTGCTCCGATCACCAGGCAACGCCGTGTTCCCGCCATGGATAGTGTTGGTGATGGGAGAGGAGTCTGTGCTCGTGGCTCTGCTGAGCGCAGGCTCCACTCACCAACTGGGCTGGGTTTCCCTGGAACCTGCAGTACCACTGGCTGGCTATAGGTGACGTGTGTCTTCCAGCTGAAGTTGCCATCATTCACCTGCAGCCAATGGGAAGACACCACACCCTTCTTATTCCCCCTCCTGTCATCTGACCATTGCCAGAGATAATTCTATTCCTGGTTCCTGTGTTATTTGTTTAGTGATGCCTGTGTGCTGATTACGCTTGTTTCCTGACTACCCTCCTGCCTGCTGTTTATGTACCTCGCTGCCCGATCCGGAGTTGACCACTGCTTGTTTTCTGATTACGTCCTTGCCTGCCGATTCTGTCCCTGTTCTGCAATTCCTAGTTTCACCCTGCCTTATGACTACTCTCTCGGACTGCAGCCTTCCACAGGTAGTGATCTCCAGGGCCCTGTGTAATTCCAAATCCCTGTATAGGGATTAAAGGGTTTCAGGGTTCTGGGGGACCTGCTTGCTGAGTGGCTTCCCTCTAGCCTGTCCATTACAGCCCGTCTGAGTCTGTGGATCCAGGCAGGCATTACACCTATGTTATTTATACAGTCAGGGCCAGAAATATTTGGACAGTGACACAAGTTTTGTTATTTTAGCTGTTTACAAAAACATGTTCAGAAATACAATTATATATATAATATGGGCTGGAAGTGCTCACTCCCAGCTGCAATATGAGAGTTTTCACATCCAAATCGGAGAAAGGGTTTAGGAATCGTAGCTCTGTAATGCATAGCCTCCTCTTTTTCAAGGGACCAAAAGTAATTGGACAAAGGGACTCTAAGGGCTGCAATTAACTCTGAAGGCATCTCCCTCGTTAACCTGTAATCAATGAAGTAGTTAAAAGGTCTGGGGTTGCTTACAGGTGTGTGGTTTTGCATTTGGAAGCTGTTGCTGTGACCAGACAACATGCGGTCTAAGGAACTCTCAATTGAGGTGAAGCAGAACATCCTGAGGCTGAACAAAAAGAAAAAATCCATCAGAGAGATAGCAGACATGCTTGGAGTAGCAAAATCAACAGTCGGGTACATTCTGAGAAAAAAGGAATTGACTGGTGAGCTTGGGAACTCAAAAAGGCCTGGGCGTCCACGGATGACAACAGTGGTGGATGATCGCCGCATACTTTCTTTGGTGAAGAAGAACCCGTTCACAACATCAACTGAAGTCCAGAACACTCTCAGTGAAGTAGGTGTATCTGTCTCTAAGTCAACAGTAAAGAGAAGACTCCATGAAAGTAAATACAAAGGGTTCACATCTAGATGCAAACCATTCATCAATTCCAAAAATAGACAGGTCAGAGTTAAATTTGCTGAAAAACACCTCATGAAGCCAGCTCAGTTATGGAAAAGTATTCTATGGACAGATGAGATCAAGATCAACCTGTACCAGAATGATGGGAAGAAAAAAGTTTGGAGAAGAAAGGGAACGGCACATGATCCAAGGCACACCACATCCTCTGTAAAACATGGTGGAGGCAACGTGATGGCATGGGCATGCATGGCTTTCAATGGCACTGGGTCACTTGTGTTTATTGATGACATAACAGCAGACAAGAGTAGCCGGATGAATTCTGAAGTGTACCGGGATATACTTTCAGCCCAGATTCAGCCAAATGCCGCAAAGTTGATCGGACGGCGCTTCATAGTACAGATGGACAATGACCCCAAGCATACAGCCAAAGCTACCCAGGTGTTCATGAGTGCAAAAAAGTGGAACATTCTGCAATGGCCAAGTCAATCACCAGATCTTAACCCAATTGAGCATGCATTTCACTTGCTCAAATCCAGACTTAAGACGGAAAGACCCACAAACAAGCAAGACCTGAAGGCTGCGGCTGTAAAGGCCTGGCAAAGCATTAAGAAGGAGGAAACCCAGCGTTTGGTGATGTCCATGGGTTCCAGACTTAAGGCAGTGATTGCCTCCAAAGGATTCGCAACAAAATATTGAAAATAAAAATATTTTGTTTGGGTTTGGTTTATTTGTCCAATTACTTTTGACCTCCTAATATGTGGAGTGTTTGTAAAGAAATGTGTACAATTCCTACAATTTCTATCAGATATTTTTGTTCAAACCTTCAAATTAAACGTTACAATCTGCACTTGAATTCTGTTGTTGAGGTTTCATTGCAAATCCAATGTGGTGGCATGCAGAGCCCAACTCGCGAAAATTGTGTCACTGTCCAAATTTCTGGACCTAACTGTATGTTCTATTACTATTTACTTCCTGATGTTTTTTCTGTCTGATTTATAGACTGTGTTTGTATTAGTTTTGGGGAGTGGGCTAACACAGACTCTATCAATCCAACTGGGGCTCACAAATCCCAACAACATGATACTTTTTGTGTGTTGTGTATTGGCGGAGGGGGATGAGAGGTCCAAATATTGCTCAGAGATCCATAGGAGTCTATGTAGTGACAAGGTATGGCGGCACTGCTGCATCCAGGCTTTCATGTACAGTGACTAAAGAGTAAACATAATTATATAGTACTATGACAACATAGCAATACACGACATATGTGCGGTATTATGTATGGGGGAGCAAGTGTGGATTATCTATGGCTCCACCCACTTAGAAACACTGTAGTTACAGGAGCATGGACGTGATGTTGCTATGTGATGACTTTGCTTCCCATATCTTCGTGTAGCTGATTTTCTTAGAAAATGATACTAAAGCCAGGATCACGCCTCCATCGAGTACGGACCGCAGCGTATAGACTGGCAATTTGTCTCAATCCGAACTCAGCAGCCTCATAGACCTATATGAAAAAGTTGTGTTTGTACTCTGATAGTGAATATCGGATGTGTGAGGCATCCCAAACGTAATAATATTTTATTTTATCCATTTTCAGAAGAATAATGTATAAATATGGAGCAGTAAATGTGTTTAAGACAAAAATGAGGCTGCAAAATACATTTAACTTAAGGCCGGGATCACACTGGTGTATGGCATCGGATGTGATATGCTAATAACCCTCGGCTCCCGCTCTGCTGCAAGCGTGACTGAGTGTCATTATACTGTCATCCGATACTGCAAACGGATCACAGATGCGGAGGAGAGGGAGAGAGTGATCTCTCGCTCTCCTCCATTGTCAGCTTGTGTGTATATCACACTGCACTTGGATGTCATCCGAGTGCAGTCCGATGTTTTACTCATACCCATAGACTTAAGGCTAGGGACCCACTTTGCGTTTTTACCTGCGTTTTAGGTGCTTTTTAGGTCCATTTTGGGAAGCACCTTTTTCATGCCAAAAGGCATGCGTTTTGATTTACCAGCAAAGTCTATGGAAACAGTGGATTTTTCGACCCCACTTTGCGTTTCTAAACGCTGCGTTTAATTTGCATATTTTGTGGCAAAAACCATGCATTCAAAGAAGTAACATGTCAGTTGTTTTTGCCATTTTCGTTGTGTTTTGCTAACATTGGAGTCATTGAGAAATGGAAAAAAACAAGATTCCTTCAAATTTCTGCGTTTTACCTGCTTTTTCAGTGCAGAAAACATGCTTTTTGGACTTACAAAACGCATGCTTTTTGCACATTAATTTAATGATTTCATATGTCCCTTTACACACACGCATAGTCCGACAGTTAAAATTAAGGAAATTAATACTTTATTGCTATTTTTACATAAAATATCATATTACCACAATAATTTAATGAACAAAATTTAATTTAATTTATTCTATGAATATAGATTTGATTCTTTTTTTTTTCATTTTTTCAAAGAATTTGACTATTTAAACTTTATTAAGCAGTGTCTTTATGATCAAAACGCAACTATCAGAACGCAGGTAAAAAGCGCTGAAAAAGCATCAAATACGTGACAAATACGCATGCATTTTCAGCTCTAAATTTCTGAAACAGGCAACTTTGGTCAAATCAATTAAGCCCAAAACGTTCGTTTTAAACTGCAAGTAGGTGAACGCAAAGTGGGTCCCTAGCCTAAGGGGTACTTTGCACGCTGCGACATCGCAAGCCGATGCTGCGATGCCGATCGCGATAGTCCCCGCCCCCGTCGCAGCTACGACATCCTTGTGATAGCTGCCGTAGCGAACATTATCGCTACGGCAGCATCACAAGGACTCACCTGTCCTGGGACGTCGCTCTGGCCGGCGAACCGCCTCCTTATTAAGGGGGCGGGTCGTGCGGCGTCACAGCGACGTCACACAGCAGGCGGCAAATAGGAGCGGAGGGGCGGAGATGAGCGGGATTTAAACATCCCGCCCACCGCCTTCCTTCCGCATATCCTACGGAAGCCACGGTGACGCCGGTAGGAGATGTTCCTCGCTCCTGCGACTTCACACACAGCGATGTGTGCTGCCGCAGTAGCGAGGAACAACATCGGACCGTCGCGTCAGCGTAATTATGGATTACGCCGACGCTGCACCGATGATACGATTACGACGCTTTTGCGCTCGTTAATCGTATCATCGAACCTTTACAAACTACGATGTCGCATGCGATGCCGGAAGTGCGTCATTTTCAATTTGACCCCCACCGACATCGCACCTGCGATGTCGTAGTGTGCAAAGCCCACCTAAGGCCCCGTCACACACAGAGATAAATCTTTGGCAGATCTGTGGTTGCAGTGAAATCATGGACATATTGTTGCATTTGTACACAGTCACAAACCTGGCACTGATTGTCCACAATTTCACTGCAACCACAGATCTGTCAAAGATTTATCCGTGTGTGTGTGACAGGGCCTTTACTGTATATGGGTGCGAGTGAGCCAAGACTTGCAGGCAATCGTAGCAAGCTGCCATTTTTTTCCTCAGGGCTGGAGAAAAACTCACATATCTGATTGGTTAACATTAGGCCAAGTGCAATGCGAGATTTTTTCACAATGCACTCGTGCGAGTCATACGCCAGTGAGCCGCTGGCCTAACATATGGCATCCGATATGAGAGCATCAGATGTGATATGCTAATGACACTCTGCTCAAACTCTGCCGCAAGCGTGACCGAGTGTCATCTACTGTAACCAGAGTTTCTCGCATGCGAGAATGGGATCACAGGGGCAGAGAAGGATTCATCTCTATATCTTATCTGTTGTCTGTCTCTGTGTATATCACACTGCAATGGATGTCATCGGAGTACAGTCCGATGTTTCATACGCAACATAGAATTGGATACATCACGTGATCCGAGATATGCTGCCAATCACTGTATTTTGCAATTTTGTGCTCACGCCAAATCAGCATGAGAAAAAAAATTGCAAATCTGCTCTGCCTCAGGCCTCTGCCACACTCACGTGAAATTCACGCACGTGCCGAGAGACACGTATTTCCCCTGCGTGTTGCGTGCAGGTAAGTACGTGTCTCTGGTACGTGCGGGACACGTGTGTTCTACGTGTGCTATCCGCGATAGCACACATAGAACCGGTAATTTACATACTCACCTGGTCCTTCCTGCTGTCTGCGCTGCTGTCCGTGGTGCTGATCTTCAGTCTCCAGCCCTCCCGTCTCCCCGCTGCTGCCAGGCAGTGAAGTGAACATTCAATGAGAATAATGAGCGGCGGTCGGCAGCAAGAGGCAGCAGCGGCAGAGGCAGGAGAGCTGGAGAAGGTGAGTTAATGTTTTGGTTTTTTTTCACTGACACGTGTGTTTTCTCCGGCGCGTGTCACACGGGACCGCATCCACACTACACCCGTGTGGTACGGGTGCGGGCCGTGTGACACCCGTGCTGCGGGAGAAAACACTGACATGTCAGCGCTTTGAAAAACGCACACATGTACAAACGCACACGGACACATGTTCCGTGTGGTTTTACGTGTCTGTGCCTGCTACAATAGGGTAGCATTGCTTAACGTGTCTCCGTGCCGCCGGTACGTATAAAAAATGACAAACACATGCCGGCTGCACGGATGTGTGTCACAGGCCTCATGGAATAACATTGGTTCAAGAGCAAGGTGAGATTTTCTTGCATTGCACTTGTCTGAATTAACCGCTAATGTGAGCGAGCCTAAGGCTGTGTGCGCACATTGCGTAATTTCATGCGTTTACGCAACGTAACGTAAATGCATGCATCCTGCGTCCCCAGCACAATCTATGAAGATTGTGCATAATCCACCCGTACGTTGCGTTTGAGAGCGCAGCGATTTGCATGCTGAAATTTTGATCCAAATCACTGCACTCAAAAAGCAACATGTCACTTATTCCGTGTGCTTTGGATGCTACTCCCACTCTATCTATGGGAGAGGCAGCATCCAGAGCGAATGAAATCGGCATGTATTCTGCAGACACACTGCATCCATTATGCAGTGTTTCTGCAGCGATTTGAAGCGCACATGCACTGCCAAATCACTGCAGATTTTTCAGCATGGACACTACGCAACGTGCGCACATAGCCTTAGACACGCTGCGACATCGCTAGCGATCTCGTAAGCGATGTGACACGCGAGATCGCAGATGTGATCAGCCGAGATCACACATGTGACCAGCGCTATAAAAACCAACCTATGTGTGATCTGGCGTGTCACATTGCTAACGAGATCGCTAGCGATGTCACAGCGTGTAAAGCACCCTTAAGGCTATATGTGCATGCTGCCGTTTTTTTATGCACACAAACTGCAACCAAAACTGCACCTTGTCAGGCCTCTTTCACACGTCTGTGAAAATCACGCACGTTTTTCACGTACATGTCAAAGGTGCGTATTGCCCTCCGTGAGCCGTGTTTATCGCACACGTGTGTTCTCCGTGTGTTATCCGTGATAACACACGGAGAACGGGAACTTTCTGCTTACCTGCCCCTGGCGTTGCTGTCCCTGGTGCTGATCTTCGGTCTCCGGTCCTGCCGACTCCCCGCTGCTGCTGCTTCCAGCCCGCAGTGGAGTGAATATTCATGAGCATAATGAGTGGGGTTCAGAAGCAAGTGACAGCAGCGGCAAAGACAGCAAGGCTGGAGAAGGTGAGTATAGAAATTCTTTTTATTTCACAGGCACGTGTGTTTTCTCTGGTGCGTGTCACACAACTCATATCAGTGCGGTCCGTGTGCGGTCAATGTGACACCCGTGATGCCGGAGAAAATTGGACATGTCTACGTGTGGAGCACACGGGTACACGTATGCTCCACACGGACAATGTCAAAACACGTACGTGAGCGCAGACTCATTGATTTTAATGGGTCTACGTGTGCCCGTGTCTCCAGCACGTGAGGAAACAGTCCAAACACGTACCGGAGACACGGACGTGTGAAGGAGGCCTCAGAGAGAGCCTGGAAATGTAAAAAATAACGCTTGTAATGTAGGTGCGTTTTTGCTGCATTTTTGGGACAAATGTTGACAAAAATGCTAGAAGAATGAACATGCTACATCTATTTTGTCACAAACTTTTCAAAAAAAACGCTGACAAATAAACTGCAATGTGCACATACCAAATCTGACTTCTCATAGACTTTGCTGGAAAGTCAAATGTCAGAAAGTTCTGACAACAAAACTGCACCAAAATACGCAGCGTGCGCATTTAGCCTAAGGCGGGCTTTGCACACTACGACATCGCAGGTGCGATGTCGGTGGGGTCAAATTGAAAGTGACGCACATCCGGCATCGCATGCGACATCGTAGTGTGTAAAGCCTAGATGATACGATTAATGAGCGCAAAATCGTCGTAATCGTATCATCGGTGCAGCGTCAGCGTAATCCATAATTACGCTGACGCGACGGTCCGATGTTGTTCCTCGTTCCTGCGGCAGCACACATCGCTGTGTGTGAAGTCGCAGGAGCGAGGAACATCTCCTACCTGCGTCACCGTGGCTTCCGTAAGATATGCGGAAGGAAGGAGGTGGGCGGGATGTTTACATCCTGCTCATCTCCGCCCCTCCGCCGCTATTGGCTGCCTGCCGTGTGACGTCGCTATGACGCCGCACGACCCGCCCCCTTAGGAAGGAGGCGGGTCGCCGGCCAGAGCGACGGTCGCAGGGCAGGTGAGTGCATGTGAAGCTGGCGTAGCGATAATTTCGCTACGCCAGCTATCACACGATATCGTACCTACGACGGGGGCGGGGACTATCGCGTGCGACATCGCAGCATCGGCTTGCGATCTCGCAACGTGCAAAGCCGCCCTAAAGGATGCGGTTCTGTCTGGGGCCATCAAGTTTGAGAGGTCCTGATTAAGGTTAGTGAAAGCATGTGGGATAAAAATGTAGTAAGGTGGGGCTTTGAGTCTACCTATGGGCCCCAAACCCTAATTGACAACTGTTCCATTTGTACATTTTTCTCCATTGGCGCTTGAAAGTCACAGCCAGAAAGTCTCTTAGGGTATGTGCACACTGCATCATTTAGTCACAAGCACAGCTGCCAGGTTTTCTCAGATAAAGCCACTTCAGCAAAACACCGTGGGTTGTTTTCCTGAGGTGGCCCTGCTGTCATTCTGCGTCGGCTCTCATTCTATACTGTCAGCCGCTGGCAGCTTCTGCTGAGTCTGAGGCCCCCTTCACACGTCCGTGAAAAACACGCACGTGTGTTCTGTTCCGTTTTTCGTTTTTATGGTACGTGAGGCATCCATGTGAATGGTGTATGCTAGCTGTGTGAGCGTGTGGAATGTCCGTGTGTGCGTGAGATACGTAAGTGACATGTCCGTGTATTGCCCGTGTGAAATGTTCCGTGTGTGATGCACAATGTCGTTGATACATACCCGCTGACAGCAGATAGAGTCGCGCGATGAGAATGAACTCGGGTGAACTTCACCCGACTTCATTTTCATGCCACAGCTCTGTGTGTGTGGCGTCCTGATTAACGGTCACCCGAGAAGGAATCACCGGTGACCACTAATCCCCTGAGTGACTGAAGTGAGCAGCGCGATTAGCGCTGACGTCACTCAGGCTATCCGCGGCCAGCTGGATCCTCCACCCGAGACCGCAACTCACCTGTGACTTCAGCGCTGTCACTCGGGCGACTTGCTGTCACAGTTGGAAGATCCAGCGGTGGCCACGAGTAACCTGACTGACGTCATCGCTGATCGTGCGACTCTCTTCAGTTGCTGCGTGGAACTGATAGGAGCGGCGGTGTTCTACTGCAGCTCCTGTCACCTTCATGTAGCAGAGCTGAGAGCGTTGCGGGACCTCCGTGGATTACACCGGACATGGATGGGTTTTTGGGGCTTAATAAAGTGGTGAACGAGGGTATTTATTAAGCCCGCTTTACACGCTGCAATGTATCTTACAATGTGTCTGCGGGGTCACGTCGTAAGTGACGCACATCCGGCATTGTAAGTACATTGCAGTGTGTGACAGGTACGTGCGATTGCGATTGAACGTTAAAACGTTCATCGCATACACATCGTACCTGTCTCTAGAATTGCACGTTAGATTGATCATCGTACCCGGGGTAGCACACATTGCAATGTGTGACACCCCGGGAACGATGAACAGATCTTACCTACGTCCTGCGGCTCCCGGCCCACAATGCGGAAGGAAGGAGGTGGGCGGGATGTTTATGTCCCGCTTAGCTCCGCCCCTCCGCTTCTATTGGCCAGCTGCCGTGTGGCGTCACTGTGACGCCGAACGTCCCTCCCACTCCAGGAAGTGGACGTTCGCCGCCCACAGCGAGGTCGTATGGACGGGTAAGTACGTGTGACGGGGGTTACTCATATGTGCGGCACGTTCAACAAATTGAACGTGCCACACATACAATGGGGGCGTTGCAAATCGCATACGAAATCGTATGCGAAATTGCAAAGTGTAAAGCAGGCTTTAATGTTTATTATTGCAAATAAAGGATTTTTTCACTGTGTGTTTATTAACTTTAAATTAAAGGTTAATCATTGGGGGTGTCTCATAGACGCCTGCAATGATTAAACTAGGACTTAGTGGCAGCTATGGGCTGCTGCCATTAACTCCTTATTACCCCGATTGCCAACGCACCAGGGCAAATCGGGAAAAGCCGGGTAGAGTCCCAGAATTGTCGCATCTAATGGATGCGGCAATTCTGGGTGGCTGCTGGCTGATATTGTTAGGCTGAGGGGCTCCCCATAACGTGGGGCTTCCCATCCTGAGAATACCAGCCTTCAGCCGTATGGCTTTATCTGGCTGGTTTTAAAATTGGAGGGACCGCCCGCCATTTTTTTAAATTAATTATTTATTTTACTGCACAGTATAGACCCGCCCACTGGCTGCTGTGATTGGTTGCAGTGAGACGGCTGTCACTCATCGTGGGGGCGTGTCTCACTGCAACCAATCATAGGCACCGGTCGGCGGGGAAAGCAGGGAATACGAGATTGATTAATGAGCGGCCGGCTTTTTCAAAATAGTAAAAACCGCCGGAGTTTTTTTAACAGATGAGCAGCGCCACGGCAGTGATCGGGGAACGGTGAGTATGAAAGAGAGGGGAGACTGACCGACAGACAAGACAGAGAGACCGACCGACAGACAGAGAGAGAGAGAGAGAGACCGACCGACCGACAGACAGAGAGAGAGACCGACCGACGGACTGAGAGAGATTGACTGACATACACAGAAAAAAAAATGACCGACATCACTAGAAAAAAGCACAAAACGTACACGGAGCATACGGAGATGCATCCGTGTCACGTTCGTGTGCTCATGGACCATTGGGTGCGTGTGTGCGTGTTCCATGCAGAAAACGGACATGCATCCGTGCAATACGGATACACATACGTTTCACGCACACGGACACACGCACCGTACAGAATAACGTAACTACAAACATTAAATAACAGACTAATAGCAGACTAAAGAACTGAGACGGGCTTCCAGAATTGCTCAGCGCAGATGGAAGAGGTCTCATTCCACTGAGCACTTCATTGCATATAAAGAGTCCCTCACCACTTTCAAGTCCACACTCACTGCTGCAAAACAAACTTACTTCTCATCCATCATATCCTCTCTCTCTCACAACCATAAACAGCTATTCAACACTTTCAATTCTCTCCTCCGTCCTCCAGCACCACCTCCCTCTCCTCTCAGATGAAGACTTTGCCTCTTTCTTCAAGCGGAAGATTGACAATATCAGAGCAAGCTTTGGCCCACAATCACCACAGCCCCTCATCATAGCTACTCAGCCCTCGTCCTCCAAATCCAGCTTCTCCACCATGACAGAAAACAATCTTTCCACTCTGCTCTCAAGATCACATCTAACAACCTGTGCACTGGACCCGCTCCCATCGCACCTCATCCCCAACATCACCGCAGTCCTCATCCCAGCCCTAACCCATCTCTTCAACCTATCACTAACAACTGGTGTATTCCCTTCATGCTTTAAAAATGCCTCTATTACACCCATCCTCAAAAAGCCCTCCCTTGACCCATCCTCTGTGTCAAACTATCGCCCCATATCCCTTCTCCCCTATGCCTCAAAACTACTAGAACAGCATATCCATCTTGAACTGTCCTCATACCTCTCATCCTGCTCCCTCTTTGATCGGCTACAATCTGGCTTCCGACCGCATAATTCCACTGAAACTGCCCTAACTAAAGTCACTAATGACCTACTAACCGCCAAAGCCAAGCGACACTACTCTATCCTCCTCCTCCTGGACCTGTCCTCTGCCTTCGACACAGTAGACCATTCCCTCCTACTACAGATTCTCCCATCTCTGGGCATCACAGACTTGGCCCTATCTTGGATTTCTTCATACCTAACCGACCGAACTTTTAGCGTCTCCCATTCTCACACCACGTCCTCATCTCGCCCCCTATCTGTTGGTGTCCCCCAAGGCTCAGTTCTTGGACCCCTGCTGTTCTCCATCTACACCTTCGGCCTGGGACAGCTAATAGAGTCCCACGGCTTCCATTATCATCTCTATGCCGATGACACACAGATCTACCTCTCTGGACCTGACATTACCTCTCTACTAACCAAAAATCCCACAATGTCTGTCTGCTATTTCATCCTTCTTCTCTGCACAATTCCTAAAACTTAACATGGACAAAACAGAGTTCATTGTCTTTCCTCCTCCTCACTCATCTCCTCCAACAAGCCTTTCCATCAAACTTGATGGTTGCTCACTCTCCCCAGTCTCACAAGCTCGTTGCCTTGGAGTAACCCTAGACTCTGCTCTATCCTTCAAGCCACATATCCAAGCCCTCTTCAACTCATGCCGATTACAACTCAAAAATATCTCCCGGATCCGTGCTTTCCTTAACCAAGAATCAGCAAAAACATTAGTGCATGCCCTCATCATCTCCCGCCTCGACTACTGCAACCTCCTGCTCTCTGGCCTCCCTTCTAACACTCTTGCACCCCTCCAATCTATTCTAAACTCTGCAGCCCGCTTAATCCACCTCTCCCCTCGCTACTCCCCAGCCTCGCCACTCTGCCAATCCCTTCACTGGCTTCCCATCACCCAACGACTCCAGTTCAAAACATTAACCATGACATACAAAGCCATGCACAACCTATCTCCTCCCTACATCTGTGACCTAGTCTCTCAGTACCTACCTGAATGCAACCTCAGATCCTCACAAGATCTCCTTCTCTGCTCCTCTCTTATCTCCTCTTCCCACAATCGCGTACAAGATTTCTCCCGTGCATCCCCCATACTCTGGAACGCTCTACCTCAGCACATCAGACTCTCCCCTACCGTGGAAATCTTCAAGAGGAACCTCAAGACCCACCTCTTCCAACAAGCCTACAACCTACAATAGCCCTCAGTCCAGTAGACCACTGCGCAACCAGCTCTGTCCTCACCTATTGTACCATCACCCATTCTCTGTAGACTGTGACCCCTCGCGGGCAGGGTCCTCTCTCCTCCCATACCAGTCTGTTTTGTACTGTTAATGATTGTTGTACATATACCCTCTTTCACTTGTAAAGCGCCATGGAATAAATGGCGCTATAATAGTAAATAATAATAAATAACATTGGAGCACATGTGTCCGTGTCTCCGGTACATACGGAAACGGACCAAACACGCACGTGTTTCACGGACGTGTGAAGGGGGCCTGAGTCACTTTTTTTTTAAAAGCTTCAGGGCTTCTAGACACTGAAGCAGATGGACAAGTGACATAAGACTGAACATGTACACAGCAATGTTGTTTTGATGTTGCGGTGCACTAGGTTTATTTTATGGGGTACATTTGAAGCACCTTTTCAGGCGGATTAATGAGAATACCCTATAACCCTCAAATTCTTCTTTAAAAATACATCAAATATTAAAGTACTAATGTGTCACGATGTGGACTAGGGTTGGTCCGGCGTGAGCCAAAATACACACCAAAAGGAGTCACACCATGACAAACAAGGGGGACACCGGGGACACTCTAACAACAGTGGGTCCTAGCTCTTGTGAGAGGGAAGGTTGCTGTCACACTTCCGTTGTTTTGCATCAGTTGCAAATGTAACGTTTTTTCTTGCTGTGAAAAAACTCTCCCTCTCTCTCATCCTTTCCCGGCAAAAGAAAACATAAAAAAAAAGACAAAAGAAAAATATTATTTTACAGGAATCTATTGCCTCTATTATCACACTATTTACAACGCATCAGTCACATCTGTCACACAACGCATTGTGAACTATGCCAAACAACGCAAGTGTGAAAGCAGCCGAAGATGCCTCCACTTACCTGCCGCTGTACCCTGCACTCCTAGCCAGTCCCTATACAGGTTCCACACCTGTCACCAAGCAGGAACCTGAAGCCCTGAGAAACCCTACAATAGTCCCTGGCTAGGGAGTGGGCAGGTGAATGACACTAGCCTCACCACTGCACTGAAACACCAGGGAAGGAAGACAGACAAGGGGAACACAACAAACTGCTGCAGTCAGCACCAAGACTGCAGCCACCACAGCAACTTCTACAGAGGGTTTTCAGCAGCTCCTTCCACCTACAGGACCAGCATCCAAATGGCAAAGAGAATAACCGGCACCCTGTGGTATAAAGGGACTGGGAGTGGTCCCAAACTGGAAACACCTTGGTTTTAATTGGCCTGCTTGCTGGCAAGGAATACTGATATTAACCTTACAACTGCCAAAGGCAAGGAAACATGTTTAATATTGAGAGTCAAGAACGGAATTGACTCATGGCCAGGATCTGTCACAGGTCTCATATAGCATAGATATGACCGTGACACCATTTTTGCATCACAGATTTTTCTGCTGTGGATTGTATTTTGTTGGGGATTTGTTGTGGAGATGCCATTAAGGATTACTCCCTATGCAATGCAAAGGACATCCATAGTAAATCTACTTAAGAAAATGTCATGTAACATACACAGATTTTACTGAGAATGTATTGTATCCTTGTTCTCAGATTGCAGAAGAGAGAGTGACAGCTATGTGTGACCAACTTTTTGCCAGTTCTGACCAGACTTGTGGAAAGGGGTAATATGGCCAACTTTTACCTGCTCAAGCTAATAGCGGTCCCAGGAACCTGACCCCCTAATAATCCATACTACTCTGCAATGTACAGTATATTCTTTACACTGTGCCTAATGGAAAAAAAAATATACCCATTAATAAACTTAAGTCGTTTTGGCATAGCACTTTTCAATAGTACCCTATCGGCATGTAACTTTACATGGAGTACAGTATATCACAAAAAATGAGTACACCCCTCATATTTTTGTAAATATTTTATTATATCTTTTTATCGGACAACACTGATGATTTGACACTTTGATACAATGTACAGTAGTCAGGGTGCAGCTTGTATAACAGTGTAAAAAAACGCTGGCAACAAACGTGAGTACACCCCATAGGTCAAAATGGTCAAATTGTTCCCAATTAGCCATTTTCCCTCCCCGATGTCATGTGACTCGTGTGATTCGTGTTACAAGGTTTCAGGTGTGAATGGGGAACAGGTGTGTTACATTTGGTGTTTTCTCTCACACACTCTCTCATACTGGTCACTGGAAGTTCAACATGGCTCCTCATGGTGAAGAATTATCTGAGGATCTGAAAAAAAGATGTTGCTCTACATAAAGATGGCCTAGGCTGTAAAACGATTGCCAAGACCCTGAATCTGAGCTGCAGCACGGTGGCCAAGACCATATTGTGGTTTAACAAGACAGGTTCCACTCAGAACAGGCCTCGCCATGGTCGACCAAAGAAGTTGAGTGCACATGGTCAGCGTCATATCCAGAGTTTGTCTTTTCAAGATAGTGTATTAGTGCTGCCATGGTTAAAAGAGTGGAGGTCAGCCTGTCAGTGCTCAGATCATATGCTGCATATTTCATCATATTGATCTGCATGGCTGTTGTCTCAGAAGGAAGCCTCTTCAAAAGATGATGCAGATGAAAGCCCACAAGCAGTTTGCTGAAGACAAGCGGACTAAGGACATGGATTACTAGAACCATGTCCTGTAGTCTGATGAGATCAAAATATATGTATTTGGTTCAAAAGTAGACAAACGTGTGTGGCAGCAATCAGGGAAGGGGGACAAAGACAAGTGTGTCCTGCCAACAGTCATGCATAGTGATAGGAATGTCATGGTTTGGGGCTGCATGAATTCTGCCAGCTGTGATTGAGCTACAATTCATTGAGGGAACCATGAATGGCATTCTGTACATATGTGACATGCTGAAGCAGAGCATGATCCCCTCCTTTAGGAAACTCGACCGTAGTGCAGTATTCCAACATGATAACGACCCCAAACACACCTTCAAAATGACCACTGCCATGCTAAAGAAACTGAGGGTAAAGGTGCTGGACTGGCCAAGCATGTCTCCAGACCTAAACCCTATTGAGCATTTGTGGGGCATTAAATGGAAGGTAGAAGAGCATAAGGTCTCTAACATCCATCAGCTCCGTGATGTTGTCATGGAGGATGGAAGAGGATCCAATGGCTCCTGTGAAGCTCTAATGAACTCCATGCCCAAGAGAGTTAAGGCAGCGCTTGAAAATAATGGTGGTCACACAAAATATTTATACTTTGGGCACAATGTGGCCATTTTCACTTAGGGGTGTACTCACTTTTGTTACCATCGGTTTAGACATTAATGGCTGTGTGTTGATTTATTTAGAGGACACTACATTTGCACTGTTATACAGGCCGTACACTGACTACTGTACATTCTATCAGTGTCAGATCTTCACTGTTTACCTATGGAAAGATATAATAAAATATTTACAAAAATGTGAGGGGTGTACTCACTTATGTGATATACATTATACTTTTGTTTTTATTTTCAAGGTGAAGGGCACTGCAGGTCTGAGCTGATTATTATTTAGCTGTACATTTTTCCTTTACGTAAGAGAAATGCCTAATCCAGGTACATTGTCGCAGTCTAAAATTGCTGACTTCTTTTTCTTGATCTATGAATAGCAACGAGGAAAGAAATGACAATATTAGCACTGTTCCCACAGAGACAAGTGTTTCTCTTTCGCAGCCAGAAGCAGACACCACATGTGAATGTAAATACAGAAATAATTTGAGCATATTTTTATGTTTCTTTTATTCACATTAAGAATATCTGAGTACGGTAACTATTCCATACATATACAATGTTGCATAACCCAAGAAAAAGTAAAACATTTCAGAGTTCATATATACCGTACATTGATGGTCCATGCTTATGCACCGCCCCGGGGCTCGGCCGCAGCCGAGCCGCTCGGATCCGGGCTCGTCGGTGGGTGGCTCGAGCGCCTCCGGACCCGGGGGTCATGTCGCTCTGAAGGGAGGCTGGCTCTACATGAGGGGGTTTTGGTGGGGAGGTTCACGGCCGGAGCCGTGGTTTCGGGTTTAAGTTCGTGACGCCACCCACGGGTCGTGGTGAGTGTGGACACCACACTGGGACGGTGTTGCGCAGCCAGGTGTTGACCCCTCCGTGGGTAGGGGGTTGATGGTCCCGGTGCCCGGTTGTTGGGGTTAGGATGTGTGGGTGCGGGCGTGTTGGCATGATGCGGGGCGGTGCGCAGCCTGAGGGCACTGTTGTGCTCACTATGACAGATACACTGGAGTCTCTGGTAAACCAAAAAGATGGTGGTCGGTGCCCGCAGCCGGCTGCATCTGGTCCCCCACCCAGTTTGGTGGTCCCTGCCTTTCTCCTGCACCTCGTGTGTAGATTTTGACTTCCTGCGCTTCAGTGACGGGAGTTCGCTCCCCGGCTTTGTGTGTGTCAGGAGAGCCCGTTTGCCCGCAGACACTGGTCTGTGGGATCTCTCTGCCTGAGCGGTGGCTTTCTATGCCCCTCGTTGGGCTGTTGTCTTCAGTCGGGACTTGGGTGGGAAAGAACCTAAGGTCCAGACCCCAATCAGTGAATTTGACTCGGTCCAGTGGCTTCTGGGCCTCGTTCTGGGTCTGAGTACCCCTCCTGGTGCTCCGATTTCCAGTTGGTTCCCCGGTTCGGTTCCGGCAGGCCACTACCCTGTCCTGGTCCCTTATGGTTCCACCAGCCGTCTTCCCGGCTCCTACAGGCGGCAACCACCGTCTGTCTCCTGGCCACAGGGTATCTGGGCTACGACCCAGATCCCCGACAGACGTTTTCTCCTTCTAACTCCTCTCCCTTCACCTCCTAGACTGCTCTCCTCTCCTCCCTAACTTCATCTGCTTGCTTTTCCCGCCTCAGGTTATCCGAACTCCTCGGTCGGCGTGGCCAACCACCTGGCTCTGCCCCCGGGTGTGAATGTCAAAGCCTGAGAGGGGGTGACTCAGGGTTTTTAGATTGGCTGCTGCTACCTTTTTAGGGGACTGGTGTTTGTGCAAGGGCCTGTCTGTGACTACCTGGCTAGTCCAGGGCATCACACTTAGTGATAATCAGGGTATGTGCGCACACAAAAGTTTTGTTTCTTGAGCAAAAAACGCACCCTCTGGCCGAAAAACTCACCCTCTGGACAAAAAACGGACCCTGTGGCCAAAAAACACATGCGTTTTTTCTGCATTTTAGTGCAATTTTGCCCATGCGTTATTTTCCACTATATGCAATGGAAAAATGCAGGGAAAAACACAGAAAAGTGACATGCTGCTTCTTTTTTCTGCATCCAAAACTGCAGGCATTTCTCATAGACTTTGCAGGGGAAGGTCATATATGCAGTTTAGGTCCACAAACTGCACCCAAAACTGCACCAAAACAGCAGCAAAAATAGCAGTGTGTGCACAGGGCCTAACACTAAACAAAAATATAAATACAGTATAACGCTTTTTTGCTCCCATTTTTCATGAGCTGAACTCAAAGATCTAAGGTTTTTTTCCCATGAACACAAAAGGCCTTTTTCTCTCCAATATAGTTCACAAATTTGTCTGCCTGTTCTCGTTTGCTGAGATAATTCATCCACCTCACAGGTGTGGCATATCAAGATGCTGGTTAGACAGCATGATTATTGCACAGGTGTGCCTTAGGCTGGCCACAATAAAAGGCCCCTCTTATAACAGTATTCGGGGGGTCAGAACACCAGCCAGTATCTGGCATGACCATCATTTGCCTCACACAGTGCAACATATCTCCTTTGCATAGAGTTGATCAGGTTGGCGATATATTAATATATTGGTCCACTCATCTTTAATGGCTGTATGAAGTTGCTAGATATTGGCAGGAACTTGAACACGCTATTGTATATGCCGAGCCAGAGCATCCCAAACATGCTCAATGGGTGATGTCTCTGGGGAATATGTGGCCATGGAAGAGCTGTGATGTTTTCAGCTTCCAGGAATTGTGATCTTTGCATCATGGGGCAGCGCATTGGCAAGGTGATGATTGTGGATGAATGGCATAACAATGGGTCGCATGATTTTGTCATGGTATCTCTGTGCATTCAAAATGGTATTAATAAAATCCACCTGTGTGTGTTGTCCATAATATACACCTGCCTACACCATAACCCCACCGACACTATGGGACACTTGATTTACATAATTGACAAAAGCAAACCACTCACCCACACGACACCATATACGCAGTCTGCCATCTGTCCTGTACAGTGGAAACTGGGATTCGTCCATGAAGAGAATGCAGTGCCACACGGGGCAAGTGACTAACCTACACGTTGCCGGGCCTTTTCGGGTTGGGTCAGGCAATGTCACAGGTGGCCTTGCCCGGTTCTGTTGCCCCATGGCGTGCAGTAAATGAAGGCAAAGCGGGGTGATTGGGAAAGTTTGTCGTGACACCACTTGTGGTATGCAGCCAGGGAGTAGCCGCCGCTGCAGAATTCCTCACCGGGGCGAGTGTTTTGTCAGCTGGTATGGTGTCACTCCCCACAGGTGAAGCGGGCCCTGGGTGGATGATTGTGGGATCGCGGTCCCTTGGAAGCGCCGGAGCCCGAGACGACAGCGTCACTAATCAGAGTCTGAGTCAGCAACTGCGGTCCCAGGTTCTTTTACTCACTGAATTAAAAGCTGCACCCAGGTGCTGGTCTCTGCCATTGTGGGCTCCGGTCAATCCCAGGCAAGAAAAGGGGTCACCACCGGTGTTTGAAGAGAGAGAAGGAGAATGTCCCTGGTCTAGGATGTTCCCCTCCGCCGTTAGGTACCATGGCGGAGCTCCCGCTCCATTCCCCGGGCCTAATAAAGTCCAAGAATTTCAGAAGTGTCTTGTCAGAACTATGGTCCCGACGGATCTCTCTGATGAGAGTGTGTTGCGCCTATATCTACCCAAAGTGGACCTCGTCCCCTAGGTGGCTGGCTTCAGTGACCGGGGAAGTCCAATGTATCGTGATAGCCACCCCCCTGCCTACCTTGAGCCATCCCACCCATCCTACCCTGTGAGAAGGCTCCTGAACTGTATGTAGTGTGGGAATGTGGAACACCAGTGATTAACCCCCTTTACCTGAGATGGATACCACACCTTAATTGAGGTGCAGTACCCTGTGGCGACCAGAGCCTCAGGAGCGCCACTAGAACACCTCTTAATGTGCCAGATGCCATCGAATGTGAGCATTTGCCCACTCAAATTGGTTACGACTACGAACTGCAGTCAGGTGGAGACCCCGATGAGGCCGACAAGCAGCAGATGAGCTTCCCTAAGATGGTTTCTGACAGTTTGTGTAGAAATTCTTTGGTTATGGAAAGCGATTGTTGCAGCAGCTATCCGGGTAGCTGGCCTCAGACCATCTTGGAGGTTAAGATGCTGGATGTTGAGGTCCTAGGCTGCTCTGGTTATTACATGTGGTCTGCAGTTGTGAGACCGCTTGGATACATTGTCAGATTCTCTGAAATGCCTTTGGAGATGGTTTACGGTGGAGAAATGAACATTCATTTTACAGGCAACAGCTCTGGTGGACATTCTTGTAGTCAGAATGCCAACTGCACGCTCCCTCAAAACTTCCGACATCTGTGGCATTGTGCTGTGTGATAAAACTGCATATTTTAGAGTGGCCTTTTATTGTGGCCAGCCTAAGGCACACCTGTGCAATAATCATGCTGCCTAATCAGCATTTTGATATGCCACACCTGTGAGGTAGATGGATTATCTCCACAAAGGAGAAATGATCACTAACACAGATTTAGACAAATTTGTGAATAATATTTGAGAGAAAAAGACTTATGAGTTCAGCTCATGAAAAAAAGGGAGGAAATACAAAAGTGTTACGTTTATATTTTTGTTCAGTGTATATTTGGAAATTGCAAAATTGCATTATATATAGGCGTTACAAGTTTAGCATTAGCGTCTTCTCTTTTCAGCATAAGCTCCCCAAAATCTAGTCTAATGCACTGTCATGCACTTTAAATCACTTACCCCCACAGCTAATACCTTGACGCACAATGGAAGGCCCCCCATCAGCTTCTCCCAGCGCTGCTGCAGGTGATTGACAGGGCTCTCCTCACGTGTACATAGGGAGGGATATTGTGAAGCTAGATACTACGAGTAGTGTGTATAGAAGAGTAGACAGACAAGCCCAGATCATAAGCCAGGAGGTAACATATAAGGTTCAGGGAGCAGACAGATGTGGTCAGGAAGAGGTCTGAGGTCAGAAGCCGGGAGGTAACGTATAAGATTCAGGGAGCAGACAGAGATGGGGTCAGGAAGAGGTCCGAGGTCAGAAACCAAGATCAGAACACTTACACCAGACAGGAGCCAAGACCACAGGGCAAGCCCAGTAAAGAAGCAAAGCAATCACCAGGAATGAGAGCATCTGTGAAGGCATGTCCCAAAGCCAGTGTGGACCCTAGTGCTGAAAGACAACCCGTCAGCGAGTGCACAAGACACATAGCAGAGCATTTTCCAATGCAAATGTGGCGCCCCAGGACCTGGTTGCTACAACAGCATTGCCCCTCCAAAGGGTTAATGCTGAGCCTGGAGGTAATTGGGGAAATTATTGGCCAGTAGGTACCAACATCCAACGCAGTTTCTCCCTCAGGCCAGCAGAGGGAGCTCTGAACCTGGAGTTCCAGGGAGCATTCCTCAAGCCTGACCTGAGGGAGGAGTTAGTGTTCAGTCGGTGAGGGAAGCTGAAGAGTGAAGATGCAGAGTAGTGCTGTCCTGTGGACTGGGGCCTGGAGCTGGAATAGCTTGGCCCAGTGAAGCAGGATTGGCAAAGAGGCACAGAAGAGACTTAGACATCGGAGTCTGTGGTTGCCAGGGTGTAAAACCCTTCCCTGGTAGCCGAATCCGAAGGGCAGGAGGACTGCAGGTCTCCTGGCCCCCCAAAGCAACCTGAAGGTACTGCTGCATCACCAGGGCCCGGTGTGGACTCCAGCAGAGAAGCACCAGAGAGGGCCTGCACAGCCTACCACACAGGGAGAGGGACGTACCACCGGTCCCAGCAGCAAGAGGGCCATTGCTAACTCAGAGTGCAGGGTCCTATGAAAGCAAAGAAAGAACAGGGAGTAGGCCTCATACTCAGCTGGCCAAAAAGATACCTCAGTTACTTCCAGGCCGGCCGGAGCCCTCTACCACCTGTAACGGTCTCCCAGGACTAACCGTTTGCACAGTAAAAGAGGAGAAGGTAAAAAGACTGTTGTTTGTGTCCGGTCCTTTCACCGCCCTGTCGGCCCTGCATTACACCACAACTACATCGACACTTACAAGCACCAACTGTTGCCCCGGTGTCCAGCTCCACCTGTGGGGAGCAGTTACACCATTGCTGCCGTTCCATCACCCCGGAGGCCTCATACAGCAGCGGCGGCTTAATAGCCGAAAACAACAGGTGGCGTCACGAATACAAACTTTAATCACCCCCAAGTCATCAGCCATATTAATTGACCCCACCAGGGTACGGAGTCGGGCCCAGCCACCACTGACGACCCCCCGGACTTGTCCGGCCCGGCACCGGGTGTCCCATAGCCCTGGGGTGGGCGAGTCACAAAATGCTCCGTATAGCGGAGCTGTGACAAAGGCATTCCAAATACAAAATGTGACAGATATGTCATTCATCTGCTTTGGCACTGGGAAGAGCCGGCCGGGGGGATGTTAGCCAAGTCTGGTCTTCGGCTGGACCTTCAAATTTGGGCACAATGAAACACTTAACAGGTTCTCTTTAGTAAGTACCTGACCTGACAATATTAAAAGCGGTCACGTTGGAGCCGCTGAAGACAGGGGTATGTGGGTGGTGCTCATAGAAGGGTACATGGCTGTTCGTATAAAAAATGAACATTCAGCTGGCATTTTTATACCGTCAGTGTGTGTCTAAAGCCTGCTTTACACGTTACGATTAAGCATACGATATCGTATGCGATCGTAACCGCCCCCATTGTATGTGCGGCACGTTCAATTTGTTGAACGTGTTGCACAAACGATTATTTGCTGTCACACGTACTTACACTTCCATACAACCTCGATGTGGGCGGTGAACGTCCACTTCCTGGAGTGGTAGAGATGTTCGGCCTCACATCGACGTCACGCGGCAACCGGCCAATAGAAGCGGAGGGGTGGAGATGAGCGGGACGTAAACATCCCGCCCACCTCCTTCCTTCCGCATTGCCGGTGGGAGCCGCGGGCCGCAGGTAAGATCTGTTCATCGTTCCCGGGGTGTCACACACTGCAATGTGTGCTGCCTCAGGAACATTGAACAACCTCACGTTCAATTTTTAGCAATTGAACGGCGTGCATGCGATGAACGTTTTAATGTTCAATCGCAATCGCACGTAGCTGTCACATGCTACAATATAACTTACGATGCCAGATGTGCGTCACTTACGACGTGACCCCGCCGACACACCGTAAGATATATTGTAGCGTGTAAAGCCCGCTAGCCCTACTCCTCTGTTTCTGTCGCATGTGCAATAACACATGCGACAAAAAACTGCTCCCCAGGCCCTGCCAGTTCACCCCCTAATACCCCCGGTGTCCCCCGGTAACCCCCGTACCTGTCACAGCGCTGATCCCCCGCGGCCCCCTCCTCCTTCACAGTGTTTTTTCAAATAAATTTTTTTTGGTTGTCAATTTTTTTTGCTATTACTGTCGATTAGTTATGTCTGGTATCAAATAGAATCCGTGACATCACTAATTGCTGGGCTTGATGCCAGGTGACATTACACATCTGGTATCAACCCCATTTATTACCCCGTTTGCCACCGCACCAGGGCGCGGGATGAGTTGGGGCGGAGCGCCAGGATTGGCGCATCTAATGGATGCGCCACTTCTGGGGCGGCTGTGGCCTGCTATTTTTAGGCTGGGAAGAGTCCAATAACCATGGCTCTTCCCATCCTGAGAATACCAGACCCCAGCTGTCAGCTTCACCTTGGCTGGTGATCTAATTTGGGGGGGACCCCACGGTTTTTTTTAATTATTTATAAATAAAAAAAAAAACAGCTTGGGGAGCCCTCCAAATTGATCACCAGACAAGATGAAGCTGTCAGCTGTGGTTTGCAAGCTACAGCTGTCTGCTTTACCCTGACTGGCTATCAAAAATAGGGGGGACCCCACGTCATTTATTTTAATTATTTTTTTTTTGGTCTAAATACAAGGCTAGGCACCCTTTAGTGCCACATGAAAGGCACTAAAGGGCGCCAGCTTAGAATATGCAGGGGGGGGGGACGTTATATATATGTTTGACATCCATTAACACATTTTAGGCAGTGTGTCCACAATCAGGGTTTGCAGTGTTATGGGCGCAGAGTGTTTTCCCTGCATCCATAATGCTGCGTTGTGCAGTAGAAGCACAGTGGAAGGATTTTTAGAAATCTCATGCCCACTGTGCTTCTCTTCTCCGCAGCATAAACTGACCTGTGGCGCGGCATCCCGAGCCTCTGCATGTCAATTTATGCTGCGGAGACGAGAGTGTTCTCTGCAGGTAGCATAGAGCTCCACAGCAGCCTGAACCCAAATCGTGGGCATGGGTAGCTGCGTTCTCCCGTGGAAAACACTCACATCTCTGCAGGAAGGCTGGCACTGTGTACTGGATGTTCTGTGGTCAAAAATGATCATGTGGTCAAAAACGCTGCTGAAGAAAACGCATGGAAAACGCACGAAAAACGCATGAAAAACGCATGCGTTTTTGATGCGTTTTTCCCATTGTTTACAATTCTCCCCTCTGCCAGAGGGTGCGTTTTTTTCCGCGCTGAAAAAAACGCAACGTGTGCACATAGCCTAAGTGTTGAAAATTGTGCTAGAAACAAATCCAGCGTATATGCCCCTGAAAATCCCACCTTATATTGTTTGATAACGGCAGGATTCAATCTATTCAAACACTGGTAACATCACTCACACTATCAAATATGGAGGTGCTATTTTAATAAAATGGAAACGCTTTTCAGCAGCCATGACTGGAAGCCTTACTTAGGTCGATGAGAAGATGAACGGTTTACATTACAGACAAGGCCTGAACACAAACTTTATGACTGATGCCAAAAAGCTGGAGAGTGGGATCATTTTTCAATAAGGCAATAATATAAAGTATACTGACACAAAAGCACGAAAGAGGCTGAAAAAAAGAAATATATCTTTGTGCCATCCAGTCCCCAGCGTAAAGGGCAACTACGCTTTATAAAAAAAGACTTACTTTTCTTAATATGTTGTACCAGTATATCTGCATAGCGCAGGTCTTTTGCCTCTCGGGAATAATCCCTCTGGCTTTCTCACCTGTTTCCTATTGCATGGAAATATATTCAGCCACACGCACTTGTGCGGAGAGCGGCACGCCGTGTCGAGTAATCCTGCTCGATTCACGCAAGTGTGACTCCAGCCTTACTGTATGGGATAGAAAAGGTGGCACTATTACATTGTGGGGGACAAATGGTGGCACTTTTACTATGCGGTGCACTACTACTGTCTGGGGTACCGTATAGACCCTGTCGCCTCGATTCATCAAAGCGTCTATACCAGAATTGAAAAGTTGCAAAATTTAGCAGAGGTGAGCGCTTTTTTTGAATCATGAGGGTCTGACTCAAAAACGTCCCATCATCAAATCGGTGTGAACATCACCAGTCTCGATAAATCGGGGCATATCTGTTCAGCACTATTCATTTTTGAGGCTCTATATTTCTGACACTATCTTTTTCAGGGTAAATATATGTGGCACTATTTTTGGGGTGTAGCTATGATTATAGTTAACACACCAGGTACAGTATAACGAGTAAATGGGGCGTCAAGAAAAAGCAGATTTGAGCGGAGCATAGAACTGGGAATTTGTATATATATTGGGAGAAGTTAGAAGGAAAGCTGGAAAATTGAGGAGCCAAAGATGTCTGGAAAACAAATTCTACAGGCACAAGTCGCGGCTGGAAAGAAGTCGTCATGGTGGTTTGAGCCAGATGAAAACTTTGGAAAAAGTGAATGACTACAATGAACAATGAGTATTGTCATTAGAGATGAGCGAAGCAGAAGTTCGAGGTTCGTATTGAACACTGACTTTTTAAAAAAAAAAATAAGTGTCCGAATCTGGAGTTCTGGTGCTGTTCGTAAGCTAGCCACTCGATGGAGCATCGGGGTGCTCGGGTACTGTGACACTAGGTACGGAGAAGTACCAAGCAAACGGCGAGAGGGAAGGGAAACCCTGTGTCTAGGGAGAGGGAAGATGGTGATCCCTGACCAAACCTACCGCTGGTCCTTGGGGTCCCTCACCACCCTAGATAGGTTTCGCACCTATGCGCCGAGCTGGATACCTGACCCTAGATATCCCTAGTGTTGAGGCCTAAATAGGGAATGGGTGGGATGAGCTATTCGTCAACCCCACTAAACACTATAGATTACACCAGGAGCACACACAGGGGGAGAGTGCATGAACTATTTATCCACAGATGACTCGGGTAGAAGTTCAACAATAATACCACAGAGGAGGATAAGCCACCTGCTTGCAACCAGAGCTTGAATTAACTGAATAATATCATCAGCACAGGTCCAGGGAAGATGGAAGTATTTAAGCACATGGAGAATACTGATAATCAGCAGCTGGATGGAAGGAGGGCTCCACTGCGTCCAAATGGGGAAGGGATGAAAATCTAGCAGGAAAGCTGCCTAATACAATGAATACTGACAGCAGAAACAATAGAAAGTCAGGAAGCAACCAAACGCTGTGACCTTCTATTGCCAGAAACCCCATGACTGCCTGTCACCCGTGATACACCAGAGACAGGTACGCTCGGTGCTCGGCCCTATGGGAGCCATTTGCAATCTCTGAATGGGTCTCACTGGGGGTAACAACAACGTTTTGGATGTATACAAATAAAAAACAAAAATTTAGAATTACCACCCCCAGAAATGCTCTCTTTATGGCTGGCTCTGTCGGTGGTGACCTGAACTGCCCAATAATTGACTTCCAATGGGGTTCGAGATTCGGAATGAAGTTCACGTCAAGTCCGGGTCCCAAACTGAACGTTATCTAAAGCCCAGATGGACCCGGCTTACCCGATCTTCTACACGTTCGCTCATCTCTAATTCTAATGATATTGGTTTTTATATAGTGGCCTTGTTCAGTAATAGTATGGCAATGTTTCTTAGTCACTATGTGGTAGAAATGGCAGAGATCGTGCAGAGATTGTGGTGTGGCACTATTATAATAGTGATGTAAATCAATGCCATTTTAAAGTTCAGAAACACTGAGGAACAGTCTCTGTTGTTAATATAAGAGCCATATGAGTAGTCACCCACATTTACCAGCTGCAAAAAAAAAATTAAATGGGTTGTCCTATAATAGAAAACCCCCTTTTTGATCACCATATTTTCCCCATGTAAAATAATAACAGCTATAGTTACCTCCAGTGCAGTTGCTGTTTCAGCGATGTTGGTGCTGCTCTCCCGAGGCTTGTGTGACATAATTTTACCCGAGCCCTGCAGCCGATCAGCAGCCTGAAAAAGGGAGAGCCTGACATACGGAAAAAAGTGAGAACTGCTGTTGCTCTCTGGGGAGAAGAAAGCGTCCTCTAATTAGTTGCAGGGTTCATGTGACATAACAATGTCACGCAAACCCCAGGAGATCAGGCACTGAGATCTCTGGAATGGCAACCACACCAAAGGTGAGTATATCTGTTATTTTACATGGGGGAAATATGTATCTTTCATCATTATTTCAGCGTTTCTCACCCATTGAAGTAAATGCATAAAAAAAAATACAATTAAAAAAACTTCTCCAATTATTCACTGTGTTTATTCTGCTAGAAGGCAGCGTTTTCAGTACAGATAAAAACACTCAACATCTCAACATATCCTACAAATGCAATAGAATTAGTAACAACTTGACAATCAGGGTGACAGCTGTCGTCGAGGTCACGGTTTTCGTGACGCACATCCAGCATCGTTTACAACGTCGTCCCGTGTGACACCTACGAGCGACGCAGAACGTTCGCAAATCGTGTATCGTTGACACATCGTTTATTTTTACAAAGTCGTTTATTTTTCTTTGCGCCGGTTGTTGATCGTACCCAGGGCGGCTTACCTGCGTCCCGTGGCTCCCGCCGGCTATGTGGAAGGAAGGAGGTGGGCGGGATTTTTACGTCCCGCTCATCTCCGCCCCTCCGCTTCTATTGACCGGCCATTGTGTGACGTCGCTGTGACGCCGAACGTCCCACCCCCTTCAGAAAGTGGTTGTTCGCCGCCCACACCGACGTCGCTCAGCAGGTCAGTACGTGTGACGGTGGTTTAACGACTTTGTGCGCCACGGGCAACTAATTGCCCGTGACCCACAAATGACGGGGGCGGTTACGATCGCTCATGCGATCGCACGATAGATCATACCGTGTGACGCCCGCATAAGTCTATGGACTCCACTTTTCATCTTCTGAACATGAAATTCTTTTTATTTCCAGCTGTGCTGTTGTTGAATTACCGTCTTATGTAGCTGATATTTTGTAGTCTATAAAAATGTACTGAACTTTATCTTGCAGCCATTGATATATGTTTTCATTTCCTGCCCATTGGCTTATTTTCTGTGGAGCTGGAAATGTTTAGTATTCTTGTATGAGCCGAGCGAGCCTGAGGTTTGTTTTATGACACGGCTTCAGACTCTTTTATGTTTCGTGCATCTGAAGGTATAAATTACAATGTTCTGCATTTACATCCTAAAAAGATTATAAACCAAATGCAAAGCAATAATAATGACCACCACGCTGCCGTGCAGATGATTATACTGTGGATGCTTCAGTAGTAGTAATTCCTATTCACAGCTCTCCAGTCATTTTTTATCGTTCCTTAAAGGGGTTGTCTCATGATGTATTTTTCAGACGTTCACGGCTCCTCTGCCTTGCAGTTTGATACTTCCTGGAATCAGTGCCTTTTGATGATTGACAGTAAGACTAGCGGTATGGTTGTGCTTCTGGCCCAAACTATGCACTTTCCTATGCTGAACACAGCTTTGTCTGTCACGACACGGACTTGGGGAGGGTCCGACGTGAGTCAAAACTCACAACAATAGGGGATACACCACAACAAACAAGGGGTACACAGAGGACACTTTAACAATGAAGGGCTCTAGGACTAGTGAGAGGGAAGATGGACACCTCCTTTACTTACCTGCCGCTGTACCCTGTACTCCTAGCCAGTCCCTATACAGGTTCCTCATCTGTTGCCGAGCAGGAACCTGAAGCCTTGAAAAGACCGTACAATAGTCCCTGGCTAGGGAGTGTGTAGGTGTGTAGCGCCCCTGAGCCATCAGGAGCTACAGGGAACTGCATCCTGTGAAAGATGCAGGTCCTACACCCAGGGAACCAGAAGACCAGTCCCGATAGCACCAAAACACTCATACAACCCCTGTTTCCTCTCCCCAAAACTGGTGACGAGGTAGCATTGGACCCAATGGATGGCCACTTAGAGGTGGAACCGATCCAGTCCACTAGACGATGATCAGGGAGGAGGGGCCAGACAGTCAGTAAGTGGAGGTGAAAGGAGACAGACGTAACGGTACTGACGGAGAGTGTAACAGTGACCTGTCAGGCTCAGGCGGCTGGTTGCCGGTGGAGTACGGTGGAGTAGTATTGGAACCAGAGCACCAACGGGGTGCAGAGCCCTAGGTCAGGAAAATGCTCCACGCAGACCTGATAAAATCTGCACAGTGAGGGGACTATCCAGGACCTCACAGACCGTAGAGTCCGGGACACAGTAGCGACGGGAGAACCAAGGAACGGGAACAGAGAAACCGACCCCACAGGGCTCAAGCTACCTGCCATACAGACAAAGACTGAAAGACGACTAGGAGGGGACCCCCAGATGCTCAATGCCACGGGGACCCACCAACCAGAGACAGGTGCAGGGGAAGAAAGCCACCAGGTCACCACACTGGCACTGGAACCTAGGGGACTAGGGGTGAGTACCAGCCGCCATCGGGTTGTCAGCAACACCTTCGTGAGTAAAAACCCAGTTACACGGCAACCCCTCTATGTGGCCTACCTTCTTTCCGCGCCCCAGCATTGCTGATGGACTAAAACAATAATAAAACCATCCTCTATCCCCTGGGGCTTGGCCCTACTTGCGGAGGGCTGCAACATCCCGGCTGCCATTAACATCAGCCCCAGTAGTGCGAGACTGTGCAGCGGCGGCTCCGTCTCTATAGCCGCAACCCGCAAGTGGCGTCACGACAAAAACTTTATTATTATCCTTGTAAATACACCCCTTTTAAAAGCGACCCCCCAGGGTCATGGAACCGAGCACCGGCCACTACACCCGTGACACTTCCCCAGTTAAACTAAGCCCGGAACCGAGTACCACATAGCCCTGGGGTGCGACAGGTGAAGAACGCTAGCCCCACCGCTGCTCTAAAACAACACACCAGGGAAGGAAGACAGACAGGGGGAACACAACAACAGACTGCTGCAGTCCGCACCAAGATTGCAGCCACACCAGCAACATCAACAGAGGGTTTCAGCAGCTCCTTCCACCTGCAGGACCAGCATCCAAATGGCAAGAAGAATAACCAGCCCCCTCTGCTGGTAGCAGAGGGTATATAAAGGGACTGGGAGTGGTCCCAAACCGGAAACACCTGAGCTCGTAATTAGCCTGCTTGCTGGCAACGAATATCGACATTAACTCTACAACTGCCAAAGGAAAAGAAAACAAGTTTAATGTTAAGAGTCAAGAATGGAAATGACTCTCTAGTCCTGAATCTGTCACTAGTCTCATAGAGCAGAGAGACAGCCGTGACATTGTCTCAACAGGATATTGCTTGTGCTACTGTGAGAAGCTGGCCTAAATGACTCCATGGCCTGCAGTGTCTCCAGACTTGTCTCTTATCGAACACATCTGGGACGTTAGGCTATGTGCCCACGCTGCGGAAAATGCGCGGATTTTGCCGCGGATTTCTCGCGGAAAAGCCGCGGATTTTCCAGAAATCTGCAGCACAGCTACTCCCCAGCCATTTCTATGGCATTTGGGAAATGCTGTGCCCACGCTGCGGATTTATCCACAGCGGAAATCGTGCGGATTTCTGTGCGGAAAAATCTGCAGCATGTCAATTATTGTTGCGGATTTCTCTGCAGGGTCCCATATACTTACCTGCCTCACCGGAGTCACTTTCTCCGTCCGGTGTACAGGAGCGCAGTGAATCCAGGTACAGGAAGGAAGAGGTGGGTGGAGCCTGCACGAGCTCCGGTCATGTGACAGCCGGAGCTAGTTCAGGCCCGCCCACCTTCTCCTGAAGACGCTGAGAGAGTGACCCGGCTGCCGGAAAGCGAGGTGCTGCATGATGGAGGTAAGTATGAACTCCCCTGATCACTGCAGCACTTGTTCTGCATTGAGGATGCAGTGCCGAAGCCATGGTACTGTATCCTCAATGCAGAAAGCCCGCACCATATCTGCAGGACATTCCGCAGCATGGAAACAGAAAAAAGTTGTGGTGCTGTTTCCTGGGAGCTCCTGCGGAATGTCTTGCGGATATATCCGCAGGACACTGTCCCCGTGGGCACATAGCCTTATTGGTCAGCAACTACAAATGAGCTGCCAGCAGTGCATTGATGATTTGCGTGCAAAAATGCATTTAGTGTGGGAAAACATTTCTCAAACAGCTATTAATAAACTCAATGATAGCAGCCAAGATGTGTTAGTGTGTGGGTTTCTGCATGTGGAGCTAATATTCAATAATTAATAAATTGAGATTGAGATGTTATGAAAATGTTGTGTCCATATATTAATCCTTTGCATATCATTAACATGTCTATTCATCTTGTGATTTCCATAATTTCATGACTTTTTCCTCCTGGTGTTACTATTTAAATGTTAAAAAGTGTATATACTGTATATGTATATATGTATATTATTAGTTAGGGTACTTACACTAACCTAAAATGTTACTAAGCCCTCTTCAGCTGCTGCTGCCTCCAGATCAAAAATATTTCCCGCATTCGTACACTCCTTTCCCAAGAAGCTGCAAAAATACTAGTTCATGCCCTTATTATCTCCTACCTGGACTATAGCAACCCTCTGCTCTGTGGCCTCCCTGCTAACAGTCTCGCACAGCTAAAATCTATTCTAAACTCTGCTGTCCGGCTAATCCACCTGCCCCCTGCTACTCCTTGACCTCTCCTCTCTGCCAATCCCTTCACTGGCTTCACATTGTGTGCCGCCCTGGCAAAACCAGGGTATCACAAAGGTCTGCATCCATGTTTTTGGTGCAGATCTCACACTCCCTTGGGAAGTTTCCCACACACAGAAACACACCATCCAATCAGGTCCCACTCACCCCCTCCCCAGGAAAAGGGAGGGGTGGGAGGAGCTTAGAAAGAGCAGAGCAGGGTTGAGTTTAGGGTCAGTCTGCAGGAGGAGAGAGTTCTGGAAGCAGCTCCGTTGGGAGCAGAGGAGAAGTGATAGTAAGGGCCTCAGGAGCAGGCCAGCCACTTGTGGGGAGTGAACAGGGCGAGGGTAGTGGCCCCTCCCCCCCCCGGTGCCAGCTGTCGGGACCCAGTCCGGACCAGTGTGCAGAGCAGACTCAGACCTTGGGCAGGAAAAGAGCACCTGAATCACGCACACGGGTGTGGGACCCGTCCTCACAGCAACCGGCCGTGGGCACCAGTTACCAGCAACTTGGTTCAATTCTGGACTCGTGTCAGTTATTGCTTATACTGTGAGTACTCCTGCACCACCCGGTCCAAGCCGTGGACTGCACCCGTTATTCCCCAAACCACCACTCCCAATTGGGCCCCGGGACTACAACTCCCCTACCCGTGGAGGGGATCCCACCTTGCTGCCCCCACACCATCAGTCCCGGGCACGGTCCCCAGAGGCAGCAGCGGTGCCACCACCTTATCCCACGGGTGACGTCACGGACAATTTCCCCTACTTAATCCCCCTTTTATTGTGGAGCCTGGGATCACAGACCAGGTCGCGCCACCATGATACTTACTGAAGTGACCCTTGGCCAGGATCTGAGTACCCCTATCCCCCGGGCGACACAAATGCCCAATGACTCCAGTTCAAAACCATAACCATGACATACAAAGCCATCCACAACCTGTTTCCTCCTTACATCTGTGACCTCGTCTCCTGGTACTTACCTGCATATAACCTCCGATGCTCACAAAATCTCCTTCTCTACTCCTCTTGCATCTCTCCACACAATCGCACCCAAGATTTCTGCCGTGCATCCCCCATACTCTGGAATGCTCTTCCCCAACATATCAGATTTTCGCCTAGGTTGAAAAGCTTCAAAAGGAACCTGAAGACCCACCTCTTTTGACAAGCCTACAACCTGCAGTACCCCTCAGTCCACTATACCGCTGTAAGACTATCTCTACCCCCACCTACTGTATCCTTACCCATCCCTTGTAGACTGTGAGCCCTCGTGGGCAGGGTCCTCTCTCCTCCTGTATCTCTCTGTGCCTTGATTTGTTTATGATTATTGTACTTGTCCCTATTATGTATACCCCTTTTTCACATGTAAAGCACCATGGAATAAATGGCGCTATAATAATAAATAATAATAATAACCTATAGGTGGAGCTGGAGCCTTTAAGACAGAGCAGTTTTCTATGGAGGACCGAAAGAACCCAAGGCAGTGTAATTGGCACTTTGCTCCAATGTGTAGAAAGCCTAAGCAACGGCAGAAGAACCTGACGGCATTAAGGAGGCATCTAACGTACTGATGACACAACTAATAGTTGCATTCTGACTGCATTTTTCAATGGAACTCTATAGATTGATCACATGTAAGGCTGACGTTCGTTACCACATAATTCCATTCTAAGAAGTTCCTGCCATAACTTTACAGAAACTGTTTTTCCTCGTACGTTAGCTGTCAGACTGGTTGGACTGTTTCCTCTAGACTCGCTGAATGTCAGGCGCTGTTCACATCACAGACTCTGACACTCCACACTATGCTTTCTTTCGTGCTTCTAAGTTGCACAGGCAGGCTCAGGCATCGACCGGCTATGTGCTCATTAGTGATCGGTCTAGCAGGATTTAATTTCTGCTAGCTTCCTGGTTACCCTTTTGATCACATGTTCCAGGAGACTTATCACAGGTACTCCTTGCCTTTTTAAGATGGAGGAATTTGTCTTCCTTTGCCGACTATGGCTTTGTGCTACACCGGTGTAACACCTGCCTTAGTCCACAGACTCAGACTGGCTGTAATGGACAGGCTACATGAAAGCCGCTCACGAAGCAGGACCCTGAGAACCTGAAACCCTTTAACCCCTACAGAGGGATTTTGAATTACACAGGGCCCTGGAGATCACTACCAATGGTAGGCTGCAGTGCGATGTGAGTAGTAGTCAGTCAGGGTCGAACGGGGAAATGCAAAACAGGGACAGAATCACGCAGGCAAGGGCGTAATCAGAAAACAAAGCAGATGTCAAATCTGGATCGGGCAGCGAGGTACATAAACAGCAGGCAGTAGTGTAGTCAGAAAACAAGCAGAAGTCAGAACATCAGACTCACTAAACAGAACAGGGCGGGACAGGAACCAGTAATACAGAACTATCTCTGGCAGTGGTCAGCAGACAGGAGGGGAAATAAGAAGGGTGTGGTGTCTTCCCATTGGTTGTAGCTGAATGATGGTAACTTCAGCTGGATGACACACGCCACCTACAGTCAGCTAGTGGTACTGCAGATCCCAAGGAAACCCAGCTTAGTGGATGAGCGGTGCCTGCGCCCACCAGCACCGCTGGCATCGACTCCTCTCCCATCACCAGCAGTAACATGGCGTTGCCTGGTGATCAAAGCAGAAGTCGCTAGAGCGGACTCCGGTGGGGATGTAATAACCGGTCCATCTGCTGTTGGTTTCCAGTCTGGTGAATTACTGTGTGTTGCTTGGTGTGCTATGGAATTCCTCTCATCTGGTTATTTCCTCCCTTTTTTAGTTTTCCTCCTTATTACTTGTTGTTTAATTACTCTGTGTGAGTGTGCTGTGTGATAGAGTTTTGGTTTGCCTTCTTTGTCTATCACTGTTGGTGTTTACACGCTACTGCCCCACCCCCTTGGGTAGGGAGGGAGGGGGTACTAGATCAGAGCTGGTCAGGTGCAGGGGTAGAAAGGTGGCCCTGACATCGTCAACATCAGACATATCTCTGGGATTAGAGATAGATAGGGCCCCCCTAGCCTGAGAGCCAGTTTAGGAGACGCGGTCCCCTGTTATCCCCTGCCACCCCATGACAAATAGAAATCTATGAGAGCCTTGTTCTGGCTCTCATAGACTTGCATTGAGACTTTGTGATGTAACTTCTGACTTCTGGCCAGTCAGAAAATACGAGCACAAGATGGCGCCACAGGACCGGAGCGAAGCTGAAAAAGGGTGAAAACGCCAGAGGGTGAGTATGACAGGGTGCAGGAGGCTTAGATTCAAACCCCCCCTCCAGCAGTGAAAAAAAAACGCTTTAACTTGATAATCTTCAATTGTTTCTATTCAGAATTCCAGACTCGAGATTCGATAAAGACGACATGACATCCATGGTATAGTATGTTTCTCAGTGAAGCAACTACCAAGGGATCCTTGTGCCAGTAATCAGCAGAACTAGATGGAGCTGTAGCTTTTTGCATTATATCAGTGCTTGACACCAGAGCACATTATAATTGTGGTGACCTGGGAAAGTTTGGCCTCTGTTATGTGGACACTGCACACTAATAGATCCAGGTATTTAAACACATACTGTATATGATGGTCCAGGACATAATATAGTGGGGAAAATAAGTATTTGATACACTGCTGATTTTGCAAGTTTTTGCCAGATACAAAGAACGGAGAGGTCTGTAATATTTATAGTAAGCACACTTCAACTGTGACAGGCAGTGTGTGGGGCATTATACTGTGTGGGGGAGCTGCGGTGGAATCATATTGTGTATGTGGGGGATTCATACTGTATATGCGGGCATCATACGGTGCGGGGGCTGTGGAGCAGTCATAAGTGTGGAGGCATCTTACTTTGTGGTGGGTTGTGGGGATATAACACTGTTTGTGGGGTCATCATACAGTGCGGGGGCTGTGGGGAAATCATAATGTGTGGGGTCATCTTACATTGTGGTGGGCTGTGGGGAGATAATACTGTGTGGGGGGCTGTGGAAGTACTGGAGGAGATTTAGCCAGAAACACATGGTGATACGCCTCCCTTGGCCCCCTGGCCTTCAGCGATATCCTGTTGTGTGGACTTTCAAAAATAAAAAGTAATAGGATATCAGTATACAAGTATTCCATATTATGTGGGCATGAAATGAAAAAATATCTGATGTTCCAGGCTTGATAAAGATTTCTGTGTGCGGTTTAGTATCCAGGACCTGAATAAAGTGGACTATGCTGACATCCAGCTTATTTTCATGTTTAACGTTTGTCTGTTGAATGACACAAGCACTTATCTGTTTGATGGAGATTTTTCATTATTATTATCTCTGCCATTATTTTGTGACTTATATGTTAATTCCAATTCTTTCTAATACCAATGTATTATATCAACAGCATATTAATCTATGGTTGGTACTCTAGCTAGTGACAGATCACTGGGAGAGATTCCCAACTTACAGTATATCCTTCAAAAGTAAACCACGGGACTTATAATGCTCATCACAATTTCTTTATTATTAGATCCTTAATTAATCCGGCAATAATTTGTTTTATCTTGACTCCAATTTATTGTACTTTCCTTGACTGACAGATGTCTCTTTCTAAACACACACAGGGAGAGAGCCCTCACTTTTCGGGCTCTTGCACACAAGTGTATAAATCGGACTTGTGGAATGCAATAAAAAAAAATTGTAGTCCATTCAGACCAATGTTATTTTCTGAGACAATTCCGATCTGCGATTTTTTTTCTCAGGCTGAATCAGACTGAGGAGAAAAATCGCAGCATGCTGCGATTGTCAGCGAGTCTCTCATCACATGCACCCTTAGAAGTCTATGGTTGTGTGTGAACCTTCGGAGTGCAGTGCAATATACGCAGAGACAGACAGTGGAGAAGATGGAGACATTAATCTCTCCCTCCTCTCTGCACCTGTGATCCGATTTTCACATGCGAGAGAATTGGAGCACAGTGAATGACACTCGGTCACGCTCGCAGTAGAGTTTGAGGTGAGTGTCATTAGCTTATCACATTGGATGACATATGATACAAGTAAAATATATCTTTGTACCGTGTTAGCCAGTAGAGATAAAAAAATTACAATGGTATCATGCCTGATGAAGAGACCTGAGTAGTCTCGAAAGCTTGCAATTATTACCATCTTTTCAGTTAGCCATTAAAAGGTATCAACCACTGAGGACTCTCTGTTCTTTAAAAAAATTTGGATGACATATGGTCATCTGACCCGGCCTTAAAGGTAATCTGTCACCCTGACTCCAATGATGTGTCTGCAAGAGGGTGTCCAGTGCCCTGCCGCCCCTGAAGATGTTATGGTTTTACACAAATGTTTTAGAGCAATGTATTTTGATGTATGCATTTTTCCTGTGTAATTTCACCAGCCGCCACTGGGTGTCACAGTGTAAAGGAATGTGAGGGCGTGACAGGCTGGCATTGATTAAAAGGGGGAGGACAGTCACCAGCACAGAAGAAATATAGGAAAAAGGAGCTTCCTGTTTCAGGCAGATAGTGAATAGTGACAAGTAGAAGAAGGACCTACAGGGTCAGATGCAGCAGAGTGGAGTAGTGTGGTGTGGAGGATCCAGGCAGAGAGAGAAAGGAAACAAGAGGGAAAGAATGAAGTGGATTGAAGCAAAATAATAACTTCTCAGTTACGGAAGGTACAGCCAGAGGGAAAAAGAAGTGCACCCCCTTCCTAGGCCGGCTGCCGTTCGTAGTGCGGTAAGGAGACGGGGCCAGTGTTAACTAGCGGGGTCCCTGACACGGCAAGAACAAGGGTTCTAGAAGTCCTCTTGTTTGAACGGAGCCGGAATGTTAGTAAAGCGAAAGTTAGAGTGCCCATACCTCCCCTCTTTGGTGGCCGTAGCGAAAGAGCCAGGTTCTGTGAAAGAAGCAATGCCCGTGAAAGATCTTGGTGTAAAAACTGCCTTTATGAACTAGAAGATGTGTTTTAAGAGAATTTACAATAAAGTTGTAATAGTTGTGAATGGTGGTGGACTCGTTACTGATAGTGCGGCATGTGATGCCGGTTGGAGTGCAAGCGATCCAGAGAAGCCGGATGAAGCCTCAGTTGAGCAGCTTCAAGCAGGCACTACCTCCACTGCCTCCGTGTCTGTATTGTGCCTTAGTGGGTTGAGGACTGCCACCCTTGCCCACAACTGCCCCTCTCTGGCACTTTACATGTCACTTACTGAGCTGTTTGCTGTGATTTTGATAAAATCACTGTTTTCTCGGTTGCAGATATACAACCCGTGGCAAAAATTATGGACTCGCCTGGCTCTGAGGATGTTCATTCAGTTGTTTACTTTTGTTTAAAAAAAGCAGATCACAGACATGGCACAAAACTAAAGTCATTTCAAATGGAAACTTTCTGACTTTAAGAAACACTAAAAAAAATCATGAAAACGTCATGTGCTAGCCAGTAACAGTTACTTTTCAAGACCAAACAGGGCGAAAAAATTATGGAATCACTCAATTATGAGGAAAAAAATATGGAATCATGAAAAACAAACAAACAAAAGAACACTCCAATACATCACTAGTATTTTGTTGCACCACCTCTGGCTTTTATAACAGCTTGCAGACTCTGATTCATGGACTTAACGAGTGACAAACAGTACTCTTCATCAATCTGGCTCCAACTTTCTCTGATTGCTGTTGCCAGATCAGCTTTGCTGGTTGGAGCCTTGTCATAGACCATTTTCTTCAACTTCCACCAAAGATTTTCAATTGGATTGAGATCCGGACTATTTGCAAGCCATGTCATTGACCTTATGTGTCTTCTTTCAAGGAATGTTTTCACAGTTTTTGCTCTATGGCAGGATGCATTATTATCTTGATAAATTATTTCATCATCCCCAAACATCCTTTCAATTGATGGGAGAAGAAAAGTGTCCAACATTTCAATGTAAACGGGGGCATTTATTGAAGATGTAATGACAGCCATCTCCCCAGTGCCTTTACCTGACATGCATATGTGACGCCCTGGACCCCAGGGGTCACAGGTAACAACAACCACCACACAACACACACACACCCCATCCCTTGTGAGGACACACCCGTCACCCGAAAGGGAGACCTGATGCCTCCCTCAGGGCCAGTAGGGCACACCAGGTGGGCGGAGTCAGGCAGAAAGGCACGCCCACCGAGGAGACTACTGTCCTGAGGCAGGAAATTCAAGGAGTTTGGTTTGAGTCAGGGAGTAGTAGAGAGTGGAGTTGGAGAGTTGGAGTTGACAGGAGGTGTGGAGGAGAAAAGCTGTCAGGGACCCGGGTTGGAGCCTGGGACCCCCGCAACGTCAGGCAGGCAGACGGTGGTAGCTGCCTGCAGGAGTACCGGTATAGCGACCGGCGGAACTGTAGGGACCAGGCCAGGGTTGGAACCTGCCGGACCTAAACCGGGGAGTCAACAGCTAATCGAAGCACCAGTAACCGGGTACTCAGACCCTGTCCTAGCTTGGAAGCCACTGAGTTTAGGCAAATTCACTGATTGCAGTCTGGACCTCACGGGTTCATCCTCACCCAAAGTCCCGAAAGAAGGCAACAGCCCACCGATACCGGGTGAGAGCCACCGCCAAGGGCCAAACATCCGACGGGCCTGCGCCTGCGGGCAACCGAGGGCTCTTCCGGCAGCTAAACGCCAGGGAGCGGGCTACCACTGCTCAGGCAGGGGAGCCAAAAGTCAAATCAAGAGGTGCAAGGGAAAGGGGCCACCATCAGCCTCACAAGGGACACAAGCAGCCGGCTGCGGGACCCGACCATACCGAAATTTGGTTTACCAGTGACTCTGAGTGTGAATTAATAGTGAGTACACCAGTGCCATCCGGGCACGATATCGCACCACAGCACGGCGCCCTGCACCCCGACATCATCGCCCGTCCCACCGGGCCCCGGGACACACCACCCCTACCCACGGAGGGGCTAACATCCAGGCTGCGCCTTCAACACCGATCCCGGGAGCCCCCTTCATTCCAGCCGCAGCGGTGGTGCATCCCGTCACCACGACCCGTGGGTGGCGTCACGACCCGTACAACAACAACGCGGCCCCCGGCTGCGAACCTCGTTCCATACCACCACCCCACTGCCTCCCCTTAACAGAGCGACGTGGCCCCCGGTCCGGAGGCGCTCGAGCCACTGACAACCCGAGCCCGGACCTCAAGCGGCTCGGCCCGGCCAGGGAGCGGCCGAGCCCCTCTCAGGGCGGTACACATAAGCAAGGATGGTTGACCTTAGGGAGATCAACATCCAACACCGCGGAGACACCACCACGTGTTTCTCAACGCAGTGATTCTAGAGCAATGCCCCCTGGGAAATATTCAAAAGAAGAAAGCCTGCGGAGACACCATCACATGTTTCTCAACGCTGGCAGGAAACTAGCCAGGTCTTTCACCGGGAAGGAACAACCACGGGAAGGGCAGTCTCCAGACAAGGAGACCACCTATGCCAAACATGGTATCCTTCCACAGATTTTATTTATTTTTTTTATAAGTTTCTGAATTTTTGTACACCACTAAAATAATAAAAAAAAAAAAGAACAAACAACTATACATGCCTGGGATCGCCGTATTCCTACTGACATGGAGAATCATATTACGGAGTAATTTTTACAATATAGTGAACATTGAATAGAAAAAAACGCAAAAAACAATTGTGGAATTGCACTTTTTTTGCAATTTCGCCACACTTTTAATTTTTTCCCCGCTTCCCAGTAAATCACATGATAAAATGAACTGTGCCATTTAAAAGTACAACTTGATCTACAAAAAACAAACCCTGGCTACGTGGATAAAAAAATAAAAAAAAGTTAAGGAATAATTATGCCTGCTCTTCAGGATCAATAATTGATATAGTAACTGTATATGACCAGTAGTAAAACATTTCTATATTCCAAGAAGAATAACCATGTGATAATAGACTTGGGTAAATGGAGTAAATAATCCTGGGCAGACAAGGCGATGATGAGCCTCTGTCACCTCTCGGTGTAGGAGATAGTTGCACACAATGAATTCAGATTTCAGGATGTTTGTTCTTCTACATTTCCACTTCTATTATTTATGCTGCATTTTCTCAGTAATCCCGGAGCGATCATTCGGCTCATTCTTCTCAGCGACTCCAGCATTGTTCTTTTTGTGTTGATACCTTTTTTCTTGTTCGCTTTTCTTACAAATCTATTTAGCACGTGCTCCTGTCCATATCAAGCAGGATTGCCGACCATCTGCAAATTCACGGAGATTCTGTAAGAAAAGATATATTTTTTTTTATAAGAAGAAAAAAATGACTTTATGAAGCTGTAACAGGTTGTGCAAGATGTTATGAACTTATCATAATAATTATCAGTATTTTATAGTTCACAATATTATTTAATGTGAATTATATGCCCATTTGTTAACATTAGTATATAATTATGATATGACGTAACATTTATAATCCATTGATAAAGTAGCTGTTATTTCTGTGAGAGGCCTTCAGCTCAAAAAGGTAATCTCAGACACACTTGGCGTTAGTCACGTTGTCTAGCTGATCCCGTAAACCCAGTAGCGTAGCTACTGGGGGGGGCAGAGGGGGCATTTGCCCCGGGCCCCGTGCTCAGAAGGGGCGCCCTAGGCGCTTACAACTTATCAGTGCTGCAGGGGCAGAGCAGAGACTCTTGTCCAGGTGACGAAAATACATCCTAGTGGTGCTGCCAGGACCTGCCCATGTCCATGCCCATGTGACCGAGTGGGAGGAGCCACAGTTGCCGGTCAGAAACCAAACATCAGGAGATACTGATTCCTAAAGGAGATGGGATGGTGTGACCGGTAATGAGAGAAGAGGGGGGTTCAGGGTGAGTGGCATATGAGGGGTGCAGACTGTGACAAAATGGTGTGAAGGGGTGCAGGGTGTTTGACAGAGGGGTAAGTTGGGGTATAGGCTGTGTGACATATTGGGATGCAGGCAGGAGGATTTTGTGGGCCCCGGGCGAAAGAGTCCCAGTGGGCCCCATTCTCACGTAGACATGCACATACAGATATGTACACATACAGGCATACGTACATATACATACCGTATTTTTTTCCTACCAAAATTTTTGGAGGAAAATGAGGGGTGCGTCTTAAAACTGAATGTAGCTTACCTGGAGGTGGAGAGGGGTCAAAGAAGGCAGGGGCAATGCTATGCGGTGTGTTGCCGGCGCTGCTCTGTGAATCAGGCAGCGCGACTCTGCTCTGTGTGGCTTGCTCTGCACTGTGCAGCTCGCTCTGCAGCGGGCTCTGCTCTGTGCGGCATTGCTCTGCTCTGTGCGGCGTGGCTCTGCTCTATGTGGGGCGGCTCTGCTCTGTGCAAGGCTATTCTGCTTGCTGTGGCTTTGCTCTGTGCGGGGCTCGGCTCTGTATGGCTCGCTCTGCATTGTGCAACTTGTTCTGCTCTGCTCTGTGCGGTGCTGTTCTGCTCGCCGCAGCTCTGCTCTGTGTGGCTCTGCTCTGCTCTGTGTGGGACTGCTCTGCTTGGCGCGGGGCTGCTCTGTGCCACTCACTCTGCTCTGCAGCGCAGCTCTGTGTGGGGCTGTTCTGTTCACTGCGGCTCTGCTCTGTGCGGGAATGCTCTGTTCGCCGAATCTCTGCTCTGTGTGGGCCGGCTCTGCTCTGTGTGGGGCTCTTCTGCTCACCATGGCTCTGCTCTGTGAGGGGCTGCTCTATGCAGGGCTGTTCTGCTCGCCGTGGCTCTGCTCTGTGTGGGGCTATTCTGCTCGCCATGGCTCTGCTCTGTGAGGGGCTGCTCTATGCAGGGCTGTTCTGCTCGCCGTGGCTCTGCTCTGTGCGGGGCTATTCTGCTCGCCGTGGCTCTGCTCTGTGTGGCTCTGCTCTGCTCTGTGTGGGACTGCTCTGCTTGGCGCGGGGCTGCTCTGTGCCACTCACTCTGCTCTGCAGCGCAGCTCTGCTCTGTGTGGGTCTGTTCTGTTCACTGCGGCTCTGCTCTGTGCGGGAATGCTCTGTTCGCCGCATCTCTGCTCTGTGTGGGCCGGCTCTGCTCTGTGTGGGGCTCTTCTGCTCGCCATGGCTTTGCTCTGTGCGGGGCTGCTCTATGTGGGGCTGTTCTTCTCGCCGTGGATCTGCGCTGTGCGATGCGGCTCTACTCAGTGCTGGACTGCTCTGCTCGGCACATTTCTGCTCTGTGTGGGGCGACTCTGCTCTGTGCAGAGCTGTTCTGCTCGCCGTGGCTCTGCTCTGTGCAGTGCAGCTCTGTTCTGTGCTGGATTGCTCTGCTAAGTGCGTTTCTGCTCTGTGTGGGGCGGCTCTGCTCTGTGCAGGGCTGTTCTGCTCGCTGTGGCTCTACTCTGTGCAGCGCGGCTCTGTTCTGTGCTGGATTGCTCTGCTAAGTGTGTTTCTGCTCTGTGTGGGGCGGCTCTGCTCTGTGCGGGGCTGTTCTGCTCGCCATTGCTCTACTCTGTGCGGGGCTGTTCTGCTTGATGTGGCTCTTCTCTGTGCGGCGTGGCTCTGCTCTGTGTGACTCGCTCTGCTCTGCAGTGCGGCTTTATTCTGTGTGGGGCGGCTCTGCTCTATGCGGGGCTGTTCTGCTCGCCGGAGCTCTGTTCTGTGTGGGGCTCTTCTGCTCACCATGGCTCTGATCTGTGAGGGGCTGCTCTATGCAGGGCTGTTCTGCTCGCCGTGGATCTGCTCTGTGCGGGGTTATTCTGCTCGCCGTGGCTCTGCTCTGTGTGGGGCTGTTCTGCTCGCCATGGCTCTGTTCTGTGTGGGGTTGCTCAATGCGGGGCTGTTCTGCTCGCCGTGGCTCTGCTCTGTGCAGGGCTGCTCTGTGCGGCGGGCAGTAAGGTACCGGTCATTATAAAGATGTTGACAGTGAGGGCTTCTTCAAATAATGGCGCCTAGAGTCGGCTCGTGCACAGATGGAGCTCGCAGCTCAAGCTCTCATCTGCACACGCGCGGTCTGCAACCGCCATTATTTGAAGAAGCCCTCACCACTAACATCTTCAGAATGGATGGTGCCTTACCGCCCCGCCGCACAGAGCAGACCTGCACCGAGTAGAGCAGCACAGAGCCGAGCAGAGCAGCCAAGAACAGAGCAGCCATGCAGTGGCCCCCCCTCTGTACCACTCACAGCATCGCCGTACCCCAGTACCGCTCCTTCCTCCTGTAACCCCCGCTCCTCTGCCAGTTCCCCTCCCTGGTAAGGACCCCATATTTATTTTTTTTTACTCCAAATATGGGGAGCGTCTTATAATCCGGTGTGTCTTATAAAACGAAAAATACGGTATTTAAAGAGAAATGAAGAAAAATACATATAAACAGACAGAAATCTATACACAGTCATACATACTGACACACATAGATACACATTATACATACACACACAGACGCATTACAGATATTATTAATTTTGTGAAGCCAGCAACAGCCTCATTCACATCCCCTGCTTGCCTCCATCCAGCTCCTCCCGGGCATGTGTCTGTGCTGCGCTGTGTGATGGTTGTCACTAACAGACATGGCCGCGTACAGTGCACACAGACTGCTGTATATACATCACAGGAAGGGCTAGGGCTACAGTATATACATCACAGGAAGGGCTAGAGCTACAGTATATACATCACAGGTAGAGCTAGAGCTACAGTATATACATCACAGGAGGGGCTGGGGGATACAGCATATAAATGACATTTATGACAATGAGGGGCTGGGGCATATACTGTACATTACTGGGGAGCATACATGTTACTGAGGTGCATACATATTCCTGGGGACATAGATATTACTGGGGTAGTATACAACTCTGGGGGCATACACATCACTGGGGTGGGTGGCATACAGCTCTGGGGTGGCAGCGCATATAGCTCTGAGGTGGCAATGCATATGCTCTGTGGGGCCAGCGCATGCGGCTCTGAGGTGGCAGCACATACGGCTCTGGCAGTTCCATACAGCTCAAGAGGGGACACTTACTGCTCTGAGGGGGCACATACAGATCAGGAGTGGGGGCCTATACAAATGGGGGGGTGGAATATACAGCTCAGATGATAGAAGGTCCCATATAGATCAGGGGAGGGAACATACAGCTCAGGAGGGGGGCCCCATACAGATCGGGGGTGAAACATATACCTCAGGTGGAGGGGGGCATACAGTGTGGGAGGACATATGCTGTGCATATGCTGTGTTGAGTGTGCTGGGGGACGCTGGCTGGAGCTGCGCTGCGGCTCCTCTTCATATGTGAGACTGGAGCACACTGCTCAGTAGCTCAGCCCACAGATAAACTTGAATGCTCTATGCACCTCCTGCATTGAACAGTAGAGTTGAGCGCGGTTCGCGGTTCGAGGTTCTCCGGTTCGCGGCTCGAGTGATTTTGGGGGCTGTTCTAGATCGAACTAGAACTCGAGCTTTTTGCTAAAGCTCGATAGTTCTAGATACGTTCGAGAACGGTTCTAGCAGCAAAAAGCAGGGCTTTTTACAGCTACAGTGTGCAGGAGCCATCGCTGGCAGCCAGCCAGAAGCTGGTAACCAAGATAAACATCGGGTATCCAACCAAAGCGCTTTGGTTAGTAACCCGATGTTTATCCTAGTTACGTGCAGGAAGCCCACACTTCCCCGCTTAGCTCGCCCCGCTTCCTCCTGTACGCGGCATGTACACACACACACACTCTGCACACTGCACTCTGCACTCTGCACACATGGTCCCGCTCGGCTTACCTGCGGTGATGAAGTCCCGACCTCAGCGCTGTCACTGTCGTCCATGGCCGCCGCTTGTCACATCACCTTCTCTCGCTTCCGACCCGAGACTGACTAGCGGTGACGTCACGGGCCTCTCGCGATACTTGGCTGTGAAGGCGGCGGTCATTGAACTCAGTGACAGGTGCTGTCAGCAGTGCAGGAGATCAGCGCAGGTAATGTACCTCGCTGACAGCAGCACTTGTCATCCCCTGCAGTGACCTGGGCTGACCCATTGATGTTAGCTCAGGTCACTGCACTGCTCTCCCAGCCAATGGGGAACATCCTGCTCTTCATAGACTGGGACAGTGTGGATCGTCATGGCAACCCCTTGGATTACACCAGACCTGGATTTGTTTTTCTTTGTAATAAATTGGTTAAAGAGGGAATGTATTGGGGAGTGTTTTTTCAAATAAAAATGTGTTTGTCGTCTATTTTTTTTTATTACTGACTGGGTTGGTGATGTCGGGTATCTGATAGACGCCTGACCTCACCAACCCCAGGGCTTGATGCCAGATGACATTACACATCTGGTATTAACCCCATATATTACCCCGTTTGCCACCGCACCAGGGCGCGGGATGAGCTGGGGCGAAGCACCAGGATTGGGACATCTAATGGATGCGCCACTTCTGGGGCGGCTGCGGCCTGCTATTTTTAGGCTGGGGAGAGTCCAATAACCATGGACCTCCCTAGTCTGAGAATATCAGACCCCAGCTGTCTGCTTTACCTTGGCTGGTGATCCAATTTTGGGGGGACCCCTACGTGTTTTTATTTTTTTAATTATTTAGTTAATTTAAAATAACAGCGTGGGGTGCCCTCAGTTTTGGATTACCAGCCAAGGTGAGGTTGCCAGCTGTGGTCTGCAGGCTGCAGCCGTCTGCTTTACCCTAGCTGGCTACAAAAATAGGGGGAACCCTACGTCTTTTTTTTTCATTTTTTTGGCTAAATACAAAGCTAAGCACCCCTTAGTGCCACATGAAAGGCACCAAAGGGTGCAAAATTACAAAATGCAGGAGAGTGGGACATTATGTGTCTTTCTGCCATTATAATGACAGAAAAGAGTGATATGAAGTGCACAAGCACAAGAAAACCACCAGAGCGCTCTACGCTGTGAAAAGCAGTAGAAAATGGCACTGGAGTGAACATGTGACCGCCTCATGTAGGATGAAGCTATGGATCCTGGGTAAATTTATGCATTTACCCTCCTTCAGTTTTTTTGCAGTACACAAAAAAAACGGAAGGCACACGGATGACAAACAGATGACATACGGACCGTCTACAGAACGGAAACGGATGCCACACGGATGCACCCGTGAAAAAAAACGGACTGTTTTTTGCAGACCGCAAAAATGGATCGGTCGTGTTAATGTAGCCTTATTCTGATCTGCCGTTTATAAACAGCAGGCAGAAATAAGTGAATAACGCCCCCCAGCGTCAGAAAATCTCCGGGGTTTCAGGGCTAGCTGAGACCCTGGAGATCATGATTCAGGACGGTTTTTCCGGTCCCCGCTCACGTGATCACAGGTATACACCGTACACCGATGATCACGTTACAGTAAATGACAGCGCCGGTAAAAAATTATTTATCTCCCATCTGGCATGAACAAACATGATAAATCTCCTCCCCGGTCCCCTCCGGTACCCCGGTGTCGCCAAAGTGCCCCCCCTGATGCCCTCCCAGAAATCCAAGATGGCCGCACGCACAACAGCGCGCCGGCCGCATTCACCCTACTCCTCTGATTTCTGTCACATGTGCCATGACACATGCGACAGAAAACTCCTCCCCAGGCCCTGCCAGGTCACCCCCTATAACCCCACCAGTGTTTCCCGGTGTCCCACGGTACCTGTGCAGCGTTGATCCCCCCACGGCCCTCTCCTTCACAATAGACGCTGCCGCATGCACAGAGCGGCTGTCAGCTCAGCTTCCTGTGTTCAGACACAGTGAGTGGTGGTTATGCATCTGTAAGCTAAATGGGCGGCACGGTGGCTCAGTGGTTAGCACTGCAGTCTTGCAGCGCTGAGGTCCTGGGTTCAATTCTCACCAAGGACACCATCTGCAAGGAGTTTGTATGTTCTCCCCGTGTTTGCGTGGGTTTCCTCCGGGTACTCCGGTTTCCTCCCACACTCCAAAGACATACAGCGCTATGGAATTAATAACGCTATATAAATGAATAAATTATTATTATTACTGCAATGCCCTGCTCATGAGGTAAGGAACATAATTGATCAGGAGAGCTATATACTACATTTCCAAATGGAGGGATTTGCTTTTATAGTTTCCCTGCTGAACGACTACCAAACATGAGAGTCCGTTATACGCCACAAGAAAACACATCTAAATAGCGAGCTCTGTTGTTAAGTATTCATTCAGCTGGATAACTGGACTTAAAGGGGTATTCCATCTCCAAGATCCTATCCCCAATATATAGTAGGTGGAATAGCAATAATATCAGCAAATACTAATATTTGGAAATGTAGAATAGTTCTCCTGATTAGGCATGCCCTTACCTCATGATCAGGGCATTGCAACTTTGGTAGCAACCATTACGACATGGACTCTGCTGCTGTGGACCCGGGGAGAGTGAGTGCAGATTCATTGCACCCACACTCCTCATATGAAGGGTCTGCACTCCTAGAAAATGGGGGATACGTTCCCTGAGTGTCTCCCCCCCATATTCTAGACGGTCCAGAGTCGTCATGGGACCCCTTTATTTTTTTTCTTACAATAAATTGGTGAAAGAGGAAATGTTTTGGGGACTGTTTTTTAAAATAAATTTCTTTTGTCGATTTTTTTTTTTGTTAGTACTGACAGTTTATGATGTTGGGTATCTAATAGACGCCATGACATCACAAACTGCTGGGCTTGATGTCAGGTGACCTTACAGCTAGTATCAACCCGATTTATTACCCCGTTTGCCACTGCGCCAGGGCACGGGATGAGCTGGGGTGAAGCGCCAGGATTGGCGCATCTAGTGGATGCGCCACGTCTGGGGTGCCTGCGGCCTGCTATTTTTAGGCTGTGAAGGCCCAATAACTATGGACCTTCCCACCCTGAGAATACCAGACCACAGCTGTCCGCTTTACCTTGGCTGGTGATCCAATTTGGGGGGGACCCTACTTTTTTTGTGTAATTATTAATATTTATAAAATAATTATAAAAAAAGAGCCTGGGGGGACCTCCACATTTGATCCCCAACCACGGTAAAGCTGCCAGCTGTGGTTTTCAGGCTACAGCCGTCTGCTTTACCCTAGCTGGCTATCAAAAATGGGGGGACCCAACGTCATTTTTTTTTTTAACTATTTTTTAAATAGAAAAAATTAATGGGCTTCCCTGTATTTTGATTGCCAACCAAGGTAACGGCAGGCAGATGGGGGTGGCAACCCATAGCTGTCTGCTTTATCTGCGCTGAGAATCAAAAATACCGCGGAGCGCTACGTCATTTTTGTTAAAGATTTATTTTTACAGCACTGTGATGTCCAGCAATCAAAATACAGGGAAGCCCATTTTGTTTTTAGTTATTTAAATAAATAATTACAAAAATATATATATGGGCTCCCGCTGCGTTTTTTGTATTGCTAGCTAAGGGTAATCCAAGCAGCTACTGGCTGCTAACCCCCACTGCTTGGTGTTACCTTCACTGGCAATGGAAAATCCAGGGAAGCATTTTTTATTTTTTTTGCCAAAAAACTACAAAAAAAGGACGTGAGCTTCGCCATATTTTTGTATGCTAGCCAGGTATAGCAGGCAGGTGCTGGAAGAGTTGGATACAGTGTCCAGCCGGGTACAACTAGGCAGCTGGGGATTGGAATCCGCAGCACAGGTTAGCCCGAGGTTTCTGGGCGCCTCTGCTGCGAATTGCAGTCCGCAGCCGCCCCAGAAAATGGCGCTTTCATAGAAGCGCCATCATCTGGCGCTGTATCCAACTCTTCCAACAGCCCTGAAGCCGGGTGGCTTGTTGGGTAATAATGAGTTAATACTAACTTTGTTTTACTAGCTAGTATTAAGCCAGAGATTCTTAATGTCAGGCACGTTTGACCCGGCCATTAAGAATCTCCAATAAAGGGTTAAAAAAAAGACACCACACAGAGAAAAAATACTTTAATAGAAATAAATACACAGACACATTAGAGACTCCATCTTTATTACCCCCTGTCAGCCCTCCACGATCCATGGTCTTCTGTCTTTCTCGTTCAACAAATGAAGCTCTGCTCCATCACTGCTGCATGGGGGAAGACGCTGCTTCCCGTGCAGCCTTCACTCCGTGAAGGCTGCACGGGAAGCAGCGTGCAGCCTTCACTCCGTGAGTGATCAGTGCTGCTGGCTGTCAGCGGTAACAGCGGTAACGCTGACAGACGCGTTACCATAGCAACAGTGCTCCCGGAGCCGCGGTTAGCGGTGACGTCACCGCTAACTGCGTTGCTATGGCAACGGTGATCTCCGTTAATGACCGGCTGTGTCAGCCGATCCCAAACGGAACGGGGAGTCGACCGTGTGCTAGAGCATGTCGCCGGTACACGGCGATACACAAATGTGCACGTGTACCGGAGAGATGCACTCGCAGGTCCTACATGACACGTCATAGTCATGTGACCAGTCTGTAGCCAATGAGATAATAGCCACGTGACTGGTCACATGGCTATTTTGACGTCACGATAGGTCCTGCATCACTGCTGGCAGTGCCAGTCACCGGGAGGATTCAGCGATCATCGGATGGAATAGCGGCAGGAGACAGAGTGCAGGAGGGATTGCGGGGACCGGTAAGTGTTATGGCAATGTTTATTAACTGTATGTGTACATTTATAATGCGTTTTTATGTGTTTGTGATTGCCTCCCATTATATCCTATTGGTTCGAGTTTGGTTCGTCGAACGTTCGACGAACCGAACTCGAACGAGACCTCCGTTCGGCGAACCGAACTCGAGCCGAACAACGGCCAGTTCGCTCATCTCTATTCAACAGTGAATGCTGTGTGCCAGTGTGGATTAAAGGGCCAGCAACTGCACTATCCAGGATTCAGGATAGTGCGGCTGCCAACCCAAGCACTGCAGTCCCTAGAACTCAGCCCGGGGCCCACAGGACTGAAGACGGCGAGTGGACCCCCTAGCTGTCCAGGGCTCAGCATTTGCCCGGGTCTGCCAGATCCTGACGCTGGCCCTGGATGCAGGTTGTGTGGAATATGGGGGTTCAGGGTGTTTGAGAGAGGGGTAAGTTGGGATACAGGCTGTGTGAGATACATGGATATGGGGTGCATGGTCTGTGGGATATGGGGATGCAGTGTGTGTGATATCGGGGTACAGGCTGGGGTGAAGGGTTTGTGGGATATGGGTTGCAGGCTGTGTAGGATATGGGATGCAGGATGCGTGGGATATGGGGGTGCAGGATGTGTGTGGAATATGGGGGTGCAGGGTGTGTGAGATAGAGCACCACAAAGGAGGTAAAGATGAGGGACAAGGTAAGTGCTCCACTGTGGAGCTGTAGATGCGAGGAACTTTTACTGTAAAGAGTGGGAGGGGAAATAGGAGCATTCACTCAGTATACAGAGTGACAGCTCATTATGGGAGGCAGTAAGGACAGTGTGAGGGCACAGTATGAGGGGAGCAGAATACGAGGGATATTGTGAGGGCACAGCATGAGAGGAGCAGTATACGAGGGACAGTGTGAGGGCACAGTATGAGAGGAGCAGTATATGAGGGACAATGTGAGGGCACAGCATGAGAGGAGCAGTATACGAGGGACAGTGTGAGGGCACAGTATGAGAGGAGCAGTATACGAGGGACAATGTGAGGGCACAGCAGGAGAGGAGCAGTATACGAGGGACAGTGTGAGGGAAAATAGTAAAGGCTGTACGGTGTGAAAAGACAGCAGAGTATGGAGAGGAGGTAGTGTGGAAAGTGGTATAGAAGGTGTGGACAATGTGGAGGCCATTGTTTATATCACAGGTACATTATTTTGTATGGAAAGCATATAGGACATGGTTAATGAGGGGGGATGGTTTTATGGATATTTTTCATAAAGAAAGACAGTGTGGCGGTCATAATTCATGGTGGAGGGATGGTGCAGTGGTTGTAGTATATGAAAGGCACAATGTGGAGGCCATGTATTAGGGGGACAGGGTAGGGGGTCACTTTTTGGTCAGGGAGTATAGTGGGGGAAATATTTTTTCAGGTGCACAGTATAAGGGTTATTTAGTGCACAGCATGTGCGGATAAATTTTATTTAGATATAATAATGACACTCATTTTTTAGGGCATCATGTTGGGATATGTTGTGGAAAACCAGAGAAAATGGAAGTCCGCGGAAAGAAGCTGTGTACGTCCAAAGTCATCATGTCACCTGGATGAGATGAAAAAGAATGGAGTGAGACAAAAGGCAATCAGAGAAGAAGACGCCAATACGGTACCTGGATCTAAGGGAGCATTTATACTGGACAATCGCTGAATTTTAAGGGAATCTGTCAGAAGGAATTTGCTCTTCTATCTGAGAGCAGCATAATGTAGTGTGAGACTGTGACCGGGGTTATCTATGACGGCCGGTATGTCTCGGCCCGGTTGTGCTCACTCCATGATAGAAAGTAGATCCACTCCAGGGTTAATGCTGTTTCCCTACAGGCTGAAGGAAGGGTTAAATGGAAACAGGAACAAGGGCAGGTGTGCCGGGTGTGAGGGAGTGAACAGAACTCCCTGAGCTCTCTGCTGGAGAGGCACATGTATATTGTTGTGGACTTTTGTTTGGACATTAAACCGTGTGCTGTGAACCTTACTGCCTGGATCCCGTGTCTTCTGCTGCGCAGCCGACCACGCTACCTCACAGTAGAGACAGAGACCCTGATTCCAGTGATGTGTCACTTAAGCCTGCGATCGTAACCGCCCCCATCGTATGTGCGGCACGTTCAATTTGTTGAATGTGCCGCACATACGAGTAACCCCCGTCACACGTACTTACCCGTCCATACGACCTTGCTTTGGGCGGGGAACGTCCACTTCCTGGAGTGGGAGGGACGTTCGGCGTCACAGCGAGGTCACGCGGCAGCCGGCCAATAGAAGCGGAGGGGTAGAGCTGAGCAGGACGTAAACATCCCGCCCACCTCCTTCCTTCCGCATTACCGGCCAGGAGCCGCAGGACGCAGGTAAGATCTGTTCATCGTTCCCGGGGTGTCACACACTGCGATGTGCGCTACCCCGGGTACGATGAACAATCTGACGTTCAATTCATGAGGAATGAACGACGTGCGTGCGATGAACGTTTTAGGCGGGCTTTGCACGTTGCAACATCGGTAACAATGTGTTACCGATGCTGCAGCGATAGTCCCGCCCCCGTCGCACGTTCGATATCTAGTGAAAGCTGCCGTAGCGATTATTATCGCTACGGCAGCTTTACACGCACATACCTGCCGTGCGACGTCCCTCTGGCCGGCGACCCGCCTCCTTCCTTAGGGGGCGGGTCGTGCGGCGTCACAGTGACGTCACACGGCAGGCGGCCAATTGTAGCGGAGGGGCGGAGATGAGCAGGATGTAAACATCCCGCCCACCTCCGTCCTTCTCATTGCAGCCGGCGGCAGGTAAGTTGAAGTTCCTCGCTCCTGCGGCTTCATACACAGCGATGTGTGCTGCCACAGGAGCGAGGAACAACATCGCACCTGTCGCTGCACCGGCATTATGGAAATGTCGGAGGCTGCAGCGATGATACGATAACGACGCTTTTGCGCTCGTTAATCGTATCATCTAGGATTTACACACTATGACATCGCAAGTGACGCCGGGTGTGCGTCACTTTCGATTTGACCCCACCGACATCGCACTTGCGATGTCGTAGTGTGCAAAGCCGCCCTAACCGTTCAATTGCACATAGCTGTTACACACTGCAATGTACCTTACGATGCCGGATGTGTGTCACTTACGACGTGACCCCGCCGACACATCGTAAGATACATTGCAGCGTCTAAAGCGGGCTTTATTAAGCTGTTTGCTGTGATTTTAATAAAATCAATGTTTTCTCTGCTGCAGATCTAGCAGTCATACAGAGCTCAAGAATATGCTGGACTACCTGTAGCATGTCAAGTAGTCCTGTAATGATAAATCTACTGCTAATTAATCAGTTATTTTATGAAAACTACACTGAGCAGGTCAGTAAGTGACATAGCTGGAATCAGGATCTCTGCCCCTACGTTATGCTGGTCTCAGATTAGCCGTCATATAACCACAAGAGTGCGATTGGCATACTTCTAGTCACATCTGCATGAGGCTTTAGTCTGACTTATTGGCAGGGTATGTGATCAATTTAAGTGCTTAGAACAGTATGAACGCCAACTATGGCCCTGCTGCTACACTTAATAGTACCAGTCTGCGCATGCACGCTGCAATTTATTTTTTTTTTCCTAAGACCACTCGGTCCGAGCACAAAATCGAACATGTGCACTGCCTCATTGGAAAACATTGGTCCGAGTGTGATCCAATATTTTGTTGGATCGCACTTGGACCAAAAATACGGTTGTCTACACAAGCTATTAGGCTGCAACACCATAGATGTAAATGTGGTTACCTGGTTAGGGGCCCACTCAGAAGATTCGCCCCCTCTGAGCCGAACCCCTAGCTACACCTCTGCTTTAACCCCTACAGTGGGGAAAAAAAGTATTTAGTCAGCCACCAATTGTGCAAGTTCTCCCACTTATAAAGATGAGATTTGCCTGTAATTGACATCATAGGTAGACCACAACTATGAAAGACAAATTGAGAAAACAAATCCAGAAAATCACCTTGTCTGATTTGGCAAGATTTTTTTTGCAAATTGTGTTGGAAAATAAGTATTTAGTCATCTAAAAACATAAAAGTTTTCTGTCTCTCACAGACCTGTAACTTCTTCTTTAAGAGGCACTTCTGTCCTCCACTCATTACCTGTAGTAATGGCACCTGTTTGACCTTGTTATATAAAAGTATAAAAGACACCTGTCCACAACCTCAAACAGTCAGACTCCAAACTTCACTATGGTGAAGATCAAAGAGCTGTCGAAGGACAACAGAAACAAAATTGTAGGCCTGCATCAGGCTGGGAAGACTGAATCTGCAATAGGCAAGCAGCTTGGTGTGAAGAAATCAACTGTGGAAGCAATAATAAGAAAATGGAAGACATACAAGACCACTGATAATCTCTCTCAATCTGGGGCTCCACGCAAGATTTCCCCCGTGGGGTCAAAATGATCACAAGAACAGTGAGCAAATATCCCAGAGCCACGTGAGGGGACCTAGTGAATGACCTGCATAGAGCTGGGACCACCGTAACAAAGGCTACCATCAGTAACACTCTACGCTGCCAGGGACTCAGATTCTCCAGTGCCAGATGTGTTCCTCTGCTTAAGCCAGTACAATGTAATGCCTGAGTGTAGCCACAGACTCAGACTGGCTGTAAGAGGAGTCTAGAGTAAGGCTGCTCACAAAGCAGGACCCCAAGAACTCTGCAACCCTTTAACCCCTATACAATTACACAGAGCCGCAGAGATCACTACCTGTGGCAGGCTGTAGTCCGTGGTCGTCAGGCAGGGTCTAAAACCAGGAGATGCAAAACAGGAACAGAATCGGCAGGCAAGGGCGTAGTGAGGAGACAAAGCAGAGGTCAAATCCAGAACTGGCAGCATGGTACAAAAACGACAGGCAGGAGGGTAGTTAACAACAAACAAAGGTCAGCGCACAGGAATCACAATACAAACAGCACATGAGCCAGGAGTGCAGAACTATCTCCGGCAGTGGTCATGTGACAGGAGGGGAAACAAGAAGGGTGTGGTATCCTCCCACTGACCGCAGGTGAATGTTTGCAACATCAGCTGGAAGACACGCCACCCACAGTCAGCCAGTGGCACTGCAGGTTCCAGGGAAACTCAGCCCAGCGGATGAGCGAAGCCCGCGCCCCGCAGAGCCATGGGCACCGACTCCTCTCCCATCACCAGCACCACCCACGGCGGGAACACAGCGCCGTCCGGCGACCGGAGCAGAAGTCGCAGGAGCGGAATCCGGTGGAGACGTGACATACATGTCCAGGCCCGTCTGAAGTTTGCTAGAGAACATTTGGATTATCCAGAAGAGTATTGGGAGAATGTCACATGGTCTGATGAAACCAAAGTTTGCCGTGTGTGTGTGTGTGCCAACCTTGTGAAGGCTTACAGAAAATATTTGACCCCTGTCATTACCAACAAAGAATATATAATAAAATATTGAGATGAACTTTTGTTAATGACCAAATACTTATTTTCCACAATAATTTGCAAAACAAATCTTGCCAAATCAGACAAAGTGATTTTATGGATTTGTTTTCTCATTTTGTCTCTCATACAGTACACTCCCTGACAGAAGTTGTGTCGCTTATCCATGTTATGTAAATAAAAGCTTATAACCTGACTTTAAATTCATCCTTTGGTTTTATAAATTACTCTTTTGAAAGCTGAAACCCTCCCAAATTTGGTTTAGGTTATGAAAATAAAGTTGCTGAAATATTGATCATTTAATGAACACAGAAAAATCAGATTTTGGCAAGACAAAAGTTTTGTTGCCCACAGAAAGTAATGTGAAATTCAAACAAATAATTAATTTCTAATACAAAGATATGTTGCATAACATTGGGGAATGAAGTTGTGGTGCTATTAGAGCCATATTTAATATTTTGTGTGACTTCCATGAGCTTGAAGGACTGCAGCCATGCGGTTTAACAATGATTCATACAATTTATTGATGAAGTTATCAGGAATAGCAAAGAATGCAGTCTTACATGCCTCTCAGAGTTCATCTAGATTCTTTGGTTTTATCTTCCAAGCTTCCTCTTTCATCACTCATTTAGTGAGCACAAGTGAGGATGTAAACTAGAATTGGGTGCATTATATGACAAGGCGACAAAACTTTTGTCTTGCCAAAATCTGACCTTTCTGTGTTCATTAAATGATCAATATTTCAGCTTTGCAGCAACTTTATTTTGATAACCTAAACCAAATTTGGGAGGGTTTCAGCTTTCAAAAGAGTAATATATAAAACCTACGGATTAATTTAAAGTCAGGTTATAAGCTTTTATTTACATAACATGGATAAGCGACAGAACTTAAGACAGGGAGTGTAGTTGTGGTCCTCCTATGATGTCAATTACAGGCCTCTCTCATCTTTTTAAGTGGGAGAATTTGCACAATTGGTGGATGACTAAATACTTTTTTTCTCCACTGTAAACAGGGAATTAGACTTACAACAACGGGTGCCTTTGGATTGTATCCAAGCAGTAAATGCTGGTCGGGGAAAGGAATTTGAGGCAAGAGTAGTCAAACTAGTCAAGACATTGAATGGAAGGACAGAACCAGGGAAGTATTCCAACAAATTCCAAAGTCCAAAAAATAACCAAGGTTAGATACCAGGAGGTCTGTGGAAAGTGAAGACAGTCTAGCTAGATTCAAAGTCAGGAGGGATTACAGAACAAACAAGAACAGAATCAATCTGTTTCACAATCAGAATATCAACAGATATAACATCAGATATACAGTATATGAGAAACCAATCACAATAATTGGCACCTACCAGCACTATGCTGAGAGTTTAAGTAGCATGTGGTGCTTCCCCATTGTCTGCAGCAGGGAACAGAATACACCTGCTGAGTTGGTGGACAGCAAACACCCATTCTGTCTGTCTGGGTGGTACCACAAGTCCCAGCCGCTCTAGTATACCTGTCTGGATAGTACCTGTATAAAGCTCACTGCTGGTGTGTAGGCAGCGAGCAAGAGTAGAAGTGGACCCACTGGACCACAGGGGGAACCCGGGTTTACCCTTAAGAGGAGGGCAGGTGTGCATCTCACTCCTGGGGGACCGGTGCTGCGTCCTCAGGCCCCCAGGAGGATGGGGAGCATATGTGGATGACCATTGGAGAGTGGGGTAAGGACGCAGCCCGGACGTGGTGGTGAGCGAGTCAGCATCCCTGCTGCGGAGAGACAGGGTAATGCAGGGACTCTGACGCTACAGCCTGCATCATTTACTGATAATGGCCATGATATCTCTTGTATACAGCGGCACCTGGAAACAGAAGCTGACATCGCTGGAGCAAATCAAGATAGGGCTGTCACAAAAGCTTACCAATTTATCCCCTAAAAACGTGGTCTTTCCACAATTTTTGTGTAATTTGTCCCAAAAGCAGTTTGCAATCCTGATATTCCAACTCTTTTTTTCCCCAGACAGGAGGTTTACATTATACATGATGGCTATACTGTACACTGGAGATGAAAATTAGACAACAATGTATGATCACTTGCTTTTTTCTGAAATTATGTAATCTACATTTATCAACATTTGAAGAAAAAACAAAAAGCAGCACCAAATGTGCACTACAGCACTAAACATTCCAAACTGTACTTATTTTAAAAATTTTGAGATTTTTGGCAAAAAATTGCAATTTCTTGAGCTGCTTCGCCACGTCACGGCAAATCTCATTTGAAGCAGTCCTACACTAAAATATTTTTATAAAATGTGCCATACGGCCTCACATATGAATAGTAGAACTGCTCTTAGCAGCACTCACCTGGTCTATTTCAATCCCGTACCCATGACTGAGTCATGGCTGTGGGCGGGACAGTTCCAAGCAAATGCTGCATGAAGTAAATAGCCTGTGGACAAAGCCTGATGACTTAATGTGAACAGTCACCAACCGCAAAAATCTAGACAGATGGAATACATCCCAAATTGGGGTGCAAAGCAAGGTGGAGGTCAACCACCGACCAATTCAATGAAGAAAAAATAAAAAGCAGCACCAAATGTGCACTACAGCACTAAACATTCCAAACTGTACTTATTTTAAAAATTTTGAGATTTTTGGCAAAAAATTGCAATTTCTTGAGCTGCTTCGCCACGTCACGGCAAATCTCATTTGAAGCAGTCCTACACTAAAATATTTTTATAAAATGTGCCATACGGCCTCACATATGAATAGTAGAACTGCTCTTAGCAGCACTCACCTGGTCTATTTCAATCCCGTACCCATGACTGAGTCATGGCTGTAGGCGGGACAGGTCCAAGCAAATGCTGCATGAAGTAAATAGCCTGTGGACAAAGCCTGATGACTTAATGTGAACAGTCACCAACCGCAAAAATCTAGACAGATGGAATACATCCCAAATTGGGGTGCAAAGCAAGGTGGAGGTCAACCACCGACCAATTCAATGAAGAAAAAACAAAAAGCAGCATATTTTATAAAAATATTTTAGTGTAGGACTGCTTCAAATGAGATTTGCCGTGACGTGGCGAAGCAGCTCAAGAAATTGCAATTTTTTGCCAAAAATCTCAGAATTTTTAAAATAAGTACAGTTTGGAATGTTTAGTGCTGTAGTGCACATTTGGTGCTGCTTTTTGTTTTTTCTTCATTGAATTGGTCGGTGGTTGACCTCCACCTTGCTTTGCACCCCAATTTTTGCGGTTGGTGACTGTTCACATTAAGTCATCAGGCTTTGTCCACAGGCTATTTACTTCATGCAGCATTTGCTTGGACCTGTCCCGCCCACAGCCATGACTCAGTCATGGGTACGGGATTGAAATAGACCAGGTGAGTGCTGCTAAGAGCAGTTCTACTATTCATATGTGAGGCCGTATGGCACATTTTATAAAAATATTTTAGTGTAGGACTGCTTCAAATGAGATTTGCCGTGACGTGGCGAAGCAGCTCAAGAAATTGCAATTTTTTGCCAAAAATCTCAAAAATTTTTAAAATAAGTACAGTTTGGAATGTTTAGTGCTGTAGTGCACATTTGGTGCTGCTTTTTGTTTTTTTTTTATTTATCAACATTTGAAGGATTTTTTTGTAAGGGGTGCACCATGCCACTAGAACAGGGTTTTACAAAAGATCCAAAGTTTACCAACATAAAACCTTTTTTTTGCCCTAAACGTGATGATGATAATTAGAGAACAGCAATGACTGTAGCACAGAGAAGGTTATAACTAAATTTTCTGAAGGTAACAACAGTCACGGATCAGTAGGACGTGTACAGGCCTTTGCTTTGACTTCAGCACATCTGCGGCCACAGAACATCACTAGCCTCTCACACTGCTCTGGTGTGATTTTGGTCCACTCTTCTTGCAGTCTCTTCCACAGTTCTTTGACTGTTCTGGGTTTCTTTGATGATAACTTTGTCACAAAGGATTTTCCAGAAGTTTTCTATTGGGTTTAGATCAGGACTCTGGGCTGGTCATTTCATTGTTTCAATGTTTTCTGTTTAAAGAACTGCTTTATCCGTTTTTCTGTGTGACAGGGGGTATTGTCTTGCATGAAAATTGCTGCTGATTGAGTGATGAACGCAAGTAAGGAACCACGTGTTGTTGAAGAAGGTTCTGATACACACTTGCATTCACTGCAATGTAGCTGTATGAAAAGTCCAAATCCTGCTGCAGAATACATTCTAAAGCCAAGACACTTCCTCCACCACCTTTCACTGACTTCTTAACACACTTTGGGTTCAGTCTTTCCCCAGTTTGTCGATGAACAAAATGCTTCCCAGCAGACCCAAATAAATTAAACTTGCTTTCACTAAATGAACTGTGGACCACTCTCTGTCCACACAACATGCTCCTCACCAAAAGGTGAGTCTAGTCTTTTGATTCTTTCTGCTAATGATAGGTTTGGTCACTGCAGAGTTGGCTTTCAGTTCAAATGCTCTTAAAGGTTGTGACACTGTGTGACGAGACAGCTCCTTACCCTTTTCAGAACTGAACTGCTTAGCAATTCCAGCTGCAGTGTTGAAACGATTACCCATGGTGAGTCTCTGCATTATCCTGTCCACTCTTACATTTGTCTCTCGAGGGCGACTAGCCTTCTTGGGGGAATTAAAAAAGTTTGTGATGTTGTAAAGATTCAATTTTCTCAAAATCACAGACTTGGAACTATCAACTTCTCTTGCTATGGCTGATAGGGTCACCCCTTTGGCCTTAATCTGGACAACTTGCTGCTGGAGGGTTTCAGTCACTTTAAAGCGGCATATCATTTTTGCAAATTCAGTGCAAACTGGAAAGTTAGGCTGCCAAATAAATAGGCTTTGTCACATAAATAAGAAAATTAGCACCAGGTGCCAGATTTACACCAGTAACTTGCAGGTATCTGAAAGTATTCTCTAATTTTGATCAGTGTTCTTTTTCATTTATCTCATTTACATTTTTATTATGTGCTTTGCAATAAATTCAATTTATGAAATAAGCTTAAAATATTGCTAGTTTCCTCATGTTAGGAAATAATCACATAGGACGACACAATGACTTTAAGATTTAGGAAATTGTGTGTTCTCTAATTTTGATCTCCAGTGTATATTAGCCATAGAAGTGGTGGGGGGTAAGATTATGCCACCCCCTGCAGAAGTCGCCACCACACCTAAGGTTTTGTGTAATACAATGTAATGTGTGATATATTTTGTAAATGGTCACCAAATGGCAGTGTGGCTTAGGGACAGTAGTCCTGGCACCTGGGTAGGCAGTCAAAGGGTTAAGTAAGAGGAGGAGAGTAGTGCATAAATAGGACAGGATATGAACGTAGGGTAGGAGAGTCCCCAGGAGGAGATACAGAGAATAAGGCCAAAATCTATAGACTTAATTATCGATTCTAAGGGTCACCCCTGTGATTGCGAACACGTGGGGTCCTGCACGTTGAGGACTGTGCAACTGCGTCCCCAAAAGCGGGGTATAGTCCGGTCAGTCGGGGAGGCGTCCGTTTTCCTGGATACGTATACCTTAAGAAATGCCCTGCAAGACCTAAGGTCAGTGGGCCCTTGTCTGAAAAGGGTAGGTCCTGGCCTAAACACGAACGGAAAAGTGCTGTCATACGTAGCCTGTCCAAAACACAGATGGATGGGATGGGATGGATAGACTTAAGGACTATTTGAATTGGTTCATGCAGTGTGATGTCAGACAGGAGAATGAGGGGCTTAGCGGTGTCTTATGGAACCCAGGTGCCAGGAATGCAGTTGGCCGTTATATTGTATTGTGAAGTGGAGTCTGGAGAGAACCCCGTCGGGACCAAGAACGGTGCCCGTGTAGTGCAGAAGATACATGCTATAAATGCGGTGAAGATAAGAAGTAAAGTTAAGAAGATAGATGCTGTAAATGCTGTGAATAAAAGAAGTAAAGTTTCGTTGTTTGAAAAGAATATTACGGTGTGCAGTTTAATGACTCAGAGTGAGAATGGAGTAAAGAATGGACTGTTGCGGAAATATCCTTTAAGTGGTGTGGCGACTGGGAGGCAAGGGGTTACTGAGCGGCTGCGCTGCGGCCTGGGTTCCCCTGTACATACAACTACCACTGCCTGCCCCGTGCCCCCCACAGAAGTAACCAGCTTCAAAGATAGTCTCTTGCTCAACATGGATTACATGGACAGGCTACTGATTTAAGTGGATACTGTGTAATGTTGTAATGATTTTCCAACAGCAAAAAAACTCATGATCAATGAGGGACCCAGCGATGGGGCCTCTAATAAGCAAACATTCATCACCATTTCCTCAGCGTGCCAATGGGTTGCTGTGACAGCCAGAGGTCTAATAAAGACCTGTTATGGCTATTTTTCCTACTAGACAAAGACAAATGCACAGTCCAATATATTGCCTGACAGGTTATTACTGACAGGCAATAAAGCTTTGGAATGCTGAGCATAAAGAAATGTTTCTCAGGGGCTTGGACACGCCTTAACTAAAATCAGCCCTGGTATACAGACCACTCCAGCCCACATATATCCCACCCTTATCCCAATCCTTACATCTCAGAAAATGGTAACACCACTCCCTAAAAAGGAGTCTGTCATCCCAAAATGCATAATAAGCTAGTTATATGTACTGCCCCACGCTCGGCTGCCGGCTGATTCGCTCGGTTCCGGGCTCGTTTTGGTGGGTGGCTCGAGTGCCTCCGGACCCGGGGGTCACGTCACTCTGAAGGGAAGCTGGCGCTACGTGTAGGGATTTCGGTGAGGAGGTTCACGGCTGGGGCCGTGGTGCTTAGGGATGTAAGTTTGTGACGCCACCCACGGGTTGTGGTGAGTGTGGACACCACCGCTGCCGTTAACTAGGCTCCCAGGGACGGTGTTGTGCAGCCTGGTGTCAACCTCTCCGTGGACAGGGGGTGATAGTCCCGGGGCCCGGTGGTTGCGAGGTGCAGGCGTGTTGGTGCGGTGCGCAGCCCGAGGGCACTGTTGTACTCACTATGACAGATACACCGGAGTCTCTGGTAAACCAAAAGGATGGTGGTCGGTGCCCACAGCCGGCTGCGCTTGGTCCCCCACCCGGTTCGGTGGTTCCTGCCTTTCTCCTGCACCTCTTTTTGTAGAACTTGACTGCCTATGCTTCAGCAACGGTAGTCTGCTCCCCGGCTTTATGTGTGTCGGAGAACCCGTTTGCCCGCAGGCGCTGGCCCGTGGGATCTCTCTGCCTGTGCGGTGGCTTTCTATCCCCCTCGGTGGGCTGTTGCCATCTTTTGGGTCTTGGGACGGGAAAGGACCTAAGGTCCAGACCTCAATCAGTGAATTCGACGTGGTCCAGTGGCTTCTGGACCTTGTTCTGGGTCTGAGTACCCCTCCTGGTGCTCCGGTTTCCAGTTGGTTCCCCGGTTCGGTACAGGCGGGCCACTACCCTGTCCCGAACCCTTACGGTTCTACCAGCCATCTTCCCAGCTCCTGCAGGCAGCAACCACCGTCTGCCTCCTGGCCACAGGGTATCCGGGCTACGACCCAGATCCTGACAGACGTTTACACTTTGCTACTACTCTCCTTCCTAACAGATCTCTCTCTCCTCTGTTGTGTTTTTCCCGCCTCAGGCTATCTGAACTCTTCGGTGGGCGTGGTCAACTGCCTGGCTCCACCCCCTGGTGTGAGCGTCAAGACCTGAGAGGGGTGACTCAAGGTTTTTAGGTTGGCTGCTGTTACCTTGTCAGGGGATGGGTGTTTGTGCAAGGGCCTACCTGTGACTACCTGGCTAGTCCAGGGCGTCACATTCCCCCTTGGTTTAATGCAGACCATCCATGGGCTGCCCGACCACTACCGTTTATTTTTGTTTGCTGTAAAAGATAAACGGGTAAAACAGGTACAAGTATACTAAACTTTTTTACATTTCAAGCAGTTTTGGAAATCATCCCTTGCGGGAGGCACATTCTTGAACGTTGCACATAAATAAAACATTTTTATTAACGGAAAACGGGACCAGGTCCTTCCAGTTGCCCACCCAAGCAAACCTAGCCTTGATGCTGCCTCTAAGAAACAGGCAGCACTCCTTTTCCCCAGTCCAGGAACAGGAACGGGTCCAGGTGTTGCCCAAACAAAAAAGTTCCTTACCCGGCAGTCTCTCAGAGGCCCCACGTCCAGGGGACCCCTGACCCAGAGGGTCGTCACCAGTTGCATTGGTAATAGGGTCTCGGCCATCACATTCCCGCAGGCCCTTCCTCCAGTCTGCCTCTCTGGAGGCGGTGGGACCTAAAGGGTGGTCCGGGACTTATTTACAAACAGAACTTTGCTGCCGATGCAGCCTTCTCCAGTCACTTTGCCACAGTCCATCACAGGGCAGCTCGGGTCCCCAATGCCACCATGACTCACAGGCGACACTGTCCACAAAGACCCCGTCTCCCACTGCCTGCAGTGCGGGTACGGTGAATCGGACTCTGGAACGGGAACTTTCCTCACTTCTTTAACTCCCTGCCGTACTCCACCAGGGGCTCCAAGCCCTGATGGCGCCTTCTGGGGCTCCAACCGCATTGGCGTTCAACAAGTCGGGCAGGGTCCTCCTCCTTCCACCCGTGTGCTGGATGGCATCTCCCGGGAACATGGGGACGTTCAACAAAGGCAGGAGGTTTACTGCAGGAGCAGGTCCTTTAAAAATTTAAAACATTCAACTTTAAAACTTTGGAACTGAAGGGGTTAACTTGCGGTGCGGCTCCGTAAGGATGGCCGTTCTCAGGGCACATGCCTGCGAAGTGCCCAAGCTGCCGACAGTACCTGCAGAACGCCATCATTGTGTTCCCAAAGAAGCCGATGATAAGCGGGGCCTCATCTCCGGAAATGGACTCCGTGTCATCCCCTGAGTTGCTGCCATCCGTTGCCTCCAACTCTGAGCTGGCGATCCGGGGGTCCTCCAAACCAGGCACCGTCCCCATCACGGTCGGGCGGACTGCCGGAGCCAACATCCTTCCTGCGGCAGGCGGGTCACCGACAGCTGCTGCATGGGGAGTCACCACCGTTACCGCCGCTCCTGCGTCCGGAGCGGGAGCTGTAGCTTCCTCCTCGCCAGCGGCAGTCTCTGCGGGCGCCGCCGCTCCAGTGGTTGGCGCGGAGCCGGCATCAGGTTTAGGAGCAAACATCTTCCATCTGCTTCTCCCCCTTGGTCTTATCGCGGCACTCGACACTCTTTCTGCTCATTTACACTTTTCAGCCGCGCGCTTTCCTGCACCGCTCTGTTCCCAGGGGGCGGGGCTTCAACTCTCGCGCTCTTTTCGCGGGGAAGACGGGTCTGGCGGGAAACTTCGCGCCAAGGGATAGTGACAAGATGGCGGATTCTGAAATTTTTCAATGGGTCACCGCTGACTTCTACTTCAAGGCGCACTTCCACCGGTAAGTGGATGGGTTCAATCCTGTTCGTGACGCCAGAAGAGTCGATGTGTATCGCCAAGTGCTCGGCTGCCGGCCGAGCCGCTCGGATCCGGGCTCGTTTTGGTGGGTGGCTTGAGTGCCTCCGGACCCGGGGGTCACGTCGCTCTGAAGGGAAGCTGGCGCTACGTGTAGGAGTTTCGGTGGGGAGGTTCACGGCCGCGGCCGTGGTGTTTAGGGATGTAAGTTCGTGACGCCACCCACGGGTTGTGGTGAGTGTGGACACCACCGCTGCCATTAACTAGGCTCCCGGGGACGGGGTTGTGCAGCCTGGTGTTCTGGTGTTGACCCCTCTGTGGGACCCCGGTGGTTGCGAGGTGCAGGCGTGTTGGTGCGGTGCGCAGCCCGAGGGCACTGTTGTACTCACTATGACAGATACATCGTAGTCTCTGGTAAACCAAAAGGATGGTGGTTGGTGCCCGCAGCCGGCTGCGCTTGGTCCCCCACCCGGTTTGGTGGTTCCTGCCTTTCTCCTGCACCTCTTTTTGTAGAACTTGACTGCCTATGCTTCAGCAACGGTAGTCCGCTCCCTGGCTTTATGTGTGTCGGAGAACCCGTTTGCCCGCAGGCGCTGGCCCGTGGGATCTCTCTGCCTGTGCGGTGGCTTTCTATCCCCCTCGGTGGGCTGTTGCCGTCTTTCGGGTCTTGGGACGGGAAAGGACCTAAGGTCCAGACCTCAATCAGTGAATTCGACGTGGTCCAGTGGCTTCTGGACCTCGTTCTGGGTCTGAGTACCCCTCCTGGTGCTCCGGTTTCCAGTTGGTTCCCCGGTTCGGTACAGGCGGGCCACTACCCTGTCCCGGTCCCTTCCGGTTCCACCAGCCATCTTCCCGGCTCCTGCAGGTGGCAACCATCATCTGCCTCCCTGGTCACAGGGTATCCGGGCTACGACCCAGATCCTGACAGACGTTTACACCTTGCTACTATTCTCCTTCCTATCAGATCTCTCTCTCCTCTGTTGTGTTTTTCCCGCCTCAGGCTATCCGAACTCTTCGGTGGGCGTGGCCAACCGCCTGGCTCCGCCCCCTGGTGTGAACGTCAAGACCTGAGAGGGGTGACTCAGGGTTTTTAGGTTGGCTGCTGTTACCTTGTCAGGGGACGGGTGTTTGTGCAAGGGCCTACCTGTGACTACCTGGCTAGTCCAGGGCGTCACATATACAGTGATATAAGGGACTTAGTGTGGAGACACGGGGCTCAGTGGGTGCTCTCGTCCACTGGCCCAGCCGCATTTAGAAAGACAGCGTGGCTCAGGGCTCATCCCAATTGAACGCACGACCTCCTTAACCGTGGGCGGAACACTACTCAGACAACACCGGGTGAGGGAATCACAATATTAAGACTTTATTGGATCCCCAAAATATTAACGGCACGTAATACATAACCAGCAAAACAGCAGCAACAGAGTCTCACCCTTCCGCTGGCTCACCAGGGATTTGAATGTCCGTGCTTCAGAGATTCCAGGGCTACTTACTCCAATCCAGCAGCACCCCGCTTTTGGCGGGCACCCACCGAGACTGGAATAATGCCAGATTTAGGAAGCTGGCTGTGGACTGCAAAGTCTGTAGCCAGGTGACTGGATTGTCCCAACCTGGGTTTCCTCCTTAAGTAGTCTCTGGTATGATGATATAATCCTGGCAGCCGGAGTCGAAATCCCTAGACTGTGGATATGGTCTCCAATTGGAACCGGAGTCCGTAGGTTGAAGCCATGTAGCCAAGTGATCCTCTAGTTGGAGCCAAAGTCCCTAGACTGAGTCCACAAGGTATCTTGGTCCTGATCCCCTAGCCAGCTCCTAAGAGCTTAGACTGGATCATGCACACCCATCAACTGGTGATTTAAAGAAGTCCCCTTTTTATAGCTCGCACATTCCCTATGGATATACTGTGCCCTTATCGGATTGGTTGTACAAAATTGCTTCTCTTATTGGATGAATTTCAAGCTGCATGGATAATGTTCATTTAAATGATGTGGATAGAAAGACTGAGGATATCTACATGGAGTCTGCAAGTCACAGACTAGACAATGGCTACTAAGGTAATTTACATTAGATTAGCAATACACAATTACATTACAATGAATGCTCAGAGGGTCTGGTCCCAAACAGTAGTTTAGCAAACATGAGTTAGCACACAGAAGAACAATACGTCTGGCTGAATTTTAAGAAACTTTTACCCATGCAAGGCATTGGGTGTCCATGTCGTCACATTCCTCCCCCTTCTTAATATTAGCCAGACAGGATGGGCTTCCGATCACCCTTCTCCTCTTGACGGCATTGTCCTTTTTAACGGTGAGCAACAGAGGCTCGCATCTATACACCTCCCCCTGATTATCTCCCCCAGGTTGAGCAGCCATATTGCAGACAAGCACTAAGGTGGGGTCCGTGAGTTGGGCTTCCCTGAATTCCTTATGCTCTGTCTCCCCCCAGTCAATGGCCACAGTTGGGTCTGAAGTACTCACATTCGTTGCATCTGAGGAGGAGGCTGAAGATTGAGGAGGAGGGTTCCCCTCGGATGGGTTGGTAGAAACATCTGCACAAGGATGGTGTTTGGCTTGGCTGCGGGGATGGCGGTAACAAACTGGCTGGATAGTCCTTGTCCTAGGTCATTCTCCAAAATGACTGGTGTGAGCGGGTAATCCACAAGCCCCACTTTCACTTCCCTCTGAGTGGTATCCGAAACAACAGGCTTGGTGGGGCCATCTATGAACCCCACTTCAACTTGGGTGTGGGGAGGCTGTCCATAAGCTCCATATGGACCTCTTCCTGGTCAGACCACAAAATAACAGGGGTGGGGATGGTGTCCATAAGCTCCACATCAGCCTTTCTCTGGTCAGTCTCCACAATGACAGGTATGGGGAGGCTGTTCACAAGTCCCACATCGATCACTTCCTGGTTAGTCCCCATAATACCAGGTGTGGGGAGGCTGTTCACAAGCTCCACCTCGACCTCTCCCTGGTCGGTCCTTAGGTCCAACTGCACACATGCCAGAGGGATGTCCGAGCGCTGGCCCCCAGCAAGGGTGATGGTCACTTGGCGGCCAGGTAAATGATGTTCTGTGGGAACAATATCTGGGCTGACCAGGGTGATGGAAGATCCAGTGTCTCGAAGTCCCTGAGCCTGTATATCACCGACCTTGACCGTCTGGATGTGGGGATGGAGGTTGGCTGGTGTACGGTGTCCGGCCTGCCGTAGGGTGTGGACTCGGTAAACTACTTCCTCAGCTATTGGTGTTTCTCAGGAGTAGCATTCCTCAGGTCTTGTTGGTTCATCTCAGCATATGTTGACTGGTTGGACTGGCAGACGGGCTCCAAGCATGCGGCCTCTGTTTTGGAGACAATCTTTATCGATATGTCGATGGCGCCCACATGTATAACAGCGCCGTAGATTGGGCAAGTCACAGGCCCTGTTTGTAGACCTTTGTTTCGGTGCAGCTGCTGCTGGGACCATCCTTCTCGAGCGGCTGGTGTTAGCAGTACGGCAGCTGGAACTCCATAAACATATTCCAGAACACAAGCCCTCTCTTCTCTTGAGGATTTAGGCCCCAATGCAGTCAACAACACTGTGGCTTGGGCCATTTTGGACCAAGTTGATTCCCTATTGTCACTAGATCCATGATGTGGCACATAGATTAAATCCTCTGGGTCAATATCGGCGGGATCCTCATCATCCTCTGCATCATTCTGGGCATCCCAACGGACTAATTTCCGGATCAAGTCTGACCGAGTGTCAGCAATCCTGTAGTCAATCTTTTGCCTCTGGCACAGATCCTGTAGAATCCAATTACTGTTTCGGTCGTATCTCCTCTCTGGTCCTTGTCCCATGGCTGAGCTGGTGGGGTTGGACATGGCAGCGTCCGAAACATGAATGCCTCCCCTATAGCCTGCTGGGTTTGCTTATGTACCTTCCTGGTTGTTGAGCCCTGGACGGTGTCCGCAAACACCAGTCCTCTGCAGCTCTCCTGGGTAAACCAGGCTGAGTAGTGTCCCACTGCTGCCACCAATTGTGGAGACACGGGGCTCAGTGGGTGCTCTTGTCCACTGGCCCAACCGCCTTTAGAAAGACAGTGTGGCTCAGGGCTCATCCCAACTGAACGCACAACCTCCTTAATAGTGTTGAGCGAGTATGCTAGTCACTACTCGGTACTCGCACGAGTATCACTGTACTCGGGCTACTCGGCGGGGACCGAGTAATCTCGCGATACTCGTGCTGTACTCGTGGTCTTCATCCCTGTATGTTGGCGCTCTTTTGAGAGCCAGCCCTCATGCAGGGATTGGCTGGCAGACCACTGCAATGCCACAGCCCTGTTAGTTGTGGAATTGCAGTGATTGGCCGGCCTGCACAGCGTGACCGAGCCTTTATACCGGCGGGTGCGCTGTGCTCTACACACAGCCATCCAGACAGTCAGTGCAGGGAGAGTGTTGCTGCTTCAGGGAAAGGTTTGCGGCCCTTTATAGTTATTTCCGTAGCAGGGCTGCAAACAGTGTGACCAGAAGTCCTTCTCAGGACTATTGTAGTTGTATACAGGCAGGCAGGGTATAGCCAGGTCGGAGTACAGGAGCAGAGTCCTTCTCAGGACTATTGTTGCTGTATACAGGCAGGGCAGGCAGGGTATAGCCAGGTCAGAATACAGGCTAGTGACCAGAAGAGTCCTTCTCAGGACTATTGTAGCTGTATACAGGCAGGCAGGCAGGGTATATAGCCATTCCTAGTGGTGACCATATACCAGCCTTCATCATATCTGGGGCTGGTGTACACAGTCTAAAACAGTCCTGATAGTGTCAGACTTCTCAGTAATTGTCGCTCCTAAAAACCTGTTAGGTTCTTAGTGCGTCCGTGCGTGCATTTAAAAACCGCACGTGTGTGCCTGTCGGTGGCAGCGTACAGGTACACATTTTGCACAAACTAGTATATAACGCACAAGTCTAGTGAATAATACACGTCAGTCAGCAGTGTCTGATAGTGTCAAACTTCTCAGTAATTGTCGCTCCTAAAAACCTGTTAGGTTCTTAGTGCGTCCGTGCTTGCATTTAAAAACCGCACGTGTGTGCCTGTCGGTGGCAGCGTACAGGTGCACTTGTGTGCGTTTTGCACAAACTTGGATATAACGCACAAGTCTAGTGAATATAATACACGTCAGTCAGCAGTGTCTGATAGTGTCAAACTTCTCAGTAATTGTCGCTCCTAAAAACCTGTTAGGTTCTTAGTGCGTCCGTGCTTGCATTTAAAAACCGCACGTGTGTGCCTGTCGGTGGCAGCGTACAAGTGCACTTGTGTGCGTTTTGCACAAACTTGGATATAACGCACAAGTCTAGTGAATACACGTCAGCACAGCATTGCAAAATGAGCAAGGGCGTTGGCAACGAACAAGGAAGTGGACGTGATGGTGGTGCAGGCAGAGGCCGAGGTCGTGGGCAAGCTCTAATTTCGCCACAACAAAGGGCCACATCTAGTCGCTCGCACGTCCTGTCCCAAATTTTTGGGGACCGCAGCAGTACACCGCTCTTGAACCAAGACAAGTGTCAACAGGTTGTTAGTTGGATAGCGGATAATGCTTCCAGTCAGATTGGCACCACCACAAACACTCTGTCTTCCACACGGTCAAGTGTCAGTAGCCGTGATACTGCACCGCACATTTCAGAACCTGATCCTCCTTCTTACCACAAGGCTGAGTACACGTACACGGACATTACTGATCCCACACTTGGAGACTCGGAAGAGCTGTTCACGTTTCCATTCGCACATTCTGGCCTCTCGCCAGCTCCTGTTGAAGTGGGTCATGAGGAGATCGTATGTACAGATGCCCAAATATTTGAGCAGCCACGTTCTCACTAAGTTGGCAACGTGTCTCAACAAGGGGTGGACGATGATGAGACACAATTGTCAGGAAGTCAGGAGGAGGAGCAGGGTGCGGAAGAGGAAGACGACGTGGTGGATGATCCAGTAACTGACCCAACCTGGCAGGAGGATATGCAGAGCGAGGACAGCAGTGCACAGGGGGAGGGAGGCGTAGCATCCCAACAGGCAGTAAGAAGCAGGGTGGTGGCCCCAGGCAGAAGTCAGGCAACTGTTCCCCGGAACAACAGCACGACACAAGGTGCCTATACAAATGTTAGGTCTTCCCGAGTCTGGCAGTTTTTTAAGTTGGCTCCAGAGGATTCTAAAAAGGCAATTTGCAACACCTGCCGTGCCAGCATCAGCAGGGGTACCAAAACTAGCAGCCTGACCACCACCAGCATGATCAGGCACATGTCAGCCAAGCACCCGACTTTGTGGGAGGTACAACAGAGTCGAGGAGCAGTGCTTGCTGATGTCACTGCTACGTCTTCGCTTGTTGTGCATGCGAGCCAATCCCCTGTCCATGCTGCCTGTGAATATTGGGGGGTGCTACTGCTATGGACAATAAGAAACACGCTGCCACTTTAAGAGACAGAAACCTCCCCGTGTTGAGGGGTAATGGAATGTTCTGCTCCCCCTGCAGAAAGTGTGCTAATGGACAGCCCGAGTGTAAGAAGAGAAGTGAGTTTCTGTTTTGATTTTAGAAGCGTGTGAAGGAACACACAGCCGGTGTGTCTTGGAGGATTGGAGTTTTTCTTCTGAATCGAGAGAGAGACTTGCAGATAACAGGGAACCAGCGAGGAATCTGAAGCAAGAAGAAGATTTTGATCTCCTTAACCCGTCCCAGGAGAAGTGCGCACCTCCAGATGAGACTGCTGTTGGGGGCCCCCGGGACTAGATCCACGTTCCCAGCATCACTGTGAGTTGAATATTGTGCAGATACTAGGGGCTAAAGTAGGCTTCAGTAGGTAGAACACGGCATCCGTGTGGCCCGTTTAGCAGAGGCCAGAGAGGTTACGTGTAGAGTGGCATTGTACCTGACTGTTTTTGTGTTTCTTGAAACTGTAATAGTTGGAGCACCGTGCTATTGAGCGGACCAGCTAGAGAATACAAAAGTGTTGTTAAATCACGTTTTGCCACTGTATACCCCGTGCCTGAACCTGCCTTCTCCACATCTTTCCCCGCCTGTTAATAAATACACCCTTGTTGTTCGCACCTCGTCTTGTGTACTGTAACCTACTCTGCACCGCGGTGGTCCTCTCGGCCATCGCTTCAAGTGGCGCTGCGAGCAGGGTACAGTCACCAAGATGGAGGCAGCAGACAGCAACGGCGGGAACGCTAATATTAATGGGGGTGCTGTGGGCAATGGTGGAACCCCTGCAAGGACACTTCCAATGGGCACCATATTTAGTGTGCTACCAAAATTCGATGGCAATAATATGGCACTGTGCGACTGGGTGTCCCGGCTGCAGAGCACCCTAAAAGTGTATAACATCGGCCCAGAGCTTGAGGTGGACATCGCTTTGACTGCCCTAGAGGGAGAAGCGTGTAGAAATGTCTGTCTACAACCAGAACCCACCCGTAGTACCCTGAAAGAGTTAGTTGGATTCTTGGAAGAGATCTATGGCAAGACTGCTAGCGCAGGACATCTTCGCGCCAAATTTTTTTCGAGGCTGCAGCGGGAAGAAGAAGGGATCTCTCAGTATGCAACAGCACTATAAGAAGTGTTAGCGGAGGTCCAGAGAAAGGAGTCAGATGGACTCGGCGGCATGGGCTCTACCGACCGGATACTCCGGGAACAGTTTATTCTGGGATTGCATAGCGTATCCTTGCGGCGAGCCCTGGCAGAACGGGTCCGAGCGAATCCGGCTCTTACTTTTCGTCAAATCCTAGCAGAAGCAGTAGCCCGAAGTAAAGAAGAAAGTTACGCATCTGGGGTGGTGCGCGTCCAAACCACCACCTCCAGAGTGGACCCAAACTGCCAGGTGGGACTGGTCCAGGTGGTGCAAGATTTACAGAAATCCGTTCTCAACGTACAGGAGAAGCTGACCCAGATGGAGCAAAGAATGAGGGACTTGTCTGGTGAACATCCCTACCCAGCTGTATCCTCCTCCTTCCAACCTGGCCCATCATACTCACGCAACAATTCCTCGGCTCTACCAATGGGGGACTGGAGGCTGCAGGCTTCCTCTCGTCAGCCACCAGAGGCACGAGGTATTCCCCAGCGAGGAGAAGACATCCACTGCTGGGGATGTGGAGGTCGGGGGCATATTGCCAGGGGGTGCCGGAATAACACTCAAAGCCAACGGAAGCCATCGTTAAACTACCAACCCCCGCAGTAGTGCGGCACTCTGCGGGGGAGGCGAGAAGGGAGGCCGCTCCGTATCATAACGAACATTTGATCGCTGGTTGTCCCATCCTACGTGCTGAATTCGAGAGTGTCCCAGTGAATTGCTTGATAGATACTGGGTCACAAGTGACGACGATGCCAGAAGCATATTTCAATCAACATTTCCAGACACTGGCCAGGCCAGAGAAAGAGACCCTGATCCGAGTGATTGCTGCTAATCAACAACCGATCCCGGTCACAGGAGTTGTGTGGATGAATGTTCGAATCTGTGGGCAAGAAGTGGGGAAAAAAGGGATCCTACTAGTCCCCGAGCCCATCAACGAAGATGTACCTGTAATATTGGGGATGAATGTCCTACGTGAATTAGATCAGATTATGTTCTCCAAACGGGGACCCGGATACTGGAAGAAAGCTACTACACATAAGCCTACACAGGAAGCACTTCAACGGCTGATCCGCGTCTGTGGGACGCAGAAGAGTGTGCCATCTCATCAGACGGTAGGGGTCATCAGGGCTCCTGGGAAGGAACCTATAATCCTGCCTCCCGGCCGAGAAAGTATATTACACCTCCCAGTGGGAACCTATCGCAATCTCGATGGGATAGAAGTGATTGTTCAGCCTGTAGCAACCGGAAGAGTGGACCAAGAAGTTATGATAGCTCGTACGGTAGCTGTGGTCCAACAAGGACGCGTCCCTATCAGAGCCTTGAATGTGGGCCCCGGTGAGGCCACCTTGCCTCGAGGGACGGATCTGGCCCTGGTGTACGTACATAAAGGCGAGGTAATGAGTCATAAAGAGATATCCTTATCGCCGATAGAAGGTGTGGGATGGACCCTAGCAGTCTCTGCGAGGGCCAAAGAGATGCCATCCCCAGAGTGGAGTGGAAAGGCCATCCTCGATCAGATGGAAGTGGATGTGAATTCGCTGGGCCCTGAGCGTGTGCAAGCAGTAGAAGCTATGCTGTGGGAGAACCAGGCCGCATTTGCTCGCCACGCTGAAGATTTCGGCTGCACTGAAGCCATCATGCATGAGATACCGACCGGGGAAGCTCGTCCGATTCAAGAACGGTACCGACAGATCCCTCCCAAGATGTACCATGAGGTAAAGACGTTACTGAAGCAGATGCTGGATTCAGGAATAGTGCAGGGCAGCCAGAGCCCTTGGGCGGCCCCGGTGGTACTCGTCAAGAAAAAGGATGGAACCATCCGGTCCTGGGTAGACTACAGAAAACTCAACGCTTGTACCGTTCGCGACTCGTACCCATTACCACGAATCGAAGAATCTTTGACAGCCTTGGGGAAGGCCAAGTACTTCTCCACCTTGAATCTAGCAAGCGGGTACTGGCAAGTACCTGTGGCGGAAAAAGACAAAGCCAAGACCGCGTTCATCCTCCCGATGGGATTGTTTGAGTTTAACCGGATGCCCTTCGGACTCTCCAATGCTCCGGGCACGTTTCAACGGCTAATGGAAACGTGCTTGGGAGACCTACATTTTGAAGCAACCCTGATCTATCTGGATGACATCATCGTGTTCTCGGCCACGTTCAAAGAACACCTTGACCGGCTTGGACAGGTACTCGGGAGACTGCAGGCTCATAACCTGAAGGTGAAGCCCAAAAAATGCCACCCCTTCAAGAGAGAGATCGAGTACCTGGGCCACACAGTGTCACAAGATGGAGTCCTACCCTCCGCAGAAAAGGTGGCGGCCATTCAGAAGTGGCCAGTCCCTCGAACGGTGAGGGAACTCAAGGCATTTCTTGGACTCGCCGGGTATTACTGCCGGTTCGTCAAAGACTTCGCAAAGGTGGCGGGTCCTTTGAACGAGCTGCTGAGGGGGACCGCCGGAGTGTCGAAGAACCAGGGCATCTCTTGGGTTCAGAGACAAGATGAGGCTTTTCAGGCTATGAAGAATGCCCTTACTTCAGCCCCGATCCTGGCCTATGCGGACTTCAACCGACCATTCCTGCTGTACACAGATGGTAGCCTTCATGGACTCGGTGCCGTATTGTCTCAGATGCAAAATGGACATGAGAGAGTCATTGGCTACGCCAGTAGGTCCCTGCGGGACAGCGAAAGAAACCCACACAATTACAGCTCCTTTCGACTAGAGCTCCTGGCCCTAGTGTGGGCCATGACAGAGAAATTTGCTGGCTTCCTGACAGGAACCAAGATCCAGGTCCGGACAGACAATAATCCTCTGGCCCACCTGGAGAATACCAAATTGGGAGCCTTGGAACAACGGTGGGTGGCTCGCCTTGCAAAGTTTGACTTTACCATCTGTTATCGCCCTGCTACCGAAAACGCAAATGCGGATGGGCTGTCAAGAGTGACGGTGGAGACCCCAGTGGGGGATCTTGATGAACGATTAGAGGAGGAAGAAACGCCAGACTTTAGCAAGTTTGGGCCCTCGGTGGTTGCGTCCCAGTTGAGTAGGCAGGCTTGCACACTGCCCCGGTCCCTGGGGAGAACCAATGAAGAATGGGGACGTGCTCAAGATGCAGACGAAGGGCTGCAACAGATGAAACACTGGGTAACTGAGAAGCAGAAGCCAGACAAACAAGAAAGGGCTAACCTGGACGCCGAGATGAAGAGTGTCTTATACCAGTGGGATAGACTGGAAGTTCGAAGATCAGTGTTATATCGTAAGAGACAACAGCCAAAAGATATAGAAGCAAGATGGCAGGTGGTCATCCCCGGAAAAATGGCTCAAGAGGTAGCTAAGGAAGCTCACGAGTTTGGCGCTCACTTTGGACCTGCAAAGACCTACCAATGGTTACAGCAGTACATGTACTGCCCCAGGTTGGAGTCTGTGGTGGAAGAGGTTTGCCGGCAATGTCGAGTATGCGACCTCGTTAAAAGCACCGAACAAAGGGCACCCGTTCAGACCATACAGACCAAAGAACCGCTAGATCTGTTGATGATTGATTATCTCCTCGTGGGACACTCCACTCGGGGACTACAATACTGTTTGGTTATGACCGACCATTTCTCCAAGTTCGCTGTAGTCACCCCGACTAGAGATCAGACTGCTGAGTCAGCGGCACGGGCCGTCTGCCAAGACTTCATCCGGGTGTATGGATGCCCGAAGCGGATCCACTCCGATCAAGGTGCATGTTTTCAAGGCAAGGTGATGGAGGAATTATGTCGTATGTATGACATCGAGTGATCTCGGACTACACCTTACCATCCCCAAGGCAATGGAGCATGTGAACGCTTCAACCGAACTCTACTTCAAATGCTGAGAACATTAGAGGAAGATAAGAAGGCATGTTGGCCGGATTACCTGGAAGAACTGGTCTGGGCCTACAATAACCGAGTTCACTCCACTACAGGTTACACCCCATATCTACTGCTGTTTGGAAGAGTTGGGCGAGAAATTATCGAGCTGAATTTGGAGCAGCCAGAGGATTTCATGGAACGAACTGTCACTTCGTGGGTGAAAGAACATCGACAACGATTACAGACGATACATCGGTTGGCTTGTCAACAGCTACAGAAGAAAGAACATATGAGCCCTAAACCGATTCAAGAGATACCGCTTCAACCTGGAGATCGAGTGTTAGTCAGAGAGAAACGCCCCAAGGGTAAACTGAGTGAAAGATGGGAAGTTCAACCCTACAGAGTAATCGAACAGGTGTATGCTGACGGCCCGGTCTACAAGGTGCAAATTGAGAATGGAGCGTCTGGCCCTAGAGTACTACACAGAAATATGTTGCGACCATGCCGGTCTGAAGCTCTTTCTACGCCAAGATCTCCTGCAGTCTCTGTCCCACTCCCTGAAATTACGTCATCTGTGTGTGAAGTCGATGATGACTGGTGGACAGTCCCCGATGCAGGGGCGGATCCTCAGCCTTCCGGAAACGGAGATCCCATGGATGAGCCACTACTGCCACGGGAAGAAGAGACCAGCCAAGATTCCACTGCAGCTCCCACAGCAAGTGTTCCTCCAGAAGCTAGTCAAGCCGGGCCTGATAGTCAAGATCTTAGAAGATCTCAGAGGTCTACTGCAGGGGTTCCACCAATCCGATATGTTGAACAATGTACTAGGTCTGCTGTACTGCCATTGTTGTCTCCTCTAGAGGTTTGAACCTTCCTTCAAAACACAGTGGGCTCGAAGCTGTGATGGCCGAGGACGACCATCATTAAGTGGGGAGGCATATTGGGGGGTGCTACTGCTATGGACAATAAGAAACACGCTGCCACTTTAAGAGACAGAAACCTCCCCGTGTTGAGGGGTAATGGAATGTTCTGCTCCCCCTGCAGAAAGTGTGCTAATGGACAGCCCGAGTGTAAGAAGAGAAGTGAGTTTCTGTTTTGATTTTAGAAGCGTGTGAAGGAACACACAGCCGGTGTGTCTTGGAGGATTGGAGTTTTTCTTCTGAATCGAGAGAGAGACTTGCAGATAACAGGGAACCAGCGAGGAATCTGAAGCAAGAAGAAGATTTTGATCTCCTTAACCCGTCCCAGGAGAAGTGCGCACCTCCAGATGAGACTGCTGTTGGGGGCCCCCGGGACTAGATCCACGTTCCCAGCATCACTGTGAGTTGAATATTGTGCAGATACTAGGGGCTAAAGTAGGCTTCAGTAGGTAGAACACGGCATCCGTGTGGCCCGTTTAGCAGAGGCCAGAGAGGTTACGTGTAGAGTGGCATTGTACCTGACTGTTTTTGTGTTTCTTGAAACTGTAATAGTTGGAGCACCGTGCTATTGAGCGGACCAGCTAGAGAATACAAAAGTGTTGTTAAATCACGTTTTGCCACTGTATACCCCGTGCCTGAACCTGCCTTCTCCACATCTTTCCCCGCCTGTTAATAAATACACCCTTGTTGTTCGCACCTCGTCTTGTGTACTGTAACCTACTCTGCACCGCGGTGGTCCTCTCGGCCATCGCTTCAAGTGGCGCTGCGAGCAGGGTACAGTCACCAAGATGGAGGCAGCAGACAGCAACGGCGGGAACGCTAATATTAATGGGGGTGCTGTGGGCAATGGTGGAACCCCTGCAAGGACACTTCCAATGGGCACCATATTTAGTGTGCTACCAAAATTCGATGGCAATAATATGGCACTGTGCGACTGGGTGTCCCGGCTGCAGAGCACCCTAAAAGTGTATAACATCGGCCCAGAGCTTGAGGTGGACATCGCTTTGACTGCCCTAGAGGGAGAAGCGTGTAGAAATGTCTGTCTACAACCAGAACCCACCCGTAGTACCCTGAAAGAGTTAGTTGGATTCTTGGAAGAGATCTATGGCAAGACTGCTAGCGCAGGACATCTTCGCGCCAAATTTTTTTCGAGGCTGCAGCGGGAAGAAGAAGGGATCTCTCAGTATGCAACAGCACTATAAGAAGTGTTAGCGGAGGTCCAGAGAAAGGAGTCAGATGGACTCGGCGGCATGGGCTCTACCGACCGGATACTCCGGGAACAGTTTATTCTGGGATTGCATAGCGTATCCTTGCGGCGAGCCCTGGCAGAACGGGTCCGAGCGAATCCGGCTCTTACTTTTCGTCAAATCCTAGCAGAAGCAGTAGCCCGAAGTAAAGAAGAAAGTTACGCATCTGGGGTGGTGCGCGTCCAAACCACCACCTCCAGAGTGGACCCAAACTGCCAGGTGGGACTGGTCCAGGTGGTGCAAGATTTACAGAAATCCGTTCTCAACGTACAGGAGAAGCTGACCCAGATGGAGCAAAGAATGAGGGACTTGTCTGGTGAACATCCCTACCCAGCTGTATCTTCCTCCTTCCAACCTGGCCCATCATACTCACGCAACAATTCCTCGGCTCTACCAATGGGGGACTGGAGGCTGCAGGCTTCCTCTCGTCAGCCACCAGAGGCACGAGGTATTCCCCAGCGAGGAGAAGACATCCACTGCTGGGGATGTGGAGGTCGGGGGCATATTGCCAGGGGGTGCCGGAATAACACTCAAAGCCAACGGAAGCCATCGTTAAACTACCAACCCCCGCAGTAGTGCGGCACTCTGCGGGGGAGGCGAGAAGGGAGGCCGCTCCGTATCATAACGAACATTTGATCGCTGGTTGTCCCATCCTACGTGCTGAATTCGAGAGTGTCCCAGTGAATTGCTTGATAGATACTGGGTCACAAGTGACGACGATGCCAGAAGCATATTTCAATCAACATTTCCAGACACTGGCCAGGCCAGAGAAAGAGACCCTGATCCGAGTGATTGCTGCTAATCAACAACCGATCCCGGTCACAGGAGTTGTGTGGATGAATGTTCGAATCTGTGGGCAAGAAGTGGGGAAAAAAGGGATCCTACTAGTCCCCGAGCCCATCAACGAAGATGTACCTGTAATATTGGGGATGAATGTCCTACGTGAATTAGATCAGATTATGTTCTCCAAACGGGGACCCGGATACTGGAAGAAAGCTACTACACATAAGCCTACACAGGAAGCACTTCAACGGCTGATCCGCGTCTGTGGGACGCAGAAGAGTGTGCCATCTCATCAGACGGTAGGGGTCATCAGGGCTCCTGGGAAGGAACCTATAATCCTGCCTCCCGGCCGAGAAAGTATATTACACCTCCCAGTGGGAACCTATCGCAATCTCGATGGGATAGAAGTGATTGTTCAGCCTGTAGCAACCGGAAGAGTGGACCAAGAAGTTATGATAGCTCGTACGGTAGCTGTGGTCCAACAAGGACGCGTCCCTATCAGAGCCTTGAATGTGGGCCCCGGTGAGGCCACCTTGCCTCGAGGGACGGATCTGGCCCTGGTGTACGTACATAAAGGCGAGGTAATGAGTCATAAAGAGATATCCTTATCGCCGATAGAAGGTGTGGGATGGACCCTAGCAGTCTCTGCGAGGGCCAAAGAGATGCCATCCCCAGAGTGGAGTGGAAAGGCCATCCTCGATCAGATGGAAGTGGATGTGAATTCGCTGGGCCCTGAGCGTGTGCAAGCAGTAGAAGCTATGCTGTGGGAGAACCAGGCCGCATTTGCTCGCCACGCTGAAGATTTCGGCTGCACTGAAGCCATCATGCATGAGATACCGACCGGGGAAGCTCGTCCGATTCAAGAACGGTACCGACAGATCCCTCCCAAGATGTACCAAGAGGTAAAGACGTTACTGAAGCAGATGCTGGATTCAGGAATAGTGCAGGGCAGCCAGAGCCCTTGGGCGGCCCCGGTGGTACTCGTCAAGAAAAAGGATGGAACCATCCGGTCCTGGGTAGACTACAGAAAACTCAACGCTTGTACCGTTCGCGACTCGTACCCATTACCACGAATCGAAGAATCTTTGACAGCCTTGGGGAAGGCCAAGTACTTCTCCACCTTGAATCTAGCAAGCGGGTACTGGCAAGTACCTGTGGCGGAAAAAGACAAAGCCAAGACCGCGTTCATCCTCCCGATGGGATTGTTTGAGTTTAACCGGATGCCCTTCGGACTCTCCAATGCTCCGGGCACGTTTCAACGGCTAATGGAAACGTGCTTGGGAGACCTACATTTTGAAGCAACCCTGATCTATCTGGATGACATCATCGTGTTCTCGGCCACGTTCAAAGAACACCTTGACCGGCTTGGACAGGTACTCGGGAGACTGCAGGCTCATAACCTGAAGGTGAAGCCCAAAAAATGCCACCCCTTCAAGAGAGAGATCGAGTACCTGGGCCACACAGTGTCACAAGATGGAGTCCTACCCTCCGCAGAAAAGGTGGCGGCCATTCAGAAGTGGCCAGTCCCTCGAACGGTGAGGGAACTCAAGGCATTTCTTGGACTCGCCGGGTATTACTGCCGGTTCGTCAAAGACTTCGCAAAGGTGGCGGGTCCTTTGAACGAGCTGCTGAGGGGGACCGCCGGAGTGTCGAAGAACCAGGGCATCTCTTGGGTTCAGAGACAAGATGAGGCTTTTCAGGCTATGAAGAATGCCCTTACTTCAGCCCCGATCCTGGCCTATGCGGACTTCAACCGACCATTCCTGCTGTACACAGATGGTAGCCTTCATGGACTCGGTGCCGTATTGTCTCAGATGCAAAATGGACATGAGAGAGTCATTGGCTACGCCAGTAGGTCCCTGCGGGACAGCGAAAGAAACCCACACAATTACAGCTCCTTTCGACTAGAGCTCCTGGCCCTAGTGTGGGCCATGACAGAGAAATTTGCTGGCTTCCTGACAGGAACCAAGATCCAGGTCCGGACAGACAATAATCCTCTGGCCCACCTGGAGAATACCAAATTGGGAGCCTTGGAACAACGGTGGGTGGCTCGCCTTGCAAAGTTTGACTTTACCATCTGTTATCGCCCTGCTACCGAAAACGCAAATGCGGATGGGCTGTCAAGAGTGACGGTGGAGACCCCAGTGGGGGATCTTGATGAACGATTAGAGGAGGAAGAAACGCCAGACTTTAGCAAGTTTGGGCCCTCGGTGGTTGCGTCCCAGTTGAGTAGGCAGGCTTGCACACTGCCCCGGTCCCTGGGGAGAACCAATGAAGAATGGGGACGTGCTCAAGATGCAGACGAAGGGCTGCAACAGATGAAACACTGGGTAACTGAGAAGCAGAAGCCAGACAAACAAGAAAGGGCTAACCTGGACGCCGAGATGAAGAGTGTCTTATACCAGTGGGATAGACTGGAAGTTCGAAGATCAGTGTTATATCGTAAGAGACAACAGCCAAAAGATATAGAAGCAAGATGGCAGGTGGTCATCCCCGGAAAAATGGCTCAAGAGGTAGCTAAGGAAGCTCACGAGTTTGGCGCTCACTTTGGACCTGCAAAGACCTACCAATGGTTACAGCAGTACATGTACTGCCCCAGGTTGGAGTCTGTGGTGGAAGAGGTTTGCCGGCAATGTCGAGTATGCGACCTCGTTAAAAGCACCGAACAAAGGGCACCCGTTCAGACCATACAGACCAAAGAACCGCTAGATCTGTTGATGATTGATTATCTCCTCGTGGGACACTCCACTCGGGGACTACAATACTGTTTGGTTATGACCGACCATTTCTCCAAGTTCGCTGTAGTCACCCCGACTAGAGATCAGACTGCTGAGTCAGCGGCACGGGCCGTCTGCCAAGACTTCATCCGGGTGTATGGATGCCCGAAGCGGATCCACTCCGATCAAGGTGCATGTTTTCAAGGCAAGGTGATGGAGGAATTATGTCGTATGTATGACATCGAGTGATCTCGGACTACACCTTACCATCCCCAAGGCAATGGAGCATGTGAACGCTTCAACCGAACTCTACTTCAAATGCTGAGAACATTAGAGGAAGATAAGAAGGCATGTTGGCCGGATTACCTGGAAGAACTGGTCTGGGCCTACAATAACCGAGTTCACTCCACTACAGGTTACACCCCATATCTACTGCTGTTTGGAAGAGTTGGGCGAGAAATTATCGAGCTGAATTTGGAGCAGCCAGAGGATTTCATGGAACGAACTGTCACTTCGTGGGTGAAAGAACATCGACAACGATTACAGACGATACATCGGTTGGCTTGTCAACAGCTACAGAAGAAAGAACATATGAGCCCTAAACCGATTCAAGAGATACCGCTTCAACCTGGAGATCGAGTGTTAGTCAGAGAGAAACGCCCCAAGGGTAAACTGAGTGAAAGATGGGAAGTTCAACCCTACAGAGTAATCGAACAGGTGTATGCTGACGGCCCGGTCTACAAGGTGCAAATTGAGAATGGAGCGTCTGGCCCTAGAGTACTACACAGAAATATGTTGCGACCATGCCGGTCTGAAGCTCTTTCTACGCCAAGATCTCCTGCAGTCTCTGTCCCACTCCCTGAAATTACGTCATCTGTGTGTGAAGTCGATGATGACTGGTGGACAGTCCCCGATGCAGGGGCGGATCCTCAGCCTTCCGGAAACGGAGATCCCATGGATGAGCCACTACTGCCACGGGAAGAAGAGACCAGCCAAGATTCCACTGCAGCTCCCACAGCAAGTGTTCCTCCAGAAGCTAGTCAAGCCGGGCCTGATAGTCAAGATCTTAGAAGATCTCAGAGGTCTACTGCAGGGGTTCCACCAATCCGATATGTTGAACAATGTACTAGGTCTGCTGTACTGCCATTGTTGTCTCCTCTAGAGGTTTGAACCTTCCTTCAAAACACAGTGGGCTCGAAGCTGTGATGGCCGAGGACGACCATCATTAAGTGGGGAGGCATATTGGGGGGTGCTACTGCTATGGACAATAAGAAACACGCTGCCACTTTAAGAGACAGAAACCTCCCTGTGTTGAGGGGTAATGGAATGTTCTGCTCCCCCTGCAGAAAGTGTGCTAATGGACAGCCCGAGTGTAAGAAGAGAAGTGAGTTTCTGTTTTGATTTTAGAAGCGTGTGAAGGAACACACAGCCGGTGTGTCTCGGAGGATTGGAGTTTTTCTTCTGAATCGAGAGAGAGACTTGCAGATAACAGGGAACCAGCGAGGAATCTAAAGCAAGAAGAAGATTTTGATCTCCTTAACCCGTCCCAGGAGAAGTGCGCACCTTCAGATGAGACTATTGTTGGGGGGCCCCCGGGACTGGATCCACATCCCCAGCATCACTGTGAGTTGAATATTGTGCAGATACTAGGGGCTAAAGTAGGCTTCAGTAGGTAGAACACGGCATCCGTGTGGCCCGTTTAGCAGAGGCCAGAGAGGTTACGTGTAGAGTGGCATTGTACCTGACTGTTTTTGTGTTTCTTGAACCTGTAATAGTTGGAGCACCGTGCTATTGAGCGGACCAGCTAGAGAATACAAAGGTGTTGTTAAATCACGTTTTGCCACTGTATACCCCGTGCCTGAACCTGCCTTCTCCACATCTTTCCCCGCCTGTTAATAAATACACCCTTGTTGTTCGCACCTCGTCTTGTGTACTGTAACCTACTCTGCACCGCGGTGGTCCTCTCGGCCATCGCTTCACGAACAAGACTCCTCCGGTCCTACTCCTGCAGTTGCCTACGCAGAAATAACACCATCATCAAGCACGTCCTTGTCCCAGCACAGCGTTCAGTTATCCATTCAGCAAACCTTTGAACGCAGGCGCAAATACACTGCCAACGCCCCACATGCCACAGTTCTAAATGCTAACATTTCGCGACTGCTTGCGCTGGAAATGTTGCCTTTTAGGCTGGTGGAGACAGAAGCATTCCGCGACCTGATGGCGGCAGCTGTCCCACGTTACTCGGTCCCCAGCCGCCACTATTTCTCCCGGTGTGCCGTCCCCGCATTGCATAACCACGTGTCACAAAACATCACACGTGCCCTGAACAACGCTGTTTCAGCCAAAGTCCACCTAACCACAGACACGTGGACAAGTGCTTGTGGGCAAGGCCGCTACATCTCGTTGACGGCACACTGGGTTAATATTGTGGAAGCTGGGACCCAGTATGAGCGAGGGACGGAACACGTCCTTCCCACACCAAGGTTTGCAGGCCCTACCTCAGTCAGGGTTTCACCCACACTCTACAGCTCTGGAATGTCATGCTCCTCAGCCTCCTCCTCCTCCTGCGCATCCTCATCCACTTTACCCTCCACACCAGTCCCAAGCTGGAAGCACTGCAGCACTGCCTCGGCGAAGCGGCAACAGGCTGTGCTGAAGCTAATCTGCATAGGTGACAAACCCCACAATGCAGAAGAGGTGTGGACAGCTCTGAAACAGCAGGCAGATCACTGGCTCACACCTCTGAACCTAAAGCCAGGAAAGGTCGTGTGTGACAATGGCCGGAACCTGGTGGCGGCTTTGAGGCGAGGCCAGCTGACACATGTTCCATGCGTGGCCCATGTGCTCAACCTCGTGGTTCAGTGGTTTCTAAAGTCATACCCAGAGCTGTCTGATCTGCTGGTAAAAGTTCGCCGCCTGTCTGCACATTTTCGAGGGTCACCTACTGCTTCAGCCGGCCTTGCCGGCTTTCAGCGCCGTTTGCATCTTCCGGCTCACAGACTGGTGTGTGATGTCACCGCGTTGGAATTCAACTCTGCACATGTTGGTCAGGATATGTGAGCAGAAGAGGGCAGTTGTTGAGTACCTGCATCACCTAAGCCGTCGGGAAATGGGTCAAACGCCACACAACACCTGAGGAGTGGAGATGGATGTCCGACCTATGTACCATCCTCCAAAACTTTGAGGACTCCACCAAGATGGTGAGTGGGGATGACGCCATTATTAGCATCACCATACCGCTTCTCTGCCTTCTAAAACGGTCTCTGCTCAAAAACAAACATGATGCATTGCAGGCGGAGCGCGAGGAGTTGGAGCAAGAAACAGTAGTGGGTGTGGGTGATAACACACAGCCGAGCCTCGTCTCCTCACAACGTGCAGTGGAGGACTATGACGAGGAGGAGGATGAAGACATGGAGCAACTCTCCGGCCAAATTGAGGATATGACATGCACACCAGTCATATCCTCGGTTCAGCGTGGCTGGCCAGAGGACAGGGTAGATGAGGAGGAGGAGGAGGAGGACAGCATGTTCAGTCATCGTGTTGGTCAGGCTACTGAAGTCCTGGCTGTTAAGAGTCTGGCGCACATGGCTGACTTTATGGTAAGCTGCCTGTCTCGTGACCCTCGCGTTAAGAACATCTTGGCCGACAATCATTACTGGTTGGTAACACTGTTAGACCCACGCTACAAGGAGAACTTTATGTCTCTTATTCCCGAGGCGGAGAGGTCAGCCAAAATGCAGCAGTTCCGGAAAGCCATAGTCACGGAAGTAGGCAAAGCATTCCCCTCACAAAACGCTAGCGGCATAGGTCAGGAATCAGTGGACAACCAAGGCGTACAGCCGAGAGGGGCACAAGTCCAATCCGCCAGAGGTAGGGGAACAGTCTTTAAGATGTGGAACAGTTTTCTCAGCCCCTCACATACCACAGCCCCTGAGGTGCGGGGTAGTGCCACAAGAAATCCTAAGTTTGCCCAGATGCTCAAGGAGTACCTTGCAGATCGAACAACTGTACTCCGACATTCCTCTGTGCCTTACAATTATTGGGTATCCAAGCTGGACACGTGGCATGAATTGGCTCTCTACGCCTTGGAAGTCCTGGCCTGCCCTGCCGCTAGCGTTTTGTCAGAGCGTGTTTTTAGTGCCGCAGGTGGAATCATTACAGATAAACGCACCCGCCTGTCAACTGAAAATGCTGACAGGCTGACTCTGATCAAGATGAACAAGGGTTGGATTGGGCCAGACTTCACCACACCACCAGCAAATGAGAGCGGAATTTAAAGTTTGTAACGGGAGTTTGCCATGTACCTCCACTCACCCATGGGTACACACTTCTGGACTTTGGATAATCGCTGGACTGCTCCTCCTTCTCCTCATGCGCCACCATGATGACCGTTACAATAGTTAGGCCGTTGTTTCAGGTATACCCCCAGTGGTAAATTTTTTCGCCCATTCTTTCAGAATGGACATTACAACGACAGGAGACCCGCTCCTTTGCAATGGGAACAATGTTTTGAGGCCCTCATGCACATCTCTATCCAGGGACAATGTGGAGCCTCCCAATTTTTGGCTGTTCTGCCAAAGGGCTATACTACAATAGACCCACTTCCTTACAATGGGCACTTCTGGTTTACAGGCCCTCATGCACGTCTCTATCCAGGGACAATGTGGAGCCTCCCAATTTTTGGCTGTCCTGCCAAAGGGCTATACTACAATAGACCCACTTCCTTACAATGGGCACTTCAGGTTTACAGGCCCTCATGCATGTCTCTATCCAGGGACAATGTGGAGCCTCCCAATTTTTGGCTGTCCTGCCAAAGGGCTATACTACAATAGACCCACTTCCTTACAATGGGCACTTCAGGTATACAGGCCCTCATGCACGTCTGTATGCAGGGGCATTGGTGAACCTCACAATTTTGGACTGCCCTGGCAAAGGAAAATACTACAAAGACTCACTTCCTCAAAATGGGCACATTAGACTCAAGAGGCCTTCATGTACATCTCTTCTCAGGGACATCGGAGTGCCACACAATGTTTTCACGTAAAATCTTTCATGTAATCTCCAAAAGTAACCTACACCAGCTCTATCTCACTATTGGGTATGTGCCCTTAACATTTCCGCCATGAAAATTAATTTTGGTGTCGATTTTGAAGGTTTTCTGGTGAGTCCGTAAAAATGGCGTAAAACGCGGACAAAATTGTTCACAGCTGTGACTTTTGAGTAATAAATGCTTCAAGGGGTCTTCCCCATGCTGTTGCCATGTCATTTGAGCACTCTTCTGAGACTTTTGTGACATTTTTAGGGTTTCTACATGCTGCCGGGGGTCATTTCATAAAAATACTCGGGTCTCCCATAGGATAACATTGGGCTCGGTGCTCGGGCCGAGTACACGAGTATCTTGGGATGCTCGGCCCGAGCCTCGAGCACCCGAGCTTTTTAGTACTCGCTCATCACTACTCCTTAACCGTGGGCGGAACTCTACTCAGACAACACAGGGTGAGGGAATCACAATATTAAGACTTTATTGGATCCCCAAAATATTAACGGCACATAACACATAACCAGCAAAACACACAAATGTAACAGGCAACAGAGTCTCACCCTTCCACTGGCTCACCAGGGATTTGAATGTCCGTGCTTCAGAGCTTCCAGGGCTACTTACTCCAATCAAGCAGCACCCCGCTTTTGGCGGGCACCCACCAAGACTGGAATAATGCCAGATTTAGGAAGCTGGCTGAGGACTGCAAAGTCTGTAGCCAGGTGACTGGATTGTCCCAACCTGGGTTTCCTCCTTAAGTAGTCTCTGGTATGATGATATAATCCTGGCAGCCGGAGTCGAAATCCCTAGACTGTGGATATGGTCTCCAATTGGAACCGGAGTCCGTAGGTTGAAGCCATGTAGCCAAGTGATCCTCTAGTTGGAGCCAAAGTCCCTAGACTGAGTCCACAAGGTATCTTGGTCCTGATCCCCTAGCCAGCTCCTAAGAGCTTAGACTGGATCATGCACATCCATCAACTGGTGACTTAAAGAAGTCCCCTTTTTATAGCCCGCGCATTCCCTATGGATATACTGTGCCCTTATCGGATTGGTTGTACAAGATTGCTTCTCTTATTGGATGAATTTCAAGCTGCATGGATAATGTTCATTAAAATGATGTGGATAGAAAGACTGAGGATATCTACATGGAGTCTGCAAGTCACAGACTAGACAATGGCTACTAAGGTAATTTACATTAGATTAGCAATACACAACTACATTACAATGAATGCTCAGAGGGTCTGGTCCCAAACAATAGTTTAGCAAACATGAGTTAGCACACAGAAGAGCAATACGTCTGGCTGAATTTTAAGAAACTTTAACCCATGCTAGGCATTGGGTGTCCATGTCGTCACACTTAGCTCCTGTAAAAATCACACTACCGTGTTTCCTAGAAAATAAGACACTGTGTTATATATTTTTTAGGGGTAGGGCTTATTCTCGGGGAAACACAGTTGGGGGAAAGTTCACCCCCCCAGATCACCTTCATTGGAGAATCAAACTTACCAGACCCTGGGCATTTGCGTCGCTCCCAGGTCTTTCGGCAATCTTCGGTGGGTGCTCCCAGCAGGTCCAGGCGGTTCTCCCCTGCTTCTGGCTGAGACTCAAATACATGAGATCACACACACTCATGCACTCAAACACACATCAGCTCGCACACACGATAATCATGCACAGATACACCACATTCAATTACTTCCAGCCAGCAGAGAATGCTGGGACACAGTGTGGTGGAACGCATATGGGACCTGCTATCGATGTGTTCCACCGCCGGGTCCTCCATGCGTTCCACCGCAGATCCTACGATAATAGAACTGTCAAGGGTGATGGCTTAATGTATATTGGGAAACTTGCTGGCAGATTCTTTTTAAGGCCATGTGCGCATGTTGCGTCCTGTACCTTGCAGTTAAAAACGCATCCTCTGGCAGAATTTGTCAATGTCAAATTTCTTTGTGACCACACAAACGCAGGAAAAATGCATGCGTTTTTCTCGCGTTTTTGCCACGTTTTCCATGCTTTTTCAGTGCTTAAAATGGGATGCGTTTTCAATACAAAGACACTACTAAATAAAGTTTGCACATTCAAACACTAGGAAAAAGTGGAAAAAAAAAATATCCTTTAAATCAAACATTATAATGATAATTTTCATAAAAAGATTATTGAGATTTAATATTTATGTTCAAAATAAATGAATCTTCTTGTTTGACTCTTTATTTTAAGTCGGGCTGCATGTGAGGGCAAATGGAAACCTCTTGACCTCACTCTAATGCTAAAAACGCATGCTTAAATTTTGTCAAAAAAGCACGCGTTTAGCATCAAAAAAGCATGTAAAACGCTTGAATTTTGATTTTGGATGCGTTTTGATAATTCTCATTGACTTTAATGTTAGTAAAATGCTGCCAAAATGGCAAAAACAATTGACATGCTGCTTCTTCAAACGCAGAGATTTTGACAAATTTTACGCACCTAAAACGCTGCGTTTTTAAAAGCATTGTGCGCACAATAAAGCCCAAATTTCCATAGACTTTGCCTGGAAATCAAAACGCACGCAATTTTGCATTAAAACGCTGCAGCTCAAAACGCATGAAAAAACGCAACTTGCGCACATAGCCTTAAGGCTACTTTACACACTGCGATATCGGTCCCGATATCGCTAGTGTGGGTACCCGCCCCCATCTGTTGCGCGACACGGGCAAATCGCTGCCCGTGTCGCACAACAGCCGTCACACATACTTACCTGTCCGGCGACGTCGCTGTGACCGGCGAACCGCCTCCTTTCTAAGGGGGCGGTCCGTGCGGCGTCACAGCGACGTCACTGAAACGTCACTGAACCGCCGCCCAATAGAAGCGGAGGGGCGGAGCTGAGCGGGACGTAACATCCCGCCCACCTCCTTCCATCCGTATAGCGGCCGGGAGGCAGGTAAGGAGAGCTTCCTCGTTCCTGCGGCGTCACATGCAGCGATGTGTGCTGCCGCAGGAACGAGGAACAACTTCGTTACTGCTGCAGTAACGATTTTTAAGAATGGACCCCCATGTCGCCGATTAGCGATTTTGCACGTTTTTGCAACGATGCAAAATCGCTTATCGGTGTCACACGCAACGGCATCGCTAATGCGGCCGGATGTGCGTCACAAATTCCGTGACCCCAACGACTCCGCATTAGCGATGTCGCAAACGTGTAAAGCCCGCTTTACAGTGTCGTGTGAAAGCTGCGGAGCCACTACAAGCACAACGGTAACGACGCTGAAGCAGCTTCATCCGGGAAGACTCATTGGCTGCACCAACGTCAAAATCACACAGTGTGCACATACCCTGATATTATACGGTAATATTAATTACATATATTTCCATTTAACATTGTACCTTGGAAAATAACAGGTTTGGTAAAGGAAGCGATGCTGATTATTTTATTTTACTTGTTTTACTGCACCAAAACATTTTTCTTCTTCGTTTCAGGCAGAGGCAGCCCTTAAACATGTTTTACAAGTAGTAATCTTGTTCTAGAAGCCGTGGTCCTGTAGGTTGCAGCAATGTGTATGATTTATCAATAATGTTCATCATTTGGCTCCTCGCTGCTATAATGTGATTCACACACTGGAAACGGTGTAAAGGCTGTTACAATACACGGCTCGCTGATTTAATGTTACTGCAATTCCAATGTGTAATGCCTGGCTGACAGCGTGCTCAACAGACTAAACAAATGTCAGGCATTATTCCTGTGCGCATTCGTCATCTCTGCAGAATTTTCTTTAAAGTCTTATTTTATATAGCAGCAATATTAAAGTGTATTATTCTGAAGGATTTTTTTATGGCTCAGACTGTAAAATATTCAACATAAATTGCTTTTATTTTTGGAATTGTTATAAAAAAAATCCTAAAAAAAATTTTTTTTTCTCCAGGAACCACCAATCCCAAACATCCTGCTAATCCAGCATGCAAAGAAATGCCCTATTCTGGATTAAAAGAATCCTACAGTTAACAACCCCCAAGTAATTCATAGCTGCTGTGCAGTCTGTATATAGCCCACGACGCTCACCCTGAGTTCTAGTGCCAATACATCTTATGATTATGGCCTGTAGTACCATAGGAATTACCACTAGAGAAAAGAAGATAACAGATTGGTAGATAGTACCAGCAGAATATAGAAGCAACTTGTATACTCTTATTGAAATGAGCTAAAAAGGACAGCTGTCAAGTTTGATATACCAAAGCTGTCACAGGGTCATTCTCCGATATCACACAATCAACAGAGCGAGAGATGGCTGAACATTCCAAAGAACATTTATTCCAAGCAAATCAAACGGTCCATACAATAATCCACCATACAGAGGGTAAAATTGTCCAGAAAAACAAATATAGTCCAGAAAGCGATAAATGTCCAGGTCTCTCTGAGAAGCCGCAGCTTCAGCCCAGAGAATCAATCTTCTTCCTTCTCTCTTGAAGTTCTCAAACAGACTGACCAATCTCCCAGTAAACAGAGAGTTTAGGTGGATCCCAGGCCCTCTCCCCCAGACCTAGGAACAAAAGCTCGGCAGGGGAGGGATTAACTGGCAAACAGGATAATGTAAATGTACACAGAATGGACAGAACACCATGCCCAAAATAGGAACCCACACAACCCCCATATTCCATCATCACAAAAGCAAAGTACCCACAGTGCCATTTATAAACTTCACGTCTTTCTTCTTTCTTTATTTTTTTTATATAGCGCTAACATATTCTGCAGCGCTTTACATACATCAGGAACACTGTCCCCATTGGGGCTCACAATCTCAATTCCCTATCTGTATGTCTTTGGGGTGTGGCAGGAAACTGGAGTATCCGGAAGAAACCCACGCAAACACGGGGAGAACATACAAACTCTTTGCAGATGGTGTCCTTGGTGGGATTCAAACCCAGGACCCCAGCGCTGCAAAGCTGTAGTGCTAACCACTGAGCCACCGTGCCTCTAAAACATTAGTGTCTCTGGCCAATCCTTCATGACCTACAGTGCTTGGGCCATCAGACCCATTTTCTAGCTGTTGACCCTTTAATTTTTCTGTTGAGCGCCGAGATGGATTACAGGTAAAGTAACCAGAGGAAAATTCGGCACTACTCACATGCCTCTAATTAAAAATGGAACGACTCCAAAGGATACACAGGTGCTAAACTTCAAAGACAATATTCATAATGTCCCAAAACAAGCAAAAATTGAAGTAGCACTCTCCATCCTTATAAAAAAAATCCTTTTATTCTAAAAATTCATATAAAAAACATGAAGATAGGTAGTAGATGGAAATCCACATGGATTTCCAGCTACTTCCTATGTTCATGTTTTTTAATATGAATTTATAGAATAAATTTTTTTTTTTTTTTATAAGGATGGAGAGTGCTACTTTTTGGGACATTATCGAGTTGGATTACATCCTAACACTGGCCAAAGCTAGGATCTTCTTTGTTGGCAGAGTTAGTGCTCTGACTTGTCCGACTCCTATCTCATACAGAAATTTTACTTGCAACTATTTAGCACATGATTAGTTATGCAGATTCTTGTCATGACACTGCATTGTTACAGTTTTCTTCCTAAAAATCAAAATTTAAAATGTTATTTTGTAAATCCACCTTTGGCTTACAACACTGCTTGAATCCTTCTGGGCATGCTCGCAATCAGATTCAAGCAAGTCTCGATCGAAATCTGATCCCAAGTCTCTTCGACATGTTCCCAATATTGGTGCATACTGGTCAACTCACTTGGGTATGTACAAAGCTTTTTATTTAACTCTATCCACATTTGTTCAATTGGGACGTGATCTGGGGACTGTGGGGCCAATCCAGCACCTCTATTTCATTGTCATTAAACCATTTCTTCATCAATTTCGACGCATGTTTCAGGTCGTTGTCCTGCTGGAAGACTCATCGTCCTTTTCATACCTGTAGTACTCAAGAGTATGAAGTAACTCGTCTTGTAGGATACTCACATATAGCTCAGCATTGAGACCACCATTGATTCTAGTGAAACAACCCCATATCATCAGGCTTCCTCCACTGAACTTGACAGTTCCTTCAATTTCTCAATCCATTAGTCCCTTTTTCCATTGTTTCTTCCAGACCCATTTTCACCCATCAGAGTGATGGGTCTATTGACTTTCATCTCATCACTCCAAATCACCCGTTTCCAATTTTCTACTATACACTTTTCATACTTTTTTGAAAACTTGAGCCAATGCTTCTTATGATGATATTGAAGTCAAGGCTTTTTCACCTTTTTTCGAGTAACCATTCAAAACTTGTGTAATGTGTGTCACACGGTGCTTGTATGGATAGCTATTATCTCACTATTATGAAGCATACGAGCTATCTACACTGCTGTGTTTGTTGCGCCAAGACTGATAGACCTTGTGATGAGTCAACTTGTTGACACCAATATTGTGCCTGGACGTTCACCTCTTTGCTTTTGAATGGATGGACTTCATTTCTTATTCTTCCAACTTTCATGGCCTCACATGATGCAGTTTCGGAATTTTTTTTTGGCCGAGACATCGTTACCAATGAGCTGGATGATGCGGTTTCTCTTTTCTTGAGAAATATTCTTCATGGTTGCTCCTCAATTCGAAACAGTGACCTTTTGTTTGGGAATCATCCTAATGACACACTGAGCTATTAGGGAATGTGAGAACAGGTTGTAATTTGTAGTATACAGGAAGAAACAGATTTTTCCACCACCAGAAATCATTGTTACCCTTTTGCTCATCAGGGTATCTCCTATGAAATACATATCGCAGTATCTCCTAAGTGATGGTATGCACTCTGTGTCTCCTATGTGATATATACACCAGTCTGAGTGGCTCCTATGGTATGTAAACACTAGTCTCAGTGTTTCTATGTGACATATACAGCAGTCTTGGTGTTCCCTATATAAAGTATACAGCAGTCTCTGTATGTGTGTATGTAGCAGCTTCCGTATCTCCTATGTGATGTATACAGCAGTCGCACTGTATCCTATGTGAGGTATACAGCAGTTTTATTGTCTTCTATGTGAAGTTTATACTGCAAACTCTGTATTTCCTATGTGATGTTTACAGCAGTCTTGGTGTTTCCCGTGTGAAGTATATACAGTAGTCTCTGTATTTTCTGTGTGATGTATACAATAGTCTCAGTATCCCCTATGTAATATATACAACAGACTCTGTCTCCTATGTGATGTATATACAGCAGTTTATGTATTTGCAATGGGATGTATACAGCAGTCTTGGTAACTTCTATGTATTGTACACAGCATTTTTAGTCTCTCCAATGTGATATATATGGCAGACCTCTCACTGCTTGAGTTTTGAAAATGTTACATGAGCAGTGAGGAATTTCCCATTTTGAGGAGACTTTAGTGTAATATGCCTATGTGTTCACAAAAACTTACTGGTGTGAGACATTCTTTTCAAAACTTACCACTGTAAAGAGTTGACTGGGCTCCCAACTGACACAAACCGGTAAAAAGAGCTGTGAGTACCAATATCATCAATACCACCTAACATCACACGTCTCACCAAAGAGAAGCAGCTCCAGCCATCACATTAGGAGTGAGTTAATTAACTGTTTGACCAAATGCAACAGACATATTTTTAACACTAGAACTACTGAGGTAGTCATTTTGACTACTTTGCACTATGTATTTCTATATAGGTGTCACGAGTGCAGTAGTTTTAGTGTTAAAGGGAACCAACTACAAGGATTTTGCTGTATAAAGAAAAAACAGTGCCATACTAGCACTAGGATGCTGAATCCAAGCATATATTTTGTGGAAAGATCGGATGCTTGATTGCTAAAATATCTGTAATCAAAGTTACAGAAATGCACCTCATCTTTGATTGGCATGTGCTTCGGGGGTGAGTCTTTGTGGGTCAGATCCTTGGTGTAAAGTCTTCCTCCTGCGTCCTCTATGGTTTGCCCCGATTTCTTTATTTAAATATTGCATCACACCCCATTGCTGCTGTTGAGGATACTGGAGGAGGATTTTACACTGAGGACCAGACCCACAAAGGCCCGCCCCCAATGCACACGCCAATCAAAGGTGCAGCACATTTCTGTAACTTTGATTACAGATATTTCAGCAACCAACCATCGGATCTTTAATCAAAAGGTATGCCTGGATTCAGCATCCTAGCGCCAATATGGCACTGCCTTTACTTTATATAGTAAAATCCTGGTGGTTGGTTCCCTTTAAGTTGATCATTTTGTATGGCCTGTGAATGAGGTTACAATTATCCAAATGGCTTTTGTAAAAGTTCCTCAACCGTGATTTAGATGCATTTCTAGTTCAAAGCTAATCGCTGTAACTGGTTCGCTAGTTAGTAGTTGGGAGATTTTATCATTTATGATCATAATTTGGAGCATGTGGAAGTTGCAATAAATTTAACATCTGCCATTGGTGTTTGCTTCACGGGCTGTTATAAATTCGTCTATGTGCATTAGCTCGGAAACCTGCTTTTCTAAAAAATGGAAGACACATAGCTTTTGGACATAAGTATATACTGTGTTCCCTTTTACTTGTTACACTTTTTTAAACTATGTTATTTTTACAACCTGTCTGCTGCAAATTTTGATAATTAACACATAAAACATATCAAGCTCCTCTAACAAAATCTCCAGGAAAGTAAGATTCTGAAATTAGCTACTAATTTTGTATATTAAAGTCAGTCTATTTAAAGCTATCTCCTAAAAGCTTCTTGTTTTACATCTGACTTAAAGGGAATCTGTCACCAGTTTTTGCTCCCTCATCTGAGAGCAGCATAATGTAGAGGCACAGACCCTGATTCCAGCGATGTGTCATTTACTGAGCTGTTTGCTGTCATTCTGATAAAATCTATGTTTTCTCTGCTGCAGATCTAGCAGTTATACACAGATCATGAATATGTTGGACTACCTGCAGCACGCCAAGTAGTCCTCTAATGATAATTTACTGCTGATTAATCAGTGATTTTAATCAAAACTACACTAAGCAGCCCAGTAAGTGACACATTGCTGGAATCAGGGTCTCTACATCATGCTGCTCTCAGATTAGGTGGCAAAAACCTGGTGACAGATTCTCTTTCAAATGTACAATACAAAAATTATATTGTGGTACCGTGTTAGCCAGAAAAAGTATGTACCGTATTTTTCGCTTTATAAGACGCCCCTGATTATAAGACGCACCCCCAAATTTGGTGAAGGAATAGAGAATTTTTTAATAAATGGGGTCCGTCTTATAATGCCAGTGTCCGTCTAACAAATAATATAGGGTATATGTCCCTCATAGCCCCCTCGTCCTAAAATTAGCCCCCTTAATCTGGATATGGCCACCTTATATTGAACACGTCCCCCAGTGATGCCACATTTCCCCTATGGCTGGCACACATCCTCTATGGCAGGCAGACAGGCCCACTGTGGCAGGCAGACAGGCCCACTGTGGCAGGCAGACAGGCCCACTGTGGCAGGCAGACAGGCCCACTGTGGCAGGCAGACAGGCCCACTGTGGCAGGCAGACAGGGCCACTGTGGCAGGCAGACAGGGCCACTGTGGCAGGCAGACAGGCCCATTGTGGCAGGCAGACAGGGCCACTGTGGCAGGCAGACAGGGCCACTGTGGCAGGCAGACAGGGCCACTGTGGCAAGCAGACAGGGCCACTGTGGCAAGCAGACAGGCCCACTGTGGCAGGCAGACAGGGCCACTGTGGCAGGCAGACAGGCCCACTGTGGCAGGCACACATCACCCTCTGTTACATATCGCCCCCATGTTGCTGCTTTTAGTATAATAAACTCTTTACCTTCTGCAGCACAGTCCTGTCTCGTGTGTCCCTCCTTGGGGTTGAACTCCTCCTGTCTCCTACGATGCTGAAGTTGGTTTCTTATTCGTCAGTTTCTTATTCGTCAATTTAGTTTTTTCAGTTTTTTATGCATTTATCAACAAAAATAACACATCACAATAATAAAATACAATGCATAGGTGTGCCCTAATATAGGTACACTCAAAACCAGCTGCGAAAATTATAAAACTGGCAAAAAAATGGGCATCAAAGTGGGCACCAAAGTATGTTAGTGAAAGGGTTAAATGGCTTTGGGCCACTGATCTAACACCACAATTGCATATCTAGTGATGCCCCTAATCAAACTCAAGTGACTCCAGCCTGGCCCAAAGGCGTTCTGGGCATCAAAACTGGCATCAAAGTGGGCAAGCAGCCAATTTTCACAGATTTGAATAAGTAACTGGTGTTTTTGAGGGGTTAAATGGCTTTGGGCCACGGATCTCACACCACATTTACATACCTAGTGATGCCACACATCAAATTCAGATCACTCCAGCCTGGCCCAAACAGGTTCTGGGCATCAGAACTGGCATCAAAGTGGGCAAAACCCCAGTTTTCACAGATTTGAATAAGTTACTGGTGTTTTTGAGGGGTTAAATGGCTTTGGGCCACTGATCTCACACCACATTTACATACCTAGTGATGCCACACATCAAATTCAGATCACTCCAGCCTGGCCCAAACAGGTTCTGGGCATCAGAACTGGCATCAAGTTGGGCAAAACCTCTGTTTGGGCTAGGCTGGCGTGATCTAAATTTGATGTGTGGCATCACTAGGTATGTAAATGTGGTGTGAGATCAGTGGCCCAAAGCCATTTAACCCCTCAAAAACACCAGTTATTTATTCAAATCTGTGAAAACTGGCCATTTGCCCAATTTGATGCCAGTTCAGATGCCCAGAACCTGTTTGGGCCAGGCTAGAGGGATCTGAATTTGATGTGTGGCATCACTTGGTATATAATTGTGGTGTGAGATCAGTGGCCCAAAGCCATTTAACCCCTCAAAAACATCAGTTACTTAAAATCTGTGAAAACTGGGGTTTTGCCTATTTTGATGCCAGTTCTGATGCCCAGAACCTGTTTGGGCCAGGCTGGAGTGATCTGAATTTGATATGTGGCATCACTAGGTATGTAAATATGGTGTGAGATTAGTGGCCCAAAGCCATTTAACCCCTCAAAAACACCAGTACTTATTCAAATCTGTGAAAACTGGGGTTTTGCCCACTTTGATGCCAGTTCTGATGCCCAGAACCTGTTTGGGCTAGGCTAGAGTGATCTGAATTTGATGTGTGGAGTCACTTGGTATGTAATTGTGGTGTGAGATCAGTGGTCCAAAGCCATTTAACCCCTCAAAAACATCAGTTACTTATTCAAATCTGTGAAAACTGGCCATTTGCCCACTTTGATGCCAGTTCTGATGCCCAGAACCTGTTTGGGCCAGGCTGGAGTGATCTGAATTTGATGTGTGGCATCACTAAGTATGTAAATTTGGTGTGAAATCAGTGGCCCAAAGCCATTTAACGCCTCAAAAACACCAGTTACTTATTCAAATCTGTGATAACTGGGATTTTGCCCACTTTGATGCCAGTTCTGATGCCCAGAACCTGTTTGGGCCAGGCTGGAGGGATCTGAATTTGATGTGTGGCATCACTAGGTATGTAAATGTGGTGTGAGTTCCGTGGCCCAAAGCCATTTAACCCCTCAAAAACACCAGTTACTTATTCAAATCTGTGAAAAGTGGGTTTTGCCCACTTTGATGCCAGTTCTGATGCCCAGAACCTGTTTGGGCTAGGCTAGAGTGATCTGAATTTGATGTGTGGAGTCACTTGGTATGTAATTGTGGTGTAAGATCAGTGGCTCAAAGCCATTTAACCCCTCAAAAACACTAGTTACTTATTCAAATCTGTGAAAACTGGGATTTTGCCCACTTTGATGCCAGTTTTGATGCCCAGAACCTGTTTAGGCCAGGCTGGAGTGATCTGAATTTGATGTGTGGTATAACTAGGTATGTAAATGTGGTGTGAAATCAGTGGCCCAAAGCCATTTAACCCCTCAAAAACACCAGTTACTTATTCAAATCTGTGAAAATTGGCTGCTTGCCCACTTTGATGCCAGTTTTGATGCCCAGAACCCCTTTGGGCCAGGCTGGAGTCACTTGAGTTTGATTAGGGGCATCACTAGATATGCAATTGTGGTGTTAGATCAGTGGCCCAAAGCCATTTAACCCTTTCACTAACATACTTTGGTGCCCACTTTGATGCCCATTTTTTTGCCAGTTTTATAATTTTCGCAGCTGGTTTTGAGTGTACTTATATTTGGGCACACCTGTGCATTGTATTTTATTATTGTGATGTGTTTTTTTTGTTGATAAATGCATAAAAAACTGAAAAAACTAAATTGCCGAATAAGAAACTGATGAATAAGAAACCAACTTCAGCATCGTCTGTCTCCTGCACTTCCTACTTCCTAGTTCTAGTGGAGGTCATGTGATCGGGACAGCAGAGAGAGATATCTCTGCGTGCCTAATCACAGCCAGCAGGAGGGAGACCGGGCAGACGCTGGAGGAGGTGAGTAAAGAGTTTATTATTTTACTATGGGCAGCAGCACGGGAGGCTATAGCTAACACAGGGGGAGGGGGGATCCTGTGCGATCAAAGGTAAGCACAGGCAGATAATATGCACAGCTCCCCCAGCCCATCAGCGTGATGCAGTTTCAGCACCACGCTTCTGATGGACAGCGGCTGTGCATATTATACGAGCGGGAGCAGGAGATCAAACGCTGCCGCTCCCAGCCCCAAGCAGTCCCCAGCACCGCTCCAGAGCTGCCCGCACCTCCACTGGACTCTGTGTGTGTGTGTGTGTGTGTGTGTGTGTGTATATATATATATTACACCCCCCCTCCCGTATATTTGGATTATAAGACGCACCCCCTACTTTCCCCCAAAATTTGGGGGGAACAAAAGTGCGTCTTATAAAGCGAAAAATACGGTAAATATTTTTATGCCCAAAAATGACAAAAGTGATACAAATACCAAGGTAGGCATATGGCACCTAATCTACTCATACTATCTAGCTGTCCAGCTGCATTACTTAAAGAGAACCAACCACCAGGATTTTGTGATATGAAGTAAAGGCGGTGCCATACTGGCACTAACATGCTGAATCCATGTTGTAAAAAGATCGGATGCTTGGTTGCTGAAATATCTTTAATCAAAGTTGCAGAAATGCCCTGCACGTTAATTGATGTGTGCAACATGGGTAGGCTTTTGTGGGTTGGGTCCTCTGCCTTTATTCCTCCTCTGGCATCCTCCAAGTTCGCCCCCTTTTCTTTATTTGAGTATCGCGCCGACATTGCTGTTGTTGGCGGTGCGTGCGTATTGCCACAGTAATTTTGTCTGCATTAAAATGGTACCGGAGTGCATGCATGCGCGTACCGGAAACTCCAGTGCCATTTTATTGAAGACACTGCAGCGAAGACTATAAGCAGCAGGGGCGCGTGTGCAGAAGTAAAACAAAATAATCTAACTAATGCAGAAGCTCATCTTATGCAGTTTTCAGATGGGAACTCGGTGTGGGCAATAAGAGAAAGATCCTACAGGCAGCTTAGCAATACAGGTTTGGCAAGAAAGTAAATGAATATTAAAATTTATTGACCAAATAGGTGAGACTCAGATATGAGATAACCCAGAGCTCCCACACCTTAAAACATTACAAGAACCATTATGCTGGAAGCAATACGGACTAACAACACTAAAGGCCCCGTTACACGCAACGACATCGTTAATGAGATGTCGTTGGAGTCACGGAATTCGTGACGCACATCCGGCCTCGTTAGCAACATCGTTGCGTGTGACACATATGAGCGACCGCTAACGATGCAAAATACTCACCAAATCGTTGATTGTTGACACGTTGTCCATTTCCCAAATATCGTTGCTGGTGCTGGACACAGGTTGTTGGTCGTTCCTGAGGCAGCACACATTGCTACGTGTGACACCCCAGGAACGACGAACAACACCGTACCTGCGTCCTCCGGCAACGAGGTGGGCGTGACTTTCATGCAGCTGCTCTCCGCCCCTCCGCTTCGATTGGACGCCTGCGTGTGACGTCGTTGTGACCCCGCACGAACCGCCCCCTTAGAAAAGAGGCTGTTCGCCTGCCACAGCGACATCACTAGGAAGGTAAGTATGTGTGACGGGTACTAGCGATTTTGTACGCCACGGGCAGCGATTTGCGATGTCGCTGCGTGTAAAGCCCCCTTTAGTCATATTTTTGAAAATGAAACTCTATTATCATTTGAACAAATTCATATAAAATATAGTGTCCCCAACAGGGACTTTTATGGACATGCCATAATGCATCAGTTTTCACAGCCTGGGATGCGGATATCAAGATACTCTTTGCTCACTACTCAAGACCCCACAGGTATAAGGCTATGTTCACACTAGAAAAATGATTTTTCTTAAGAAATTTCTTAGGAAATTTCTTAAGAGTGCACCTGTGTTAAAAAAACGCACCAAAAACGCACCTGCCTTTTTGCCGCGTTTTCGGTGCGTTTTTGGTGCGTTTTCGGTGCGTTTTTACCACTGGTTGCTCCCTGCGTTATTGTGCCAATTATATATGGCAAAAAACGCAGTTAGCTGCAGAAAACAAGTGACATGCTCATTCTTTTTCTTAAGAAAATCTACTGAAAGAATTTTCTTAAGAAAAAAACGCAGTGTGCGCACAGCTAATTTTTTTTGCCATAGGTTTTGCTGGGGAATGTCTGCAGAAAGGTTACAAGAATTTCTCAAGAAATTTCTGCAGCAAAAACGGACCAAAAACGGACCAAAAACGCAGGTGAAAAACGCAGTGTGTGAACATAGCCTAATATCCATCCTACACACCTTTTTATTGAATTCCATGATTGCATCTACTCAACTTCCCATATAGAGCAAGTGGAGACAATTAATACCCTTGATAAGTGAAGAACAATGAATTGATGCTATAGAGGCCCACACGGTGTTATCGCCAGCCGCAAATAACAAATTAATACAATTATATATCTTGCATCAGTCTTACTTAGCCCCAATTAAACAATATACGGTAGGTTTGGCAGATTACCTCATGAGTGTTTTAAGCGTGGGGAACCGGGCACAGATTTTTTCCATCTTATATAGAATCGTGGGATAATAAGGAAATATTGGAGAGAAGTAATATCTAAATTAGCACTGACAATTAGGGCACCAATTGATTGCGCCACAGAAATTTGTGGTCCGGGAATTGTGGATGAAGAAATATGGTGTGAAGTTGCCACTAGGGGGAGCCGGTACTCCGGCGAGATGTGATGCTTCTAGGTGTAATTAGGTGCAAGTCCACTAGAGGTCACTAGCATCCAAGCCAGGATGCAATAGAGTGGTCGTACAAGCTGAGGTCAGAGCCAGGAAGTCACGTAGGTACAGAGGAGTAGGCGGAGCCAGAGTCACATGGGAGCCAAGAGTCGGAAGCCAGGAGGTATTGTCAGGAGCCGGAGGGGAACTGAGCCATTGTCAGGTAACAAGCTGAAGTCGGGGACCGAGAGGACAAGTCAGTAGGAAGAGGGCATGGAGATGGGATAACTAAACAGAGAGTGGGTAGGGAGACAGTGAGGAGGACAGACGAGTAGGGGAGGACGGAGGTCAGGGAGAAGAGGACTGGGTAGCAGACAGGATCAGAACAGACTTACAGGGACCAGAGGCGCACAGTGCAGCAGGAACTATAACTTGCGCCGTATCAAGGGAATCAGAACCAAGATAACGCAGCATGACCCCAGGAACGAGGCTCCGGCAGTATAGGCTCCTCCCACTGGACCTGACCCTGGAGAATACAGACAGCAGAAACAAAAACATATACAAAGGCTTTGCAGAGTAGTCATATATGAATCGTGACATATGGCCACACTATGATAGCAGATTTATCCGTGAGGCTACATTTATTACCAGGAAGGCGATAGCACTAAAATGGATGGGAAGGAAGCCAACCACTATCAATCAACGGAAAACATTGATGAACGATATAATACCATATGAGAATATAGTATATAGAAAGAAAGGATGCCTCTAGACGTTCCACAGAATTCAGGAAAAATGGTGTGATTCTCCACTAACGCATTTATCCCGCAATGCTATGGCTTCTTCAATCTCACAATATGTACCCTGATGTGCTTCAGGTCCCTAAATTTATGGAATAAGATTCCTGATATAAACGGTCCGCAGAATGTTTGTTTTTTTTGTTATGGCATTAAATTACTATATACCTCCACCTTCACGGTGCGATCTACTGATTCTGTTAAGGAGTGCAATGCTTTATAAAGTAATATATCCTATTATATTCTAATGTTCATCATTGAGAGTATAACATGTGTACAGGGCCGGATTATAGGCGGGGCTCCAGCCCAGGGGCCCCCACCAAAAGAGCTTCTAAAGGGGGCCCCCACCATACTTGGCACTAGGCACCTGTCAGCATTTTTTTTTTCTTCACACCCTCTCCCCCTCCGTAAATCAGCTGTGTTTTCGGGGGGGGGGGCCGTGGGGTGTTGGAGCACCGCGACTTATTTGCATCTGCGTCTGTAAGACGCAAAAACAAACTGCGGGCACAGGACGCTGATTGACTCCGGAAGTATCAGCGGCCGCTTGCACTTCCGGGGTCAGAGGTGTGCTAATGCCCCCCCCCCCCCAAAAGCAGGGGCACGGTGTGGTGGGTCGCTGTATCTGCTGTCCCCGCTGCGCTCCTCTACACTGTGTACATGCCAGACACACTAGCAGGAGCAGGAGGCAGCGCGCTGTGCCGGCTCTGCTGTGTGCTGTGTGCCGGCATGTACACTGCAGAGGAGCGCAGCAGAGCCGATGACCGCAGCTTCCTCTTTCCGTTCCTATTCAAATGTATTTGCGTCTTTCAGACGTAAATACATTTGAACAGCGCGCCGGGACTGGGCCCCGCCCCCGACATGCAGCAACGTGATGAGATCAGCACCTTGCTGATGCTGACGTCATCACTGTGCTGCGGGCGCCACACAGGGGACATTAGGAAGCGAGCGCTCCATGAAGGAGCTTAAGAGACAGGTTAAATTAATGGAGATGTGTGGGGAGGGGCTCAGGACACATAACGGGGAACATTTGTGAAGGAGACACAGCTTTGTGACAGGCAGAGGAGGAGAACTGTATTCCGAGGGAGGGGGAGGCAGGAGTGTGTAGGGATGGGGCAGTGTAATTTGTGTGTGTAGGGGGTGATGAGGGTTGTATTGTGTGTGGGGGGAGGGGTAATGGAGAGTGCATTGTATTGTGTGTGGGGGAGGGGTAATGGAGGGTGCACTGTATTGTGTGTGGGGGGAGGGGTAATGGAGGGTGTATTGTGTGTGGGGGGAGAGGTAATGAGGGGTGCATTGTATTGTGTGTGTGTGTGGAGGGGTAATGAGGGGTGCATTGTATTGTGTGTGTGGGGAGGGGTAATGGGGGGTGCATTGTGTTGTGTGTGGGGGGAGGGGTAATGGGGGGGTGCATTGTATTGTGTGTGTGGGGGGAGGGGTAATGGGAGGTGCATTGTATTGTGTGTGGGGGAGGAGTAATGGAGAGTGTATTATGTGTGTGGGGAGGGGTAATGAGGGGTGCATTGTATTGTGTGTGGGGGAAGGGGGGTGCATTGTATTGTGTGTGTGTGGGGAGGGGTAATGGGGGGGTGCATTGTGTGTGTGTGTGTGGGGAGGTGTAATGGGGGGTGCATTGTATTGTGTGTGGGGGGAGGGGTAATGGGGGGTGCATTGTGTGTGTGGGGAGGGGTAATGGGGGGGTGCATTGTATTGTGTGTGGGGGGAGGGGTAATTGGGGGTGCATTGTATTGTGTGTGGGGGAGGGGTAATGGGGGGTGCATTGTATTGTGTGTGGGGGAGGGGTAATGGAGGGTGTATTATGTGTGTGGGGAGGGGTAATGAGGGGTGCATTGTATTGTGTGTGGGGGAAGGGGGAAGGGGGGTGCATTGTATTGTGTGTGTGGGGAGGGGTAATGGGGGGGTGCATTGTGTGTGTGTGTGTGGGGAGGTGTAATGGGGGGTGCATTGTATTGTGTGTGGGGGAGGGGTAATGGGGGGTGCATTGTGTGTGTGTGTGTGGGGAGGTGTAATGGGGGGGTGCATTGTATTGTGTGTGGGGGAGGGGTAATGGGGGGTGCATTGTGTGTGGGGGGAGGGGTAATGCGGGGTGTATTGTGTGTGGGGGAGGGGTAATGGGGGGGTGTAATGGGGGGGTGTATTGTGTGTGGGGGAGGGGTAATGGGGGGTGCATTGTGTGTGTGGGGAGGGGTAATGGGGGGTGCATTGTATTGTGTGTGCGTGTGTGTAGGAGGTGGTGTGTGGTGCATTGTGTGTGTGTGTAGGGGGTGCATTGTATTGTGTGTGTGTGTGTGTAGGGGGTGATGGGGGGTGCATTGTATTGTGTGCATGTGTGGGATGATGGGGGTGTGTGTGTGTGTGGGGGGGGTGAAGGGGGGTGCATTGTATTGTGTGTGTGGGGGGGTGCATTGTATTGTGTGTGTGTGTGTGTGTGTGTGTAGGGGGTGATAGGGGTGCATTGTAGTGTGTGTGTGTGTGTGTGTGTGTGTGTCAGAACTGTGTGTGTGGGGGGAGGGGTAATGGGGGGTGCATTGCATTGTATTGTGTGTGTGAGTGTGTGTGTCAGAGCTGTGTGTGTAAGAAGCAGTACTGTGTGTGTATATATGAATTAGAGCAGTTTGTGGGCCCCCCCCCAGAACTATATGGGTCCCCCAGAGCGCTATGTCACCCATCCCAGTAATGAGTACACCACCAGAGCTGTTTTCCACTCCAGTAATGTCTATGCCCCCTGCCCCTCCTGTGATGTATATACAGCAGTGCTGTCAGTGTGCAGTCATGTCTGTTAGTGACAGCCATCGTGAAACACAGCCACATGTCCTGAAGGAGCTGGACGGAAACAAGCGGGAGAGGTGAGTGAGGCTGCTGGCGACTTCCCCTTATTAATACCTGTAAGGGCTCATGCGCACGTAACTGCTGAATATTCTGCAGCGATTTGACAGCACATGTGCGCTTCAAATCGCTGCAGAAACACTGCATAATGGATGCAGTTTTTCTGTACAAAAAAAAGCCGATTTCCTGCGCTCTGGCTGCTGCCCCCCCCATAGACAGAGTGGGAGCTGCATCCATAGCGCACGGAATAATTGACATGCTCATTTCATGAACGCACAGATTTGGGTCTACATTTTAGCACCCAAATCGCTGCGTTCATAAAAGCTACGTGCGCACGTATCATGCACAATCTTCATAGACTGTGCAGGGGACGCAGGACGCATGCATTTACACTGTAGTGCTATACGCAGCGTAAATGCATGGAATTACGCAACGTGTGCACGAGCCCTAATGCGTCTGTGTCTGCATGTATGTCAGTGTATATGACTGTGCATATATTTGTCTGTTTATATGTATTTTTCTGAATTTGTCTTCAAATATGTATATGTACGTATGCCTGTATGTGTATGTGCGTGTCTGTGTGTGGATGGGGCCCACTGAGACTCTTTCACCCGGAGGCCACAAAAACCTGGAGCCGGCCCTGGCTGCCTTAACATTGGGATTAATAAAAAATATGTGAGTAAAGCTTTACACGCTACAATATATCTAACGATGTGTCGGCGTGGGGTCACGTCGTAAGTGACGCACATCCGGCATCGTTAGTGATATTGTAGTGTGTGACCGCTACGAACGACCCTAAGTGTGCGTTAAAACGTTGATCGCATACATGTCATTCATTTTCTAAAAATTGAACGTCTGGTTGTTCATCGTTCTTGAGGCAGCACACGTCGCTGCGTGTGACACCCTGGGAACGATGAACACAGCTTACCTGCGTCCCGCCAGCAATGTGGAAGGAAGGAGGTGGGCGGGATGTTTAAGTCCCGCTCATCTCCGCCCCTCCACTTCTACTGGCCGGCCGCTGTGTGACGTCGCTGTGACGCTGAACGTCCCTCCCACTTCAGGAAGTGGATGTTCGCCGCCCACAGCGAGGTCGTTTGGAAGGTAAGTGCGTGTGACAGGGGTTAATCGTTTGTGCGACATGGGCAACAAATTGACTGTTCCGCACATACGATGGGGGCGTGTGCGATCGCATACGAGATCGCATATGTAATTGAAATGTGTAAAGCAGGCTTAAGGCTATGTGCGCACGTTGCGTACAGTCACTGCAGAAATTTCTGCAGCGATCTGAAGAACACACGTGCGCTTAAAATCGCTGCAGAAAATGTCCGTAGTGAAAAAAAAAAAAAGCCGATTCCATGCGCTCTGCCTGCAGCTCCTCCCATAGACAGAGCAAGGGCTGCCGGCAAAGCACACGGAATAAGTGACATGTCACTTCTTAGAACGCGCGCTTCGAGCAGCAGCCGAAGCGCTGCGCTCTAAGACGCCACGTGCGCACGGCTCCTGCATAATCTTCATAGATTATGCAGGGGACGCAGGACGCATGCAGTTACGCCAGGCTACAAAGCGCAGCGTAACTGCATGTAATTACGCAACGTGCGCACATAGCCTAACTCTACTATCTGTGTATAAGTGACGGCTGTGAGTGATCCTGGACTGTATCTGTATTGTACTGTGTGTATAAGTGTCTGCTGTGAGTGATCCTGGACTGTATCTGTATTGTAGTACTGTAAATCTGATTGTGGCAGAACAGGATAAGATACATGTTCATTGGATTTATATCTAAATGCTACAGTTCGCGCTCTACTGTTATGGCTAAAAATGTTAACGTTATGGGGCCCCCACCAGATTTTCTGCCCAGGGGCCCCCACCAACCTTAATCTGGCCCTGCATGTGTATCATTGTGTTGAATGTGTAACTGTTTGTAATGAATCTGAATTTATACTGTTACTGTACGCTTGTAATCTTTAGTCTAAGGAATTTTTCAATAAAAAGATTAAAAATATGACCAAAAGTATTCTAGGCGGAGTATCTTTATTGGCTAACTAGAAAAATTATATTTGCAGAGCACAAAGGCTCCTTTTTCAAGCAGGTTTAGAAATGAATTACTGAGACAAAAGCACAAGATTTAGAGGGAACCTGTCACCAGGGTTTTTGCCACCTAATCTGAGAGCAGCATAATGTAGGGGCAGATATCCTGACTCCAGTGATGTGTCACTTACTGGGCTGCTTAGTGTAGTTTTGATAAAATCACTGTTTAATAAGCTGGAGATTATCATTAGCGGACTACTTGGTGTGCTGCAGGTAGTCCAGCATATTCATGGAGTACTCTGTATAACTACTAGATCTGCAGCAGAGAAAATAGTGATTTATGAAAATGACAGCAAACAGCTCAGTAAAGCGACACATCGCTGGAATCAGGGTCTCTGTCTCTACATTATGCTGCTATCAGATGAGGTAGCAAAAACCTGGTGAGAGATTCCCTTTAAAAGGTGTTACAACAGGACATTTGTGCATGGGAAAGATGGCGAGATGCCTAGAATCATAGAAGGGTAGTGTTGGAGGGGACCTCCTGGATCATTTGGCCCAGCCCCCTACTCACAGCTGGATTCACTAAGTCATCCTAGACAGAGGTCTGTCCAGTCTCTTTTTAAAGACTTCCATTGAAGGGGAACTCACCACCACTTGTGGCAGCCGGTTCCACTCGTTGATCACCGTCACAAGGTTTTTTCTAATATCTAATCTGTGTCTCCTCCTAATCAGTTTCATCCCATTGCTTCTAGTCTTTTCTTATACAAATGAAAATGGGGCAGATCTCTCAGTATGACAGGGCTTGAGACATATGTAGACATCTTCTACGTCTCCTCTCTATGCAAGCTAAATATTCCTAAATCCTGTAACCGTTCCTCACAGGACATGGTTTGCAGATCGGTCACCATCCTGGTTGCTCTTCTCTGAACTTTCTGCAGTGGGTTCGATGGCTTTTTTAAAATGTGGTGCCCAGAACTGGACACAGTGTTCCAGATGAGGTCTGACCAAAGAGGAGTAAAGGGGGATAATTACTTTACGTGATCTAGACTGTTAATAAATCCCAGAACTATGTGTGACGCCCAATGAAAGGCGGTGAGCATCCGGGGGTGGACCCACTGGACCGTGCACCGGACTCCCCTGAGAAAGCGACCAGCAGCGAACCTCTATACAGGGACTGTGCGGCACTTCCAACAGAAGGCCTAAATGCATGGCAGCCAGGGACCAGAGGGGGGCCGTCTCTTACAGACGGATACAGTTACAATGTCCAGTACAGGAGTCTGGGATATAGTGGCATCAAGATGGAGGCAGAGACGAAATGGCACTGAAGAGTAGATCTGGATGAGACGGCACTATGGTGAAGACTCAGGTGCGGTAAGGCTATGTGCGCACGTTGCGTACTTCACTGCAGAAATTTCTGCAGCGATCTGAAGAGCACATGTGCTCTTTAAATCGCTGCAGAAATGTCCGTAGTGAAAAAAAAAAAAAAGCCGATTCCATGCGCTCTGCCTGCAGCTCCTGCCATAGACAGAGCAGGAGCTGCCGGCAAAGCGCAGGAAAGAAGTGACATGTCACTTCTTTTTGCGCAGCGCTTCGGCAGTAGCCGAAGCGCTGCGCTCTTAAACGCCACGTGCGCACGGCCCCTGCACAATCTCCATAGACTGTGCAGGGGACGCAGGACACATGCAGTTACGCTGCGCTACAAAGCGCAGCGTAACTGCATGTATTTACGCAACGTGCGCACATAGCTCAGTTGCACGACACTGCAGTAGAGGCTATGATGTGACGGCACACAGACAATGGAGGTGAGCAGGCTCTAGGATGAGACAGAGGTTAGTAACTAGAGACTGGAACAGGGACTAGACATAGTAACAACCGGGAACCTGAGAACTAGCAACGCGCTACAGGCAATGTTGTTGAGGCACCGACTGTCAGGGGAGGCGGACTAAAATACCCTTTAGGTAACAGGTGACCTCTGAGGTCACTTTCAGGTAATGGGACACTACCACTTTAAGAAAGGGGGCATGGCCGCACACGCACCCTATGAGCACTTACAGAGGTCATGTGTGTGGCCTGGAAGCAGGAAGAGTTTGCAGCAGACTCTGGGACAGAAGCAGAGCGCACGGCCTGGGAGTGTGAAGAGACCGCAGCAGGACCTGGAGCAGGAGAGGATGCTGCAGAGCTGTGGGGCAGGTGAGAGGAAGGCCGCCGCTGCCAGAGGTTGGGAGCAGGAGCACGCGTGGGAGCCATGCTGGAACTGGGCAGGTGAGAGGAGGGGCACCCCCCCAGGACCCGGCAGGGATGGGCGCTACACTGTGTCTTTTTTACTGCTGCATCACACTGTTGACTCATGTTTAGTCTGTGATCTATTAGTATGCCCAAGTCTTTTTTACACGAGCTGTTGCTTAGTCCTAAGCCTTCTATTCTGTATATGCTTTTTTTTGCCCAGATTCTTCTTGCCCAGAACTTTGCATTTCTCCCTATTAAAAAATATTCTGTTAGTTGCTGCTCACTATTCAGCGGGCTTTACGCGCTACGATATTTCTAGCAATTGCTAGCGATATCGTACGCAAAAGCACCCGTCCCCGTCGTGGATGAGATATTGTGTGATCGCTGCCGCAGCGAACATTATTGCTACGGCAGCGTCACACGCACTTACCTGGTCAGCGACGTCGCTGTGACTGCCTAACAATCCCTCCCTCAAGGGGGAGGTGCGTTCGGCGTCACGGCGATGTCACCGCGACGTCACTAAGCGGCTGGCCAATCAAAGCGGAGGGGCGGAGATGAGCGGGACATAACATCCCGCCCACCTGCTTCCTTCCTCATTGCGGGTGGGACGCAGGTAAGGTGAGGTTCCTCGCTCCTGCGGTGTCACACACAGCGATGTGTGCTGCCGCAGGAACGAGGAACAACATCTATAAATAACCATTAACAATTTTTGGTTTTAGGACGACCTCTCCATAGTGAACGATTTTCACCACTTTGGAGGACGTTTAAGGTCGCTGGTAAGTGTTACACGCTGCAATACCGTTAATGACGCCGGATGTGCGTCACTAACGACGTGACCCCGACGATAAAACATTAACGATATCGTAGTGTGTAAAGCCCACTTTCCAGGTTGTTTCGATCTCCTTGAATTCTCTCTCTCCTCTAGTATTAACTATTCCTCTTAGGTTTGTATCATCAGCAAATTAAATCATTTCACCCTCAATTCCTTCATCTAAATCATTGCTAAAGATGTTGAACAACACGGGGCCCAGTACAGAGCTCTGTGGTACCCCAATTGAGATATTCTTCAAACTAGATGTACAGCCATTTATGACTACTCTTTAGTTCCGATCACTGAGCCAGTTATGAATCCACCTAACAGTTGCCTTATCCATTCCATACTTGGTCATTTGTTTAATAAGCATAGTATGAGATACTTTGTCAAATGCTATGTGAAGTCAAGATATACTATAGCTACTGCATTTCCCTGATACACCCATTCAGTGACTCTGTCATAGAAGGAAATTAAGTTAGTCTGACATGACTTATTAGTTAAAAACCCATGCTGGCTCTGGTTAATTACTGTATTGTTATCCAAGTACTTACATACACGTTGTTACATAATTTGGTCAAATATCTTACCTGGTATAGAAGTCAGGGTCACAGGCCTATAATTCTCTGGGTTCACTTTCATCCTCTTTAAGAAGATAGGGGCAGTGGCTCTTCTCTAGTCTTCTGGGACTTCTCTTTTTCTCCAAACGATAAGCCAAGGAAATAAAATTAAGGTTTTTGTTACAAATGAAGATTTGGTGGAAGTGATGGCTTGGTGATCTGGAGTCTGTTTGGTGGAGGTGTGAAGTGTGTCCATGTAGTGAGTAATAAATACAGGTGTTAAATTGAGTCCTATTGCCAAATACTTGAATATCCTTTTTAGCCTGCATTCCCAGATTTTTCTCTCTCTGCATTCCTTAAATTAACCTTTCAGTATTAAGACTTTTAAATCTATCATACTGTGTTCTGGGCCCGAGAAATGTTTTTCCACAGGTATTCTTTATAGTGTGCTTGTGTAGGTTCATCCTCGTTTGCAGTTTTTGCTTAGTTTGGGGAAAGTGTCTGTATAACCCCAGCCCTTACGTAACATCATTTTGATAGGTATAGCGCTGTCCCTAATTACATATTATAGAAAAGAGCTGTGGATAAACAAGCGCAAATAGGGTCTTACCCCAATTTGTGTGGGGTGGGGAGGGGGGAGTAATCTTACTCACCTGATGTAGTTGTGACAGTCACAACTACTATATGTGCATGTACAACACGATCCACGGCTGCAGCCACCCAGTGGCAGATATCAGAAAGCAATAGAGAAGGGTGTTCAATTGCCGCGCCAACAGATCACTCGTTCAGATGTTGAAGACCAATGTCACTTTATTTGCATATAGGTCTACGCGTTTCAGGAGCACCTGCTCCCTTCCTCAGGACCGTCAGGTTAAAATCAGATTTGATGTTATTTTTAACCTGACGGTCCTGAGGAAGGGAGCAGGTGCTCCTGAAACGCGTAGACCTATATGCAAATAAAGTGACATTGGTCTTCATCATCTGAACGAGTGATCTGTTGGCGCGGCAATTGAACACCCTTCTCTATTGCTTTCTGATACCTAATTACATATTGTCCTCTCTTGTTATGTATAGTGCTGTCACCTATTGTATAATGTTTCTTATTATGTATATAACCATCTGTCATTGCATAGCCTTCTCTCTTGTTACATATAGTACCATACCTTACTACATAGTCTCTTTTTTGTTATGTTTGTTATATATAACACCATCCCTTATTACATAGTATCCTTATGTATAGCTCCGTACCTTATTGTATAGTGTCCTCTATTATTATGTGTAGCCTTGTCCTTATTACAAAACATCTTCTCATATTATGTAAAGACTGTCCCTTATTACACAATATCCTCTCTTATTTATAATGCCATCCCTTATTAAATCCCTTATTAAATAACATTTTCTCTATTATTCTCTATTTTCTCTATTATGTATAGAACTTTTCTTTATTACATAATGACTACTCTTAGGTATGTGCACATTTTAAGTATTTGCAGCACTTATTTACTTCATTTACTTACTCATAATTTCTTCATGCATGCCAATCCTTTGTCTCATCTTTTGGGGTCTCTAAATGTGCTGCCCAGTTTTCCTTTTCTCTGGTTACAAAACCACAAAATTGTGACTCCCTATAATAAAATATAAACGAATGCCAGTGCAAGGGACTCACAGAAAAAAAGGACCACAGAGATAAATAATCAAATACAAATATATTTTATTGATCAGAATAAAAATGTGAACAAAGTGCACAGTGGTGGCAAAAAAAGTTGGAAAAAACTTGCCCAGAAACACACACAGTACCAAGACAAGCCTGAAGATGGCAGTACAGCTAGCTACATATGGCACAGTGTTACCAATATAATGTAGGCTGAAGGGGGGAGGGTGATAGTGGACCACACAAGCAGAGGTGTATCTAGGCTTTCCAGCACCCGGGGCAAGAATTCAGTTTGACGACCCCCCCCACCCCGGGCAGTTTGGGTGGTCGTCATGTGACCAATCACTCATTTGTGATTTGCACACTTACAGTCACGTGATGACGAGCTTCTCTTAATAATTCTCTCAATGTTCAATGAGAAACGTGGGAAGAAAAGCCGGTTGTCACATGCAAGTATGAGAAACACATATCAGTGGAGCAGCTATTTTTGACTGCTGGACCCAGCAAGCAGAGCTGAATCCCGACACTGAGTATATTACACGCTGTTAGAACTGAGGATACAACACGGCTTAATTTTATAATTAAAGGGTTTGTCCAGGTTTAAGATGAAAGTCTGCAGTGTCTCTATTCGTGACTTCAGGTTTCTGAATTCTTACAACGCATGCTCTGCACACTTTTAGAATTCTCCGGTGCCAGTGACAAGAGTGGATGATCATGTGAGCACAAGTATGAGATTTGTATATTTCTGGCCACATTCTGATTTGACGTGTCCGGCCTCAGTCAATTCATTTTCTTTGGGCGAGGCCATGCATGTCTGTTCAGCACGTGACCACATCTATGTAAATCGCATACTTGCAGTTTCGTAACCTCCCACTGTCACCACCGGCAACAGAGAATCCTGACAGCGTGCAGTGTGCACACTGTGGGAATTCAGAAGTCTACAGTCACATAGAGTGACACACGGAGTGACTGCAGGCTCATCACAAACATGGACAACCCCTTTAATGGTCCTAACAACATAAATAAAAACATAGTAACCCCTTAACTTATTAGACGGCAAAAGACTTTATTAAAGAGATTGTCCACTACTTTCACATTGATGGCCTTTCCTTCGGATAGGTCACCAATGTCTGACTGGTCGGGGTCCGGCACCTGGCAACCCCACCCATCGCCTGTTCTAGGTGCTGTGCCGGTGGTGTCAGGTGGTCAGAAGTGCTCAGATCTGGATCTGCTCCATCTTTGGATAGTGGCATCAGCCTCCTATTAAAATCAATGAGGCGGATGTGCAGTACCTGGCCACAGACACTATCAGAGGACAAAGCAGATCCAGAAATAAGCATTTCCAGCCACATGAACCAAGAACAGCTCATCAGTGGGGGTCCCATTGCACTCATATCAAAAGCAATGCACAAGTGGGACAAAGGCCTAATGATGAGACACAGTCAGTATCACAAATAAACATTTCCATTCAGGTACCTTATAGATGATGTTGTCCCGGGGTAATTTATTTCTATTCTTCATCTTGAGCCATGATGACTTTTCACATTCACATCTCGTCTCTGCAGATTTCCATCCTCTCCGGTCCTCTGCAGCACATCCCAGCACGATGCCCCTAAAAATAGCAGAATGATTAGAATACTTCTATTTAAAAATATCTGCCCTACACTTTGCCCCAGAATAAATAATGACCCCTCATTGTGTTCTCTGCACGAAATATGACTTCACACTGTCCCTCTTATGGTACATGCCCCACACACTACCCTCTCCTTTCCATACTGAGCCCACTCTTCAGTGGAGGCAGATAGTGATCAGCAATCCGATCGCTCTGCTCTATAGCCCCCTAGGGGGACTAGTAAAATTAAAAGAAAAGTAAAAAAAAGTTTTAAAAAATAAAAAAAAAACAAAACCTAAAAGTTCAAATCACCCCCCTTTCACCCCATTGAAAATTAAAGGGTTAAAAAAATAAAAATATACACATATTTGGTATCGCCGCGTTCAGAAATGCCCGGTCTATCAAAATATAAAATCAATTAATCTGATCAGTAAACGGCGTAGTGTCAAAAAAATTCCAAACGCCAAAATTACATTTTTAGGTCGCCGCAAGTTTTATGCAAAATGCAATAACAGGCGATCAAAACGTAGCATCTGCGCAAAAATGGTACCGTTAGAAACGGCAGCTCAAGACGCAAAAAATAACTGAGCCATAGATCCCCAAAAATGAGAACGCTACGGGTTTCGGAAAATGGCGGAAAACGTATGCCACTTTTATTGGACAAGCTTGTGAATTTTTTTTAACCCCATAGATACAAGTAAACCTATACATATTTGGTGTCTACAAACTCGCACCGACCTGAGGCATCATAATGACACATCAGTTTTACCATAGTGAACACCGTGAATAAAACATCCCAAAAACTATAGTGTCATCACACTTTTTTTGAAGTTATTCCACACTTGGAATTTTTTTGCTGTTTTCCAGTACACCATATGGTAAAACATATGGTTTCATTTAAAAGTACAACTCATCCCGCAAAAAAACAAGCCCTCATATGGCAAGATTGACGGAAAAATAAAAAAGTTGCGGCTCTTGGAAGAAGGGGAGCAAAAAACAAAAACGCAAAAACGGAAAGTGCCCGGGGGCTGAAGGGGTTAAAGTCAGGTTATTAGCTTTTATTTACATAACATGGATAAGACAGAACTTCTGTCAGGGACTGTAGGTTTGATCTGGTTTTCTATTATTCTGTCTCTAGCTGTAAATCATCGCTAGGTACTGATTATGTATTCATTTCTCCGTCACATTGCTCTTTGTATTTAATGACTCCATATAGTTTTTCTGCATTATTTTCAGCATCTGGTGAAGGGCTGATCTGATTCTACAAGTCCCAAACGTCTTTTGATTTTTTTTCCAGGATTGTAATTACAATAAAATCTCTTATTCTCATCTATTCATTGCAATAGATGGATAGAATTCCTTACATGACACTACATTATATATATTTGCCTGTGTAGGAAAACTAGAAATTATTTTATTTTTTTTTCTAAAAAAAATGAAGTGTATTCTGAGAAGGTGCAGGACACAGGATCACACAGGATCACACAGGATCACACAGGATCACACAGGATCACACAGGATCACACAGGATCACACAGGATGCAGATTATTACAGCAAACCTCACCGCTGCCCTCCACCTCCGCCCGGCGCAGACAGAGCGCAGGACGCGACGCTGCAGGCAGGACTACACTTCCCGGCATTCTCTGCGGCCGTATCTGATGACGTCACAGCGCGACGCTTGTGTATGGAGCGCTGTGTGCTGGGCCTGGTGTATGGATGTGGCGGCCGCTCCGGGGCCTGGGGTCGGCGGACTGTTCCCTTGAGGTAACGTGCAGTGCGGCTGTGCTGTGCTCCGGCCATTACGCCCACATTACCGGGTGGCGCCATTTTTGTGTATATATACATTGTGTCAGACACCTGAGTGCAGAATGTCATCATTACCCCTGGCTGTTGTCACTTTGCTTTTGCAGTCATGTTCCTGGTTTCTGCGGTGTATACAGGAGAGCTGTGTCGGTCGCCATGTTTGTCTTGTAGCTTCACCACTGGCACAATTGTGTTAGGAGACACTTTTTTGGCCTATAAGCTGCGGCCACCACCAGCGGGCTCTTATATACAGCATTCTAACATGCTGTATATAAGAGCCCAGGCCGGGGGTATAACATTAAAAATCACTTTATAATACTTACCTAATGGTCGTGTAGTGGGCCTTATGGGCGCCTTCGTCCTCCGGTGCGGTTGTCTCCCCTTTCGGCCATCTTCGTCCTCTTTCTGAAGCCTGGGTGCATGACGCGTCTATGTTATCCACACTCACCGGTCCTGCGCAGGCGCACTACAATACTTTGATCTGCCAATACTTTGAAAGAGAACAAAGATGGCCAAAAGAGGCGGCGCCGGGACTGGACAACGGAGACACCCATCTTGCCCACCACGTGACCGTTAGGTAAGTATTATAAAGTGTTTTTTATGTTACACGGGCATGTTAGAATGCTGTATATAAGAGCCCACTGGTGGTGGCTGCAGCTTATAGGCCGAAAAAGTGGTGACATGTTCCCTTTAAAGGGCTGTCCCCATCTTAAATGGGTATTCCTAAGCTAGTAAGTCCCTTAGCATTGGCTAGGGGGATATTTTACTGATATCTGGGGGTCTGACGGCCGTGACTCATGAGCTGTGATGCATGGGCTCTCGTCTCTGCAGCCCCCTGTGTGGCGTGGAGCTCAGGCCTTGCATAGTGTATGGGACAACCGGGGAGTACAACTCTTCACTATGTCCAGCACTCCCATAGATAATGAATGGAGAGGTGTTTGAGCATGTGCACATCCGCTCCAGGGGGGTCAGCAAAGCCTAAATATTGATATTGCAGGGGGCCTAGCGATAGGAAAGTTATACCAGATCCTACAGATAGAGGATAACCCTCAGGTCACGTTAGGTCATAGCTAGAGATGAGTGAACCTGTGGTTTGGTGTTTGTATCGAACACAGACTTAGGCTAGTTTCACACTTGCGTTGAACGGTATCCGTTGCATTGCGTTGTGTGACGGATGCAACGGATGTATTGCATGTAGTGGCGCAACGGATGCTGCAAAACAACGGAATCAGTTTTGATTTTTTTTTTCTGTTTTACCGGCGGCAGACTATTGTGAACGATCAGCTGATCGCTCCCAGTAGCCGGCCGCCGGGTGATCAGCTGATCGCTCCCAGTAGCCGGCCGCCGGGTGATCAGCTGATCGCTCCCAGTAGCCGGCCGCCGGGTGATCAGCTGATCGCTCCCAGTAGCCGGCCGCCGGGTGATCAGCTGATCGCTCCCAGTAGCCGGCCGCCGGGTGATCAGCTGATCGCTCCCAGTAGCCGGCCGCCGGGTGATCAGCTGATCGCTCTCAGTAGCCGGCCGCCGGGTGATCAGCTGATCGCTCTCAGTAGCCGGCCGCCGGGTGATCAGCTGATCGCTCTCAGTAGCCGGCCGCCGGGTGATCAGCTGATCGCTCTCAGTAGCCGGCCGCCGGGTGATCAGCTGATCGCTCTCAGTAGCCGGCCGCCGGGTGATCAGCTGATCGCTCCCTGCAGCCGGCCGCCGGGTGATCAGCTGATTGCTCCCGGCCGCCGGGTGATCAGCTGATTGCTCCCTGCAGCCGGCCGCCGGGTGATCAGCTGATTGCTCCCTGCAGCCGGCCGCCGGGTGATCAGCTGATTGCTCCCTGCAGCCGGCCGCCGGGTGATCAGCTGATTGCTCCCTGCAGCCGGCCGCCGGGTGATCAGCTGATTGCTCCCTGCAGCCGGCCGCCGGGTGATCAGCTGATTGCTCCCTGCAGCCGGCCGCCGGGTGATCAGCTGATTGCTCCCTGCAGCCGGCCGCCGGGTGATCAGCTGATTGCTCCCTGCAGCCGGCCGCCGGGTGATCAGCTGATTGCTCCCTGCAGCCGGCCGCCGGGTGATCAGCTGATTGCTCCCTGCAGCCGGCCGCCGGGTGATCAGCTGATTGCTCCCTGCAGCCGGCCGCCGGGTGATCAGCTGATTGCTCCCTGCAGCCGGCCGCCGGGTGATCAGCTGATTGCTCCCTGCAGCCGGCCGCCGGGTGATCAGCTGATTGCTCCCTGCAGCCGGCCGCCGGGTGATCAGCTGATTGCTCCCTGCAGCCGGCCGCCGGGTGATCAGCTGATTGCTCCCTGCAGCCGGCCGCCGGGTGATCAGCTGATTGCTCCCTGCAGCCGGCCGCCGGGTGATCAGCTGATTGCTCCCTGCAGCCGGCCGCCGGGTGATCAGCTGATTGCTCCCTGCAGCCGGCCGCCGGGTGATCAGCTGATTGCTCCCTGCAGCCGGCCGCCGGGTGATCAGCTGATTGCTCCCTGCAGCCGGCCGCCGGGTGATCAGCTGATTGCTCCCTGCAGCCGGCCGCCGGGTGATCAGCTGATTGCTCCCTGCAGCCGGCCGCCGGGTGATCAGCTGATTGCTCCCTGCAGCCGGCCGCCGGGTGATCAGCTGATTGCTCCCTGCAGCCGGCCGCCGGGTGATCAGCTGATTGCTCCCTGCAGCCGGCCGCCGGGTGATCAGCTGATTGCTCCCTGCAGCCGGCCGCCGGGTGATCAGCTGATTGCTCCCTGCAGCCGGCCGCCGGGTGATCAGCTGATTGCTCCCTGCAGCCGGCCGCCGGGTGATCAGCTGATTGCTCCCTGCAGCCGGCCGCCGGGTGATCAGCTGATTGCTCCCTGCAGCCGGCCGCCGGGTGATCAGCTGATTGCTCCCTGCAGCCGGCCGCCGGGTGATCAGCTGATTGCTCCCTGCAGCCGGCCGCCGGGTGATCAGCTGATTGCTCCCTGCAGCCGGCCGCCGGGTGATCAGCTGATCGCTCCCTGCAGCCGGCCGCCGGGTGATCAGCTGATCGCTCGGCCACCGAGAATGTGTGCGGGGGCGGGGTGGGTGGAGCCGAGCGGGGCCATGGCGCTGAGGACAGGTGAGTGTGTGTGTGTGTGTGTGTTTGTGTGTGTATACATGCGGAGTGGAGTGCGGGAGGGGGCGGAGCCAAGCAGAGAACTGTCGGGCTCCCTGCATACGTAGCCAGGGGGGTAAATTTCAGGTATAACTAGGCAAAGCACTTTGCTTGGTTACCCGATATTTACCCTGGTTACGGGTGCAGGGAGCCAGCAAGAGCATGCACAGTGAAATCCTGAGGATTCCACTGCTCAAAAAAATTACATGCTGCGTTCCTCCCGCTGGGCGGAAGCAACGGAGCGTCGCCCAGCGGAAGCAACGCAGGTCCCTTTGGCACAATCCGTCATCCATACAAGTCTATGGGAAACAGCGGAATCCGTTAACGGATTCCGCTGTTTTCCAAAAGGGCGGATTGTGACGGAAGGAAAAAAACGCAAGTATGAAAGTACCCTTATTTAAAAAAAAAAACAAAAAAAAAAAACAATTTTGCAGTTGGGTGCTTTGCATATGCAAACAACTTGTTTGATCAGCTCACAGTAGGGGTAATAGCATGATTTGGATGTAGTGTGCACCCCTCCCTTCCAATGGGGTTTGGGCTCTGGGATCAGGTTTCGGTTAAGTCCAGGTCACAAACTGAACCTTAGGCTACATTCACACAACTGTTCCGTTTTGCAGTCCGCAATAAACGGTCCTATTTTTCCACGGATGCATTTGTGTGACAACCGCATCCGTCCTGTTCCATATACGGTCTGTGTGTCATCCATGTGACTTCCATTTTTTTGGGAACCGCAAAAAAAACCTGAAGGAGAGTTACATACAGTCTAGGGCATGGGTCCCCAATTCCAGTCCTCGAGGGCCGCCAACACAGTGCATGTTTTCAGGATTTCCTTAGTATTGCACATGTGATAATTTAATCACCTGCACAGTTGATGATTCCAACACCCATGCAATGCTAAGGAAATCCCAAAAACATGCACTGTTGGCGGCCCTCAAGAACTGGAGTTGGGGAACCCTGGTCTAGGGTATCTATCCGTCCAATTGCTGGTACCCATATAAGGTCAATGGGGAACAGAATCCGACACAAAGGGGTTGGAGCAAGTGCTACATACTCACCGATCACCAGCACAGCTGTCACACTGCTCCCGTGGCAGCTCTCTGTTCTTCCCAAACCGGCTGCTCATTAGACTCATTTCATATTCACTGCTTCCCTGTTCACAGGCATCTGTGGTTGGTTGCCGTCAGACACGCCCCCGTGCTATGTGACAGCTGTCTTACTGCAACCAATCACAGCTGCCGGTTGGGCGGGTCTATATTATACAATACAATAAATAATTTTAAAAAAAAACGACATGCAGCCCCCCCCCCCAATTTTGATACCAGCCAAGATAAAGCCTCACAGCTGCTGGCTGGTATTCTCAGGCTGGGGAGACCCATGGTATTGGGAGCCCCCAGCCTAAAAATATCAACCAGCAGCCGGCCATAATTGCCACATTCATTAGATGCGACAGTGGTAAATGAGGTAATATATGGGTTTGACACCATCTGTGTATTGTCACCTGGCATCAAGCCCTGGGGTTAGTAATGTCACGGTGTCTATCAGATACCCGACATCATAACCCAGCCAGTAATAAAAAAAAAAAAAATAGACGACAAACACATATTTTTTTGAAAAAACACTCCCCAACACATTCCCTCCTTTTAATAATTTATTGAAAAGAAAAAACAAATCCGGTTCCGACGTAGTCCAATAAGGGGGTCCCACGACGATCCATACTCACTGTCCCAGTAAATGAAGAACAGAATGTCCCCCATTGACTGGGAGAGCAATGCAGTGACCTGAGCTAATATCAATAGGTCAGCCCAGGTCACTGCAGGGCATGACCAGCGCTGACTTCATGAGGTTAGCTAGGTACATTACCTGGGTGATGGAAGCCGCTGCACTCCTGACGTCAGCGCTCGTCACTGACTTCCATTGTCCGCCGTGTTAACAAGCGAAGTATCGCGGGAGCCCGTGACGTCACCGCTAGTCACAGTCTCGGGCCACTCGCGATACTTGATGTGAGAACGCGGCAGGCATGGAAGTCATTGACAAGTGCTGACGTCAGGAGTGCAGGACTTCATCGCCGCAGGTAATGAACTTTACTAATCTCCTAATGTCGGCGTTCGTCATCCCCGCAGCTGCTGACACACTGCAGTGCGAGCAGCTGCGCGGCTGGCACTGGAGCGGGACTCAGACTGCAGGGGCACCCGACGGAAGTGCTTCCATGCGGCTTCCGGGGATTTTGCGGATTCATGGACTTGTATTGAGTCATGGTCCGTTATTACGGAACAGAATAGGACATGTTGCATAATAACGGAGCAGACATACAGCATCCGATGTATTGTTTTTTTTTTGTAGGATCGGGTGCACACGGAAGTGCTTCCTTGTGCCATCTGATCCTAAACAAAAGTTGTTGAAAAGATGGTCCTGTCATTAGGTCCGCAAAAAAAACAGGAACTGACCAGGACAAACGGAACAGTCGTCTGAATGAGCCCTTAGGACGGAGTCACACTTGCAAGTATCTCGCGTTAAACGCATGCGAGTCTCTTATTGCCTCCCCCGGCACGACTTGACACTCTCCTGACAGGAGCGGATCAGCTGCATGTATTTCTATGCAGCTGAGAGACGCTCCTGTCGCGTGAGTTACTTGCAAGTGTGACTCCAGCTTTATCTAAAGTCCAACTGAAAACATCGAGCACGAACTTCTACGGGTCCGCTCATCTCTACTAGTCATAGCTTTTCCCATAGAACAGGATTATCTCATCTTGTAAAGCAAAAGAGCCACTCCTCTGCTACCCACCTCCCTGCCTCCAGCACTCCTGATTGATTCACAGTTGGGATCAGCTTCATTATTACATCTCTGTCCTGAATTATGCGGTCCCATACAGGAAGCAGAGGACGCGCAGGAGACTTAAGCTTTAAAGCAGCGTACACAGGTCTATAGCACAGAGCTTGTAAGCACTGCACTCTTTATAGGAAACGAGCCACTGCTGATTACCTGCAGAGATGGCCGGTAACCTAGGTATTAATAATAATAATCAGTACTCATTAAAAATCGGAACAGAGAAAAGAGTCGCTAAAAAGTTATTCCTTTATTACATACCGGATGGAGGAGACAGACAAAAAAAGAGCAATGGCTGTTTCACGCTGCCAAGCGCTTCATACCGGCGAGGGCCTCTCCGGACGACCTGTCGCCTATCCTGCTCTGTTATAATAATAGTGTTCCCCATTACAGTTAAAGTAAATAACTGGATCCAGACTTGTTATACTGCTCTGTTATTCCTCATGTGAATTGGCCTTATTAGATAAATGTGAGGCGCATGGAGGGGTCCCCCAATGTCACTGTGGCTGCACACAGATGAATGGTCCCCGACGCTCCACAGATGAGCACAGCTCTCGGCAATTTCCTCCAGTATCACTGACGTGACCACAGTGGGATGGCGCTCATGTACCCTCCGCACCATTCAGCTCCTGGCCACAGTCTTATGGATAAAGGCAAACGGGACGATCAGTGGAGATCTCTACAGTTACAAGCTATTCAGAGGATATGGGATCACTTGTTTAGGCTGGAATACCCCTTTTGAGGGGGTAGAGGGCTGGGCATTAGATGATGTGGGGTTCATTGCTGAGGGGGCAGACCAGTTATAAACTACAGTCTTTACCTCCCCCAAAAAAGCCATAGTGCACCATTCTGATCAGGCCAGTTTCACTCATCTGTTATTTACAGCCCATATATAACCACGATGCCTGGATCGGCTGAGGGTCTCCTGACCCAAACTTGACTTCTTTGTGGACATATAATGAGGTCACCTGGCTGGGGTTAGGCTACTTTCACACATCAGTTTTTTGCCATCAGGTTCAATCCGGAAAAAAACGGGTAAAACGGATCCGGTACCGCATCCGTTTTTTCCCCATAGACTTGCATTGGTACCGGATTGTACCGGATGGCTTTGCGTTGCATCCGTTTTTTTCCGGATGCGGCAAAATTAGTTAAAGCGGCGGCCGGAGGCAACGTAGCTTGCAACGTTTTTTTGTCCGGCAAAAAAAACGCATCGCGCCGGATCCGGCGCGATACGGCGTGTTTTACAATAGAAGCCTATGGACGCCGGATCCGGCGTAATGCGGTAAAAAACGGATGCGGCCGCCGGATCCGTTTTTCTAAACTGAGCATGCTCCAATGTAATTAACAAAACGGATCCAGCCAAAAAACGGACGAAAAGGATGCAAAAACGGATGCAAACCGTATCCACCGGATCCGTTTTTTAACGGATCCGGCATAACGGATCCGTTAAAAAACGGATCCGGTGGATACGGTTTTCACTTTTTTTTCAGGATCCGTTGGATCAGGAAAAAAAAGGACTGTGCCTGAATACAGAAAACTGATGTGTGAAAGTAGCCTTAGGAGGTCCTCGGCTACTTTGGACATCACAGTCCACACATGGATCATAATGATAGATATATGAAACCAGCTTTATTGGTAGGGGTCTTTGCTCACACCCCACAGATGTGAACTTCTGTGTAAGATGACATTTTTAATTATTGACTTTTATTGAACTGCAAAAAATGAAAAGCTTTCAGGTTGGTGTCGCCTGAGTCCTGGCTGGCATCATGTGGCACAAGGACATTACGGTACATGCTGGTGGCTCACGGATGACCGGCCGTTTAACTGACATCCTCAGGAGCATACCAGACCGAAGTCGGCCGGTGACACCCTACACGCCCGAGAAGCGACCAAACTGAAAGTACACGTACTACTATGTCCTCTCTAGGATTAATGGTATATATACCCTGCATAGAGCACATTTAGAGGGTTAGCAGTTGCCTCTATTGGATATATTCTGTATAACTGTTGTCAGGGGCTGTCAGTATCCGTTATGGCAGGTGGCCCCTATACTGTATATGAGGGGTTTGCCTAAACAATGTGCCTTGGATTAAATCTCTGTTCACTCATTATTTACATGATTTGCTTTTTGTTAAAGGTAAGGTATCGCGTTTTTTTATTTTTGTATTAAAAATAGTGATTATGAAATAAAGTATTTCTAATACAAAATGAAAATCGCAGCTTATTTAGTTTTTATTTAATTCTTATTTTACTGGAGGCACTGGGGTCCATGCTGGATTTGCCGTGTGTGTAACGACAGTAACTCATTCCTTTATGGCAGCCCCTGTGCATAGAGAACAGTGGTCGGAATCCGACCCCTTCAGTAACGTTACAGTGGGCGTCTGCTGGGACCTGGACGCGCCCCCTGGGCTGTCCAGATCACAGCAGAGGGAGGAGATCAGCGCCATCATTGTGGAGCTCACAGCGTGTGCTGTTTGCTCTACTTTACCCCTGTCAACCGCCGGGATGTGTGAGTAGGTGCCGGCTCCCCTCCCCTCTCCTCCCCCCGTTACCGTCTCCGATGATATCCCATCCCTCCGTTCTCCCCAGCACCTGCTCCCAAAAAACAGGGTTCCCAAAAACTGCAATTTTCGGCTCTGTGAAAGTAATAGACGTCTCCGTTTACAGTGAATTCTTAATAGCAAATTTGAAAATCTGTTCTCTCACCCAAAAGCCATTGAGTGATGTTGCGGTAACTTTTCTAAAGAAACTTAGTAACATCAGGAGAAAAAAAATGTTACGGTTCCTAAGGTGGTCCTTAATGAGTTGTAGCAAGAATTTTTTTTTAATCCCTATTTTTACAAGGGCATCCCTCAAAAAAATGATTAAATAGTTAGGCTCTTTCAGTATTAAAATATCAACAGGGATTTTAAGGGAGAAAAGCTGATACTAGGGGGACGCAGGTGCAGGAGCATTTGGTGCAGAACAACAGCTACCCAGAATTTGATGCAGTATTCGGTGGTAGTGGTGTAGTTAGCTGACCATCGTTGTATCCAGATGGTTGCACACATCCGTGCACTGTGTGAGTACAGACTGTGCTGTACGGCCTGGCTGGGGGTCTCCTGACCAGACCTCCACAGCCTCTTTATATGGCTCAGGAGAGCCGTGGCCAGTCCGCCAGCACGGTTTCCTTTTTACTTAGACTATATCCCCATGTTGGGTTTTTATTTACAGGAAATCTGCACATAAAAACGAATGCTTTTATAGGAAAAAGCAGCTGAGAAAATGCACTTTTTTTATTGCGTTTGCGCCTTTTTTCATATTCTTTTTTCCATGCTTTTTGTAATCATGGCAACCACAGGGGTTCAGGTTCTGTACCCCTCCCCTGCGATCGCTGCCTGGTCTCTAGCTGAAATCACAGTCGGGACCTGTCTCTCTCTGCTCGGAGTAAGATCTTTTACCTCTCCCTGGCAATCAGGTCCCTGGAATACAATCACAAGCACCCGATCGCTGCCATAGAAACCCTGGGTCATCACCATGACGACCCTGGGTTACTGAGCTATGGAGAGCCTCGCATACCATGCTGTATGCATAGTGTATGAGGCGAAGTGCTGCAATATAATCCCCTGTAGTGATAAAGCATTGCAGGGGATTATAGAAATGCAGGAAAGCAACGCAGAAATAATTGAAATGCTGCTGCTTTCTTCAGCAACAAAATCTGTAAAAGAAAAAAAAAGAAAAAAAAAGCGACTTGTGCAAAACAAGTCACGATTCTCATAGATTTTGCTGGGATGCTTTTTCCTTGCTTTTATTGATTAAAATAAAACAAGGAAAACGCTAGAAAATACGCAATGTGGGCTCAAGGCCTCAAAGGGCTCAGAGTGAAAATGAAGCACATAATACTCTTCTCAGCAATTTCCACCCCCTTTTAGTACCAGTCCCGTTTTCTCGGTTCCTACAACTTGTCCTTTTTCAATACAACTGGTAAATGCCTATTCTGGTCACAATGGGGACTCGCCTGAGCCAGGGATTGACTGAACAGCATTTCCGGAGTGTCCATATGGGACAAGTAATTAGAGACCAACACTGCCCTGCTAAGAGTCAGAATATTAGCTTCATGGGCTTTAAAAAAAAAAATTCCAAAATTTGTCACTACTGGACCAACTTTTTTAAGGCTTTGTACATCAACCTAACATTTAATACCAAGGATGAGGTCCGATGCCATCATGTTACATGTGTCTGCAGAATCTGACCCCAAACCATAAATATCTTTTCCATTGACTGTAAGGATATGTCTACGTGTAGTGGAAATTGTCCTCTGCAGATTTTTGTCTGTGTTACCTTCAGGTGTTGCATCAGGTTTGTACGTGTGGACTCCCCTTGATGGTTAGAGATGTGACACATACATGAATATTTTTAATGTTCCTGAGATGTGGATTACCCTTATTAATTATATTTGTACCCATATTTATCCTTTTTAGATGCCTCATGCTGAAAAGAACTTGTCACACTACATACCCGATTCATCCATTGAACCTTGCTTGAAAAAGTCCAGACAAGAGGCCTCCTCATGTGATAGGACAGACGCTGCTCTGAGCAAAGAACGTGGTGCAAAGTCCCAAAATTGGGACTTCTTCACCGGCTCAGAGGAAAGATGCCATCAATCAAACAAGTGTGGAAGTGAAGGAGATAGTGGTTATATAGATGTAAAATATGAGTCGGACTCTCTATGTTATCGCTTGGGTCAAAGTGACGCCAGAGAACGAGGCGGCAATAAAACCAACCAGCATGCAAGTCTACTGCCTAAAAGTGAGAAACCGGAGAACAACTCAGACGTGATGTTTTCAGGAACCAGCACTTCTTTTATCGGACCACTATGTAAGCCATCTCCTCAAACAAAACCTTTACCTGAAGTACCAAGTAATGCAAATGCTGCTTCTTCTTTCAGAATTGCCACTGTTGAGCTGGGTAAATTGGCCAGTCAATCGAAAGGCCAGGACGGCATGGACTACGAGCTGCGGCAGTTTTATAAAGAGTTAGACGAGCTCGAAGCTGTGGCTGAAGACCAAACGAAGAAGGAAACCTGCACAGAAGTTGATAGTACGCAACATATAGATTCTTACCCTGGCAAGACACCAGCTTTGTACCCTCCCAACCATGGCCAAGGGCCTACCTCACTGCCATTCGGGCCTTTCCCCAGTGTACCTTCACACTTTCTATCACTTACCTGCCATGCAAGAGAAGAACCAAGACCACAACTTGAAAGACCTCCACTACCTCCTAATAATCAGTTTTCTTGTTATGGTCAAGCTCCATATTATCCAGCAATTTCTCCATCTGTAAGCCAAGCAGTCCCTCCTCCAAGGGGACCTCCAAGGTTTGACAGTACCCATCCTCCTACATTCATAGTCCCTTATGGTCCTCCCCCACCACGATTTAATTATCCAGTGACTTTTCAAAGGCCAAGTAATACCCTACCCCCACCACCACCACCACCACGTCCAAATTTTAGTTATGTCACTAGAAATGAGGCTCCACCTTGGCACCGACCACCTGCACCTCCTGAAAGCCGGTTCCCCTCTCCAGAGATTCCTTATATCAAACCATTTTCCCAAAGCACAAGTAAAAGGACATGGCAAGACCCTCAGCAGAGTGATCATTGTAGACCGGAAGATGGACAGTTGGGTGAACGGATATTACCGCATACGGATAATGTGTCGCAGGAACAGTATTCTGGCAAATTCAGGGATAGCGGCAGAAGAAGAATGGTGCTGTTAAGAGGAGTTCCTGGCTCGGGTAAAAGTACGCTGGCTCGGTTAGTATCAACATGACCATAATCTGTAGGGAAATGTTGAAACCATAGAAAGTGTTCGGTTTTTTTTTCCCCTCTTGTTTCTTTAACCTTAAAGGTCAGCACACACATCGAGTAATATGGAGCGAGTGGAATGTGATAAAAAAATCGCATTCCACTCAGACCAATATTACTCTATGGGGCAGCTTACTTAGGTGATTATTTCCTCAGCCTTAATCAGACCGAGAAAACAATCGCAGCATGCTGCGAGTGGAACGCGATCCTGTTTCACTCGCACCCATTCAAGTCTATGGGGCGAGAGAAACATTGCATTCCACTCGCATTGGTAATTCAAAAAGGTGCCAATAATCTTTATTAAATAACAATAAAAATATTTCACATAAAAGGGTAGCAGAATAAACACAGACGGTTCAAAGGGGCTGGATACAAAATCACGCAAGAATAACCATAAATATAAAAAAACAACAAAAATTGCAGTCCATAAATTATAGGAACAGATATAAAAAATAGTGTAAGAATGATTCCCTAATGAAGATAAAATTATACTAAAATTCATGAAAAATATGTGATACAAAATACCTATAAGGCTAGTTTCACACTTGCATTGGACGGGATCCGTAGCATTGCGTTGTGTGACGCATGCAACGGATGCGTTGCATATAGTGGCACAACGCATGCTACAGATCGTACAAAATAAAGCAATCCATTGTAGTTTTTTTCCTTGTCTTTACACATCTGAGCATGCGCAGTTGTGTAAAGACAGCTGCGTTAACGGAATCCGTCAAATGACACATTCTAACGGAATCCGCAACCATAGGCGTCCATTATAAAAACAACGGACGCCTAACGGATTCCTGCAGGTTGCGTTTTTTTGACACTCCGCCAAGCGCAGAAAAACGTTAAATGCTGCGTTCCATCCGCCCGACGCCGCGTCAAAATAACGACGCTGCGTCGTCCAGCGGATGCAACGCAGACACTTGCGTTACAGTGCGTCATCCATACAAGTCTATGGAGAATAGCGCAGTGCGAACGGACTGCGCTATTCTCCATAGTGACGGAATGCGCTGAACGCAAGTGTGAAACTAGCCTAAAGTGCTATGTGCAATTAATAAAGCATGAGGGAAAAGAGAAAAATGTGACAGAAACGGTTGTATTTGTACAAAAATGCAGTAATTTAAATACAATTACACCAAAAAAGTGCTATGTGCAATATACATATATACCATACTTCATTAGTACAAGCAAGCACCACAAAACAGTGCTAACAAAGTGCTATGTACAAAAAGTTTATGAAAACAGTGCTTTCAAATTCCACCTCGACACACAAAAAAAATAAATTTAAAGATAATCACTCCAGCCAACAGAACTAAATGATTACTGTTCCTAATTGGGACATGTATCCCTAACTTCAATCACATGCATTGCATGTAAAAAATATATAATGATAGTTATTATCAGCATATAGTCCAGCCACCCTGACGTGCGTTTTGCTTTGGCTTTTTCGCCCCTCAAGAAGCAGCGTCTGTGTTTATTCTGCTACCCTTTTATGTAAATTTTTTTGTTATTTAATAAAAATTGGCACCTTTTTGAATTTCCAAGAAGTCTTTTTGGTTATTTTTTTTTCTTTCTTGGAACTATATTGTATTTGGCTTTGTTTTTGGGTTTAGCTACACAGCATCTGCCGCTAATAAGCAGCAGCTCATCCTGCCGCTGCTAACTCCTTAAATGCTGCTGCCAATCTCTGACAGTGGTATTAGAAGCCTGGGGGGCTCTGCGCCAATTGCCCCCCCCCCCCACACCCCCCGTGACTCGATCGCTGGGTGCTTATATTTTGCCATGGGATATGAGTGCCTAATGAAGGGCTCTGTGACTGCCATGTCATTGCTGATGTGAAGTCCAGCTTGTGGCTGGAGTTCATAGGAGACTGTTGGTGATCCTAGGAAACTGCAATACTGCGTTATTGCAGCATATAGCTGAAGTGATCGGATGGCTGCTAATTTAAGTCATCTAAAGGGAATTATAAAATAGTTACATTTAAAAAAAAAAGGGTTTTTTTTTAAACATATAAAAAGTAAAAATAATAAAATCACTACTTTCCCCCTATTAATAAAATGTACTATTACTGCAACTATCTTATCACAATATAAATCCTGGTTCTTAAATGCTATGAAAAGGGGAAAGACACTCCCCGGACTGCACACTGACCCTTCTTAATTTTTCTTCTTCTGAGTGTCCGTGAGGAATAAATTGCAGCATGCACTACATTCTTCCGAGTCTCGGATGAGACTCACCCAAGTGTATGGCTGCGTAGAACAATCAGATCCCACACACAACATCCTTGTGACCTCTGATTTGTATGGATATATTTTTATTATAAACCTGGGAAACCGTATTTGATCATGTAGATTGTTTAATGTAGTTGTATGAAAACTGATGCACATGGATGTAAATAAATAGGCACATGGATGAAAATTAGAAAAAAAAACTTCCAAGTGTTGTGGATAAAACTCATAGTTTCTTATAAGCTCGTCTACAGCCATCCTAAAGGGAACCTTTCAGCACCATTTAACCAAGTAAAACCACTATTGTCATCTAAAAGGACCTGTCCTGTTCCTATTTCACCTTTTCATAATGTTTCCCCTCCTATATGATGATTGGGAGTAATGCCTCAGCTTGGCAGCTCGCTCCAGTCTCTACGTCTTAGTTCCGGACTATACGAGTTAGCACATAAGGCTGTGATCAAGGTCTAGGACAGACCGAACTGTTGGGCGTCCTTGCAATTTCCACATGCTGACATGTCAATTGGGATACGTGCCCACTATCCGGAGACACTGTATTCTGGACACAATGTCATTCCTCCTGCGCAGACGCAAGTGCTCTCCACTGGAGAATACATCGGTCCGTTCCCAACGATCAGGAGTCTGGACTGTGGACTTTCGTTGTGCTCTCCCCGCTGAGGACACTCACGTCTCTGCAAGCATAAATTGACATTCAGTGGCTCAGAAAGTCGCCCTGCAGATCAGTTTACGCTGCAGAAAAAAGAACACATTGGGCATGGAATTATTATTAATCCCATCCACCGTGCTTCTACTGTACAACGCTGCATCCAAAACGCTGCACTGATCATGGGAACGTACACTTACACTTTAATTGCATATGTATGTGAGTGCTGAGGTGTTTTGCACTATCCTTTTGAGGTATGTTCCCTACTATAGAGCACCAATGTCTTCTAGCTACGAGTGCCGACTAGAAATTAGATGGATCTTGGACAATTGGTGACATCTGTGTCCATCCTGATATCCCAAAGTCTCTTATCAAGCCCTGTGCAAACCTATTGTATGCAGAGTGCTGTGCAGGACAACAATGCGGCCAGAGAGTAGGAAAGGTCTCAGTTCTGCGTCTACCCAGTGCACTCACCTGGGACCTCGTGTATGTAGAGTTGGCTGAGGGATGCCAGGAGGGGAAAGCACTATGCCGCACGCCACACCTAGTGGATGACCTGTTGCTATACGGCACATGAAAATATTTGGCAAAGATCGTGATTGCTGGAGCCTGATTTCTGACGCTCTCCCGGACTATATGTCCAGTTTATGGGCTCAGAGGTTGGCGACTGGTTTCCATTAAACTCACTTTATATAGGAGTGTTATACCATGCAAAAGCACTTTGTTTGTTGTCTTACACCCTGTGTTGTATTCAGTGTGATCCAGCTGTTTAATGTCTGGAATTTCACAGTACTGTGCTCCACCAGTCTCCTGACGGCATTGTCCTCAGCACCGACGATTACTTCAGCCTGGAAAATGGATACACGTACGATGTGAAATTGCTCGGGGATGCCCATAACTGGAATCACAACAGAGGTAAGTGACGAATACTGGGGCTGGATGTAGACGAAGGCTTTATTCATTGCACAGAGCTCTAGATAGTGTGTTTAGTATGGATCCAGCACCCTGTATTGGTGATACCGGCTGTATGGGTATCGCCTATGGAGCCTCCAGCAGTCATCTACTGTCCGGTACAGGCGCTGGTGGCTGTGCTGACAATGTGCCTCCTGTGCTTTCAACCGGGGGTAGAACATTGAAAACTTGCAAAAAGTGCGAACGAGTTGGACTTTCTTCTGTGATTTGCTGGTCAGCAGTGCGACAGCGGCACACACAGATCTTTGGCCATCTGACTTGTTCCATTGGCAAAATCATTGTGTAGCCCAACTTGCAGTTTTATGTTTTGGGTCATTCCATGTCAAGTGGACCAGTGGTCCCCACTCGACCTTCTCCGATTTTGCTGAAAATTTATAAGGATGTACATGTATGTTTGAAAAGAGGTTCTGTAAATTTTTAGGGCAAGATCTCAAATACATTGGGCACTGTTGACCTTTCACTGGAGGTCCCACCAAGCCTGCGGCTTCAGCTAAGAGGATTTTGCAAACTTTGGCACATAGCCATTAGAGTTCTAATACTGGCTATGATGCTGAAATTTGGCATACTAGCTCAACTTTTGCTGCTAAACACGATAAAATTATTACCGGCTATGACAAAACAATATTTCAGCCACAATTTTGTGTCAAAGTAGCTTGTAAAACGTGTCGCATAAAATTTATGCCTAACTTTGCCCATATATAACTCAAGACCAAAAACCAATAGTAACTGGTGCTTTGCCCTGTACACCAAACATCTACATGACTTTGCATTGCTGCAATATCACGGTCAAATCAGGTCAAAGGTGTTATTTATTAATACGCAATGAATGGTAACTGCACTATTCAAACCCTTGCGTTGGTCCATGGTGGTTATACCACAACCAATTCCCTAAGAATTGGTCTTATAATCCTATTAAGAATTGTAATAATGCTGTCTTTTGAGAATTGGCAGCCCCATCGCCTAGGAGCCATGGCCGATAGCCGTGCAAGGCAAGTCGCGGGTGGTCTCTTTATTGCAAGTTCTGAAGCCTGAGGGTGGGTGTCTTTGCTTAGGATCCCAAGTTTAATATTGGGTATCTTTTGTTGGTTCTCAAGCCATAATGTTCAGTCTAAGTGGTCTGGAATTGTTGCCATAATGAGAAAATGGATCCTTTCTTGGACTCTGACAAAAGTAGCAACCGAGGAACATTAATGCTTTCTTCTGTCTGGAAGCCTCTGGGGCTGAAGTGCTGCAGAGACATTTCCGGTCCCGTTACCTCTTTTCTGGTCTTTACGCTTTTGACAGATAAAATGTTGCACGTCCTATCCCTTGTATTATGCTGTAATGTGAAATATCTGAGCGATCTGTTCTCTTGTAAGCTCGAAATTATTTCTTCTGCAGCCAGAAGGGCGATGGATGATGGACGGTCTCCTGTTGTTATCGATAACACTAATATCAAGGCCTGGGAAATGAAGCCGTACGTACAGATGGTGAGGATCCTGAGCTGTTAGGTCACGGCAGAGAACACGTATCTGCAGAAAACAGCTCCACTCTTTTAACTTTAACCTTTTTATTTATTTTTTTTATTTCTAGGCTGTAGACAGGGGCTATGATGTAGAATTTTTGGAGCCAGATACCTGGTGGAAACAAGATGCCCAAGAACTGGAAAAGTAAGACCTTGTTTATATCAACAAACAGCTCCTCGGACCCCTCACTATGAGCCAAAATGGATAGCGGCTTCTGCTCTGTTGGTCCCGGCTTACTCATGCCATATCTGAATGTCTGGTAATGTTACAAATGTTTGCTCTCAAACTATTTGTGGATTCTCAGGGATTAGGCAAGTCGGACCAGCTTTTAATTGACGTGTTGAGGGCTGTGCTCTTAGCAAATCATCTGCACAGGGACCTGCAGCCGGCCGTATTCACTTGAATAGGTTGATGGTACGGTTTCATGCGCTGTGCGTGGTCAGGAGCACAGCTCTGTAGAAAAACCATTCATGTTTGGTTCGCTCCGAGTTAGACTTGTGCAAGTGTCTACAGGGACTCTGCATATACAAGACATAGCACTCAGTCTTGGAAGGAAATTAACCCCAAAGTCTTCATTCTTGTGCCTTAGTTTGTCCTCTGCTTCTTAAGAGTCATAACTTTTTAACTTCTGTGTTAACACGTGTATAAACGTAACCTGTCACCAGATTTGTCCCTTATAACCTGCGGCCACCAGCAGTGAGCCCTTATATATACTGCATTCTAGAATACTGTATATAAGAGCCCAGACCGCTCTGTATAACGTAAAAAACACCTTTATGAGGGCCGGTCTGATGGGTGTTGCTGCTCGCGGGTCTATTGCTTCCTCACTCCTGCGATCACCGTTTTTCTTCCTATGTCAGTCACACAGACCGGCATTGCGGTCCTGCGCAAGGGCACTTTGATCTGTCTTGCTGAGGGCAGCTCAAAGTACTGTAAGGCACAGGCATGAGGTAAGGTCAAAGACCACAAGCACACTCCAATACTGTGAGTGTGCCTGCTCAGAACCACAATGTCAGCCCGTGTGGATGATGTAGGACGGTCATCTACACAGAGCTGGGAAAGAGGCCGGTGAGCACAGCAGAGAGGAGGTGCCGAAGCAGCGACGCTATGGGGAGATAAGGTATGCACACCAGTGACTATGCAAGGGGAATACATGTAATAGCAGAAACTGCTGTGTGAATACTGACATGAAAAATTCAATAGCTATATGTAAGGATGAAATGTGAAAAATGGAATCTGCATTACTGCCATGAATATATGAATAAAGAGAAATTTAGCTACTGAATTGATCAATGCAATAGAGACAATGCAATAGAAGCAGCGACGCTGACCGGACCACCCCTAGGTGAGTATTATACAGATCTTTTTTATGTTATACAGCGCGGCCTTGATTCTTAAATACTGTATATATAAGAGCTCACTGGTTTTGGCTGCAGCTCATAAGGGAAAATCCTGGTGACAGGTTCCCTGTAAGGGTTTGTTTTTTTTGGTGGACGAGGTGTAGTTTTACTACTCACTTTAGCACTTAAACGGGTTGGCCAATGAAAACCAGGTTGGCCCCACACAGTTCATCAAGTTTTTGCCTATACTGTTCATAGGAAGGAGCTAATTTCCACCCCTTTAATGTATTGAAATATCAGGCAAAATCCAAGTGGGATGACATGGTTAAAAAAACAAACAACAAAACACAAACCCACCATTTTTTATTTTATTTTTATGAAGTGTGTTAAAAGTGACGTTATAACATAATTCTTCAGGTCACTACGGGTACTGTGTTGGGGTGCACACTAGCTGTGTTCCCGAGTTGCCTGCTCCTGACCTAATGGATATGGATAAAGTGCATGCACAAAAGAATATCAGACAGTCGGATGTAAGCTCTCCTTGATCAGAGAATGTCACAGCTTCAAACAGGCTTTATTTTAACAGAGCACCTGCTTATATGAACAAGGAAGAAGGGCGTGGTTGGCTCTACAGTGAGCATGCTCAAATGCTTCCACTAGCAGTGGGTTGGCCCATGAGGTCGGCAGTGGGTTGGCCCATGAGGTCGGCAGTGGGTTGGCCCATGAGGTCGGCAGTGGGTTGGCCCATGAGGTCGGCAGTGGGTTGGCCCATGAGGTCGGCAGTGGGTTGGCCCATGAGGTCGGCAGTGGGTTGGCCCATGAGGTCGGCAGTGGGTTGGCCCATGGGGTCGGCAGTGGGTTGGCCCATGGGGTCGGATGATTTGTTGATCGCTTTTCGCCAAATGTATTACAATCCACAAATGCATTCACAACTCTGCTAGTGGTTGAAATAAATACATTAAATTTCTTTCTTTTTCAGGAGGAACACACACAGAGTCCCACGAGACAAAATTTCCCAAATGTTGGAACGATATGAGCATGATATGACTGTCCCTGTGGTTATGAACTCGGTGGAACCCCGTCGTGTTCGCTCTAATCGCCCACCTCCGGAGGCCCCGCCGAGGTGGGGAGCCTCTGTTGACTGTTCACATAACAGCTCATCATTCCATAGCAGATAACAGTCAGCAGTCTGCAATTGCGCTAGCAGTAGACAGACATCAAATTCTAGAAGTGAGATCAGTTTTTTTTTTTTCTGCTTGCGTATGACAAAGTGCATATCCTCCACCCCACAAACTTTTTTCCCCCTTTTTAATTTATGACCTTACAGACGCGCACAAGTGTTGTCCAGCAGATTTTATGCCACGAACATCTTTTTATTTTAGAAGATTACTATGGTGCAAGCCAAACCATATTCTGTAAAAATGTATTTTAATAAGGCTCTCAGGGCAAGTTCACATTTATTTCTTCTGTTTACAAAAGGCAACCTATTTTTATCAGTATCTGTTTTATGTCTTGCATTTTGGAAGACAGCACAGGACTTTAAAGACTTCTCGGTAAACATTTTCTTGTAAAAAAAACAAAAAAACCCAAACAAACAAAAAAGCAAAACTAATAAAAACGGGACCTCTTGTTGGCGTACTGTAAATTGTATACTAATTTATTTTGCGTATTGAAAATAAATTTTCACTCTTAAGATGTCTTAAGTCATGCAAATATGTAATGATTAGATACTTATTGTCCATTCCCTGTAAATTTACCTCGAAGGATTCGGCCCAGAATTGATAATTATCACCTATCTTACTTTACAGTTAGAAAAGTTAAAAACCATTTCCGAAAAAGATAATTTTCGAAATATAAAACTTGTAATATACAGTATATGTGGTAATATGTAATGCAAATGTTCCTGCTCCCTGCAGGAGTCTGGTCAGAACTTTGGACTCTGGACTTTGCTCAAGCAACATATAGGCTCAGATTCATCAAGAGCAGGGATTTTCTCACTGTTCTTGATGAGGGGACGCGGTGGAGTCAGATTGTTCAAATTCATGAAGAGGTGCACCCTAGAAAATAGGTCTACAATATCAGCAAAATGGAGAAGGCCTGCCTTGATCCACGGGCAAGTCATGTTTGCAATTGTGCTATCTGGTAAATGTGGTGTAAATAGAAACAAAATCATTGGCGATTTTGGAGACGCTAACATGAATTTCATGTTGCTACCGTGTTTTTCCAAAAATAAGACCTCCCCCAAAAATAAGCCCTAGCAGGGATTTTCAGCATTTTCGGAGAAAGGCTTAACTATAAGCCCTACCCCGAAAATAAGCCCTAGTCGCGGATCAATAATGAAGTGTCCGTGCAGCTAAAACAGATACAGATACTGCAGGACACATCATTATAGACAGCGGCACCCTGCAATTACACTCACCCAACACTGAGCGGCAGGACCTGCAGTGATCACACCCCCACACACATCAGCTCTCTCACACACACACACACACACACACACACACACACCAGATCTCACACACATACAGTCAGACCACACACACACATCGGATCGCATACACACTCACCTCATCCAGCGACACCGATCTCTTCTCGCCGGCAGAATCCTGAGAGGCAGTGCAGTGGAGCACAACGAACAGGACCTGCGGCCGGACATGTGACTTGCTCTCATTCCCTGCGGCCATAAGTGCTGGATGTGATGTGAGTGTGTGTGTGTCTGCAATCGGCTGTGTGTGTGTGTCTGCAATCGGCTGTGTGTGTGTGTCTGCAATCGGCTGTGTGTGTGTCTGCAATCGGCTGTGTGTGTGTGTCTGCAATCGGCTGTGTGTGTGTGTCTGCAATCGGCTGTGTGTGTGTGTCTGCAATCGGCTGTGTGTGTGTCTGCGATCGGCTGTGTGTGTGTCTGCAATCTGCTGTGTGTGTGTGTGTGTGATCTGCTGTGTGTGTGTGTGATCTGCTGTGTGTGTGTGTGATCTGCTGTGTGTGTGTGTGATCTGCTGTGTGTGTGTGTGATCTGCTGTGTGTGTGTGATCTGCTGTGTGTGTGTGTGATCTGCTGTGTGTGTGTGTGATCTGCTGTGTGTGTGTGTGATCTGCTGTGTGTGTGTGTGATCTGCTGTGTGTGTGTGTGTGATCTGCTGTGTGTGTGTGTGTGATCTGCTGTGTGTGTGTGTGTGATCTGCTGTGTGTGTGTGTGATCTGCTGTGTGTGTGTGTGATCTGCTGTGTGTGTGTGTGATCTGCTGTGTGTGTGTGTGTGATCTGCTGTGTGTGTGTGTGATCTGCTGTGTGTGTGTGTGATCTGCTGTGTGTGTGTGTGATCTGCTGTGTGTGTGTGTGATCTGCTGTGTGTGTGTGTGTGTGATCTGCTGTGTGTGTGTGTGTGTGTGTGTGTGTGTGATCTGCTGTGTGTGTGTGTGTGTGATTTGATCTGCTGTGTGTGTGTGATCTGATCTGCTGTGTGTGTGTGTGTGTGATCTGATCTGCTGTGTGTGTGTGTGTGATCTGCTGTGTGTGTGTGTGATCTGCTGTGTGTGTGTGCCTGCGATCGGATGTGTTTATCTGTGATCGGCTGTGTGCCTACGATCTGCTGTGTGTGCCTGCGATCTGCTGTGTATATCTGCTGTGTGTGTGATCTGCTCTGTGTGTGTTTGTGTGTGTGTTTGTGTGTGTGATCTGCTGTGTGTGATCTGCTGTGTGTGTCAGCTAGCAGCAGGGTAGGACGGCGTGCAGCACCGACCGGAGATCACAGGAGGACCTGGGAACCACGCAGATGTCCGGGTCTGGTGAGTATGAGTCCCCTGGGAAGTGGGGGGGGTCTGCTTTTTTGGGGGGTAAACTTACCCCCAACCGTGTTTCTCCAAGAATAAGACCTCCTCCAAAAATAAGCCCTAGTGCTTTTTTGGGGGGGTAAAAAAAATATAAGACAGTGTCTTATTTTTGGAAAAACACGGTATTAGTCAAATACCGTGTTTTTCCATAAATAAGACACTGTCTTAGGCTATGTGCGCACGTTGCGTACTAGCCCTGCAGAAATTTCTGCAGCGATCTGAAGCGCACACGTGCACTTCAAATCGCTGCAGAAAATGTCTGTAGATAAAACAAAAAAAAGCCGATTCCATGCGCTCTGCCTGCAGCTCCTGCCATAGACAGAGCAGGAGCTGCCGGCAAAGCGCACGGAAGAAGTGACATGTCACTTCTTGAACGCAGCGCTTCGGGCAGCAGCCAAAGCACTGCGCTCTAATACGCCACGTGCGCACGGCCCCTGCACAATCTCCATAGATTGTGCAGGGGACGCAGGACGCATGCAGTTACGCTGCGCTACAAAGCGCAGCGTAACTGCATGAATTACGCACACGTGCGCACATAGCCTTATACTTTTTTTTTTTTTTTTTTGCCCCGAAAAAAAGCACTAGGGCTCATTTTCGGGATAGGTTTTATCCTTGCAGAAACATGGTTGGGGGTAAGTTGACTTCCCTCTTGGAAGGAGATTCATACCTACCAGACCCCAGACGTCTGCATGGCTCCCAGGTCCTCCTGTGATCTTCTTAGGGCACTCCCAGCAGGTAATCTCCATGCTTCATCCCCTGCTTTTGGCCGACACACTCACATACATCAGATCACTCACACAATCACACATCAGATTCGCTCACTCACCACATCCGGCAATACCGATTGCTTCCGGCCAGCCGGGAAAGATGGGACGCAGTGCAGTGGAACGCATGGAGTACCCGGCAATGGAACGTATTGATACGTTCCACCGCACTGCGTCTCAGGATTTTCTGTCGGCCAGAAGAAATCTGTATTGCTGGATGTGGTGAGTGTGTGCGCGATTTTGTGTGTGATTGTGTGTGTGATCTAATGTTTGTGTGTGGGTGTGCTATCCACTGTAGATCCTCCCGCTCGGCCTCTGGTGAGTATGATTGCGGGGTTTTCTGTCTTCTTTCTTTTGGGGGTGTCTGCTGTTTTATATGAAGTGTAATACAGGATTCTTTAACATTTTTAGCTGTATGGACACTATTATTGAACTGCAACTAGGGCTTATTTTCGGGGTAGGGCTTATATTCAAGCTTTGCTACGAAAATGCTTAGAATCCCTGCTAGGGCTTATTTTTGGAAAAACACAGTATATCTAGTGAAGAATATTGAGCCAAGGAGCCGAACATGAGGTATCTTAGTGGAACAGGACCACAAAAGTGAATTACGGTGGTAAGATGCCTTCCATAATTTTTCTATCTCAGTCCATTTGTTGTAAGCTCATAGGGAAGACCCTTTTGGTATCTTGCGGAGATGGACCACAAAATAGTATAAACGTCTGGAACCGATAGACCTGCTTGAGATTTTTTTATCTAATAGTACTGATTTTGATATTCTATGTCTCCCATTGGCACAAATGAAATTCAGAAGAGAAGATTGAAATTTCCTAATGGCTAGTCTGTTTTTGAGGATCAGCAGAGTTTCCAAAAGATATTGGTACTTCAGCAGGATAAACCTCTTTATTGCAGCTATCCTATGCAGTAGAGAGAGGTTCAGGCCTCTCAAATATCTGATATTATCAAAGAGTGGGAGGAAGTTAGCATTACAGAAAGAAAGTATCCATAGAAAAAGAGGTAATCCGGCATTCAAGATCCATTAAATAGAAATTTTATTAAAGTGTCCTTAAACACTTTCATTCCATATGAAAAAGGTAAAAACACAATGGCCAAAGATATCAAAGTTCACACAAACGCGTTTCGGACTATTCATACTTATTCATGTTATAGAAGGTTTGGTGTGGTCAGCGAGATCCCAAGATATTTTAAAGCTGAGCCTTTCCAAGAATAGTGATAGGTTTCACGTAGCGTGTTCAGGAAGTTATAGGGGACATTTAGAGGCAAGGTTTTACTTGCATTTATTTTATAACCCGAAGTAGGCTATACTTTTCCAAGATATAATGTAAGTTTGGGAGAGAAATTTGCAGGTTACATATGGTCAACAGGATATCTCCTGCAAAAAACGAGAATTTGAACTCCCGATCCTGAACCCAAATTCCTTTTAATATATGGATTATTCCTAATCGGCGATGCCAATGGCTCTATAAAAATCACAAATGAGAGGTGTGAGAGAGGACAACCCTGTCTCATTCCATTACTGATTGAAATATTAGACGAGGAGGCATGTGGTAATTTTATCACAGCATTTGGGTAGGAGTAGAGAGCATGTATAATTTTCAGGTAGGGACCCAAGAAACCAAAACATTTTAAAGTTGCAAACTGGAATAGCCACTATAGGCAATTGATCACCTTTTCTGCTTTTAGGCTTAATAAAAATATTTGACAATCCATTCCTGTTCACAATGTCTATCACGTCTAATGTCAGATTGGCCGAGTAGTCCAAATCCAACCTGGTCTTTATGAAAAATCTTCAGATCTCCATTCAACAATGAAATAGCTCAATAACTTGTGATGAACGGACTCGCAGATAACCGGGACTGGTGGACCTAACCGGATTTAAAAAAAAAAAAATAATCCAGTTCCGGAATTGATCTCGGATATCTGGCCGGACGCCAGTCCCCATATAAGTCTTATGGGGACCAGAATCTGGCGCTTAAAAATAGTGGTAGAAGGGAAAGGGAAATTGAAGCAAGCGCTTCGTACTTACCGAGTCTACGGCACAGCTGTAACTGCTTCTGCGGCTGCTCATTCTTCTTTCGGGGCCGCTCATTATTGCTCATCCATATTTACTACTTATCTCGCCCATTGGCAGTCCTGACGTCTGTGATTGGTTGCAGTTAGACACGCCCCCAACTCTTTGGTTGCAGTCAGACCCTGGCACAATCAAAGGCGCTGTCTGCGGGTCACTGTAGAGTGGAGTAAAAATAAAGAAATTTCGCGTAGAGTTCCCCCATATTATGATACCCAGCACAGAAAAGGGATACGGCTACAGGCTGCAGCCCCTAGCCGTGCGCTTATCTTGGCTGTCTATCAAAATAAGAGGAACCGCATGTGTGTTTTTTGTTTTTTGTTTTTTTATTTTTATTTAAATTTTGTTTTTAAAAATGCCTGTGGTCCCCCCCCCCCCCCCCACACACAATTTTGATTGATAACCAGCCATGATAAAGCCCAACAGCTCAGGGGTGACATTCTCAGGCCAGTGAGTTCATGCACTCAGCGGTGACGTCACTTTTATGATTTGCGGTCGCAGCTGAAGGTTTCAATGGTCCTCCAGCTGTGACCGCAAATAATCAGTGATGTCACCACTGATCGCGCAGGCTCACTCAGTGTCCTATCTCATTGTCCTATGGCCGATCGCTATGCGTTCAGTTGTAGCAGAGCTGGAATCATTGTGGGACTCGTGGTTTACCTTGGACCTGCAGGGCTGTTTTGGGGGTTAATAAAGTGGTTAATAAAGAGGGGGCTTTTTTGTGTATTTCAAATAAAGGATTTTTTTCAGTGTTTGTATTTATTTCTTTTCACTTACAGATTAGTAATGGGGTTCTCTAATAGATGCCTCCCATTTCTAATTTAGGGCTTAGTGGCAGCTGTGAGCTGCGATTAACCCCTTATTACCCCGAGCCCTGCTGGCATTGTCGAATCAAATGGATGTGGCATTTCTGGTCGGCTTGATGCTGCTTTTAGACTGGATGAGGTCCAATAAGCAAGAGTCTTCTTAGCCTCAGAATACCAGCCCCCAGCTGTTGGGCTTTATCATAGCTGGGGATCACAGTTGTGGGGACAGCACTCTGTTTTTTAAATTATTATTTATTTATTTTTTTTTAAGCTGCATGATGTGGTTCCTCTTATTTTGATACACAGCCAAGATCAGCGCACGGCTGGGTGCTGCAGCCTGTAGCCTTATGCTTTATCTGTGCTGAATATCATAATAGGGTGGGACCCCACAGCAATTTTTTTTATTTATTTTTACTCCAATCTACAGTGACCCACAGACAGCGCCTGTGATTGGTTGCAGGCAGACGCTGTCACACAGGCTGAGGGCGCTTCTGACTGCAACCAATCACAGACGCCAGAATGGCTGGTGGGCAGGGAAAATAGTGCATATGGATAAGCAATAATGAGAGGCACAGTTACAGCCTCGCCGAAATCTCGGTAAGTATGAAGCTCTTGCTTCATTCTTATTCTCTTTATTTTTATTTTTTGAGTTGCAGGACCCGGATCATTAGCCAGAATTCCCTGAGAACTCCGGGCCTGGGTCTGCCACTAGGGTACGTTGGAAACCGTGCGGATCCAGTCTTTTACAGTCCGTGTCCAGCCATCACCATCGGTAACGTAAATATTCAGCCGGATCTTTCCTGGGTTTAGGAATTACACCATGTTCCAAAATATTATGCAAATGATACTTTTCTCTGATTTTCCTAAATGGTCGGTGCAAATGACAGTCAGTCTAATAAAAGTCATCACCCATTAGAGTATACATCTAATTTTATTGAAGAAACCTCCCAATGATAATGGTATAATCTTCAAAATTTAAAAAAAACTCAAAATGCACTGTTCCAAATTATTAGGCACAGTAGAATTTCTAAACATTTTATATGTTTTAAAGAACTGAAAATGCTCATTTGTGGAATATACAGCATTAGGAGGTCACATTCACTGAAGTAAAAAAGCTCTTTAAATCCAAAACATCCTAACAGGCCTTACATAGGAACCCTTCTTTGATTTCACCTTCACAATTCTTGCATCCATTGAACTTGTGAGTTTTTGGAGAGTTTCTGCTTGAATTTCTTTACATAATGTCAGAATAGCCTCCCAAAGCTGATGTTTTGATGTCAACTGCCTCCCACGCTCATAGATCTTTTGCTTGATGATACTCTAAAGGTTCTCTATAGGGTTGAGGTCAGGGGAAGAGGGTGGCCACACCATGAGTTTATCTCCTTTTATGCCCATAGCAGCCAATGACACAGAGGTATTCTTTGCAGCATGAGATGGTGCATTGTCATGCATGAAGATGAGTTTGCTCCTGAAGGCACGTTTCTGCTTTTTGTACCATCTTCTGCCTATCTATCTATCTATCCATTATCTAGCTATCTATCTCAGAAGGAAATTACCTTTTTTTTTTTTTCTCTCAATGTGCTGTATTGCATTGAATGCATTAAAACACATGTACCAACCTGCGTAAAAACTGCACCAAAACCGCAACAAAAGGCATGTGGATTTTGGTGCGTTTTTTTGTGTTTTTTTTTTCCCGCGGGTGCTGAAATTTTTCAGTGCCTGCAGAATTTTCTTGAGAAAATTCCATTTTCTAGTGCGCACAGGGCCTTACTTTTTTCCATCTATATATTTGGCCTGGTACAACTTATAAAGTCCCATGGCATGGCTTTCAGTACCCACCTATATGTTGATAATACTCAGATCTACCTGTCTGATCCAGATGTCACATCTCTGCTGTCCAGAATCCCAGAGTGTCTATCGGCTTTATCCTCCTTCTCCTCCTCTCGCTTCCTAAAGCTCAATGTGGCCAAAATTTAACTAACCATATTTCCTCCATCTCACCAACACTCTCTACCTGATCTATCTATTACAATAAATAATATCATGGTCTCCCCAGTACCCAAAGTTTGGTGCCTTGGAGTGACTTTTGACTCTGCCTTGTCCTTCACACCACACATCCAATCCCTCACCACCTCCTGCCGTCTTCAACTCAAAAATATTTCCATAACCCGTCCTTTCCTCATTATCAATCTACAAAAATGCAAGTACATGCCCTCATAATCTCCCGCCTCGATTACTGCAACATCCTCCTCTATGGCCTCCCTGCTAACACGCTCACCCCTCTCCAGTCCATCCTTAATTCTGCTGCCCGACTGATCCACCTCTGTCCTCAATACCACCCCGCTTCTTTCGGCAAAACCTTCCATTGGCACCCAATCTTCCATCGTATTCAATTCAAACTACTAACACTGACCTACAAAGCTGTCCATAATCTATCTCCTCCGTATATCTCTGAACTAATTTCATAGTTTCATAGTTTTTAAGGTTGAAGGGAGACTCTAAGTCCATCTAGTTCAACCCGTAGCCTAACATGTTGATCCAGAGGAAGGCAAAAAAACCCCAATGTGTCAAATAAGCTCCAATGGGGAAAAAAATTCCTTCCTGACTCCACATACGGCAATCAGACTAGTTCCCTGGATCAATACCCTGTCATAAAATCTAATATACATAACTAGTAATATTATATTTTTCAAGAAAGGCATCCAGGCTCTGCTTAAATGTTAGTAGTGAATCACTCATTACAACATCATGCGGCAGAGAGTTCCATAGTCTCACTGCTCGTACAGTAAAGAATCCTCGTCTGTGATTATGTAATCTCCCGCTACACTCCAAAATGTAATCTCTGGTCCTCCCAAGATCTCCTCTCCTCTCTCATTCGCTCCTCATGCAACAGCCTCCAAGACTTCTCCCGAGCATCCCCAGTCGTCTGGAATTCGCTGCCTCAACACATCAGACTGCTGCACTTGCAAGCTTCAAAGGGAACTTGAAAACACATTTGTTCAAAAATGCCTATAGTCTCCAATGACCTCACTGCTTCACCACCACCACAGCTGCCGCCCCACCACCGTGCAGAGCTGCCGCCCAACCTACACACCACCTACTGTCTCCACCCCAAAATCCTATAGAATGTAAGCCTGCAAGGGCATGGTCCTCTTCCCTCTGTACCAGTCTGTCTATTGTAACTTTTATATGTATTCTGTATATAACCCCCTTCTCATGTACAGCACCATGGAATCAATGGTGCTCTATAAATAAATATTAATAATAATAATTTGGTTCACTTCAAAGAATAGTGAATGCTATCTTGGGTCACATGGTGTCTACCAGAACCGGAGACCCAGAAGGTAAGATAAGACTTGAATAGATATACCCTATATTACCTTAGCAGTCTCTAGATATAGTATAAGCAAGACACTGTCAAAATATGGAGAGCCCCAGGGCAACGGTTATTCTACGGAGCTTTCCAAAAAATTTTTTTTTTCTGCTTCAACAGCATGAGTTGTCATTTGGCTTTTTTAGCAGTTTCTACAGAAAAACTAGTGAGCTGGATAAAAAAAAAAACCCAATGTGGTATATTCTGGTCCAGGGCATCAACTAATGCATAATGAATATGAGGGATCACAAAGTAAAGTATGGGATTCTTTCTCAACAGTTATATGCCTCTATGGTTTATTTAGGGTTTCCAGTTGTGTGTTTGTACTGAATGTCTTTTGAATAATGAATATTTGCTTTTTTGTAATTTTATTACCTTTTTTTAACTGACATTTAATATTCTTCTGGAGATGCCATACTTAGTAATTCAAGCATTGTACATGGGATACGGAGGTAAGCGTTTTATTTAAAGGGGTTTTCCAATCACACAGATTATTAAAGCAATGTAAAGTTTATCAGGAATTAAGAAATTTCGTAATTTACTTACTGTTAAAATTCTGCTTTGTTCCTCAGCTGTAGCATGTGAAGATGTGACCTCCAGCTTCATACTTCCTTCCACAGTCCATTCAAAGCACAGAACATAGAGCTTTACTTTCTATACTTTGAATGTGCATCGTTCGCTGACAGTGGTCTTACATGCGCTGCTCCCTCCATTGACTTCTATTGGAGCTCCTAAATAGCTAAAATTCTGAATCTAAAGCCTGCTTTACACGTTACGATTAAGCATACGATATCATATGCGATCGTAACCGCCCCCATCGTATGTGCGACACGTTCAATTTGTTGAACGTTTTGCACAAACGATTATTTGCTGTCACACGTACTTACCCTCCTTACGACCTCGATGTGGGCGTCGAATGTCCACTTCCTGGAGTGGGAGGGACGTTCGGCGTCACATCGACATCACGTGGGAGCCGGCCAATAGAAGCGGAGGGGCGGAGATGAGCGGGACATCCTGCCCACCTCCTTCCTTCCTCATTGCCTGCGGGAGCCGCGGGACGCAGGTAAGATCTGTTCATCGTTCCCGGGGTGTCACACACTGCGATGTGTGGTACCTTGGGAACATTGAACAACCTCACGTTCAATTTTTTGCAATTGAACGACGTGCGTGCGATGAATCGCACGTAACTGTCACACGCTACAATATAACTTACGATGCCGGATGTGCGTCACTTACGACGTGACCCCGCCGACACATCGTAAGATATATTGTAGCATGTAAAGCCCGCTTAACAGTTGAGTTGCAGAAGACCTCTTTATAAAAATCACACTCTACATTCTAATCAGGTGTAGTCAAACAGAAGAAAATTGCAGGGGCCACATGGGCCCTGTAGGATGAGGGGACTGAAGGCCTACCAATTACACAAGACCGCAGTATTATAAATGGGGAGCCACCCACTTACAGATTTTGCATTGGGAGCCATAAGCTTTTCCCCAGAGTAGACACATTGCATTGGATTGTAGATTTTGATGTTCCCATGACAGTCCATGACCTGTAGTAGAAAAACCAAACCACTAATGACCGACAGCATCTGAAGTATTCATGTAAGGTTCGGTCCTACTAGTTATAATTCTTAGATACGGTCTAAGGAATAGGTTTTACATCAGGCATCTTCCCTTCCGGTCTAGAAGGCTACATTCCTACTGAATTGTATGTGTTGAGAAAATGAATTGTAAAACCTAATTATGTAAAAAAAAAAAAAAAAAAAAAAATCTTCTGAGCACAAATATAGAGAAAAAAACAACTTCTCTCTATTCATCTTTTAAAGGGCCCACAAGCTGAGAGAGAAACATCACGGGAGAAGGTATTGGAAGAATGGAAAGAAAATTAGAAGTAGGAAACCCAGTTTGTCACCTGAAAAGGATGAAGGACTGGAGAACTTGGCAGCAGAAGAGACCACAAGTAGCTGTAACGTGAAGGATTGTGTGACAGATGCTGAGGAAATTGAAAAAGTACAAGGGAAGAATATTTTTGGAAAAGAAAGCAATTTATCAGATGCACTAGCTGTGTTACTACCGCGTTGTTCAAATATTAGTATTCCTGTATTATGTGGAATGATTTCCAGACTCGTGGAGCTTATAGACTGTCCTGAAACTCAGTTAATACCGAACACTCAAATTTTAGTTACCCATAGACAGTATTTTCGTTCTCTCCTTCTGCTCTCTCTGGTGGTCGGTGGTATGTTATACACAAGAACAAACCAGGTAAGGCCTTTCTCTAGTTGGCTTCAAGCTTGTTCCAAAGGTTCCATGTTTCATGTTACAGACCAGGCCCATTCCAGAGGCCAGGACTTCATGAACTTCTGCTTGAAATTGTATGGTAGTTTCAAGCTGCAAAATGTTAACTTTCTTCGGCGCTCTATTGGGAGACCCAGACGATTGGGTGTATAGCTACTGCCTCCGGAGGCCACACAAAGCATTACACTAAAAAGTGTAAGGCCCCTCCCCTTCTGGCTATACACCCCCCGTGGGAGCACGGGCTTACTCAGTTTTCAAGCTTTGTGTGCGAAGGAGGTCATAGCTCCACTGTTTGTAGTCAGCAGTAGCTGCTGACTATATCGGATGGAAGAAAAGAGGGCCCATATAGGGCCCCCAGCATGCTCCCTTCTCACCCGTGGTGGTGCTTGTAAGGTTGAGGTACCTATTGCTGGTACAGAGGCTGGAGCCCACATGCTGTTTTCCTTCCACATCCCCTGGAGGGCTCTGTGGAAGTGGGATCTTGCCGGCCTTCAAGCCCTGAGGCCGGGCTCCATCCACAGACCCAGAGAACCTGCTGGATGAGGAGCACGAGTACAGTCAGGGACATGGCCCTGCATCTTTCAGGTACTCGGTGTCCCTGGCATGCACGGACACACTCAGGACTGGCTGAGTGTTGTAGTGCGCCGGGGACAGTAGCGCTGTGCGCTGGGGTTAGGTCACTGCAGCTTTGCTGAGTGACGTTTTCATGGTGGGAACTACTGCGCCGACCGCTCCTGGAGCGGCGGCGCAACTGCGACCTGTAGTGCGCCGGGGACTTCGCGCCGACCGCGCTTTTACGGCGGCGGCGCTTCTAACTATAGTCCCCGGTTTCTGCGGCCTAGCGCCGTTTCGTTCCCGCCCCCACCCTGTCACTCAGGGTAGGGGAGAGACGCTGCTCAATAGGCAGCGCCGAGGGCTGGAGCCTTATTTACATGCTCCAGCCCTCTCACTAGGCACAGGGGAACGCAGGCTTCCCGCTCTTTGTCTGTGCACGCCCAGGGCCCGCCCCCCTCCCTTCACAGAACGCCGGCAGCCATTACACGTGCGGTCTGGCTGGGGAAAGGCAGCAGGCTCTGGGAGACCCAGACTGGAGGGATTTCTGGCGACCACACACCCGCTCTTAAGCGGGCGGTAAGCAGCGCTTCAGCGCTGGCCCCACTAGTGCCTCAGTGATATATTAGTGTACTTGGTACCATATATATATATATATATATATATATAATTATTATATAGTTGCACTGTAAGGTCGCTTCTTGGCTGGACACCCTGTATTGCTCTGAGGAGACAGCAACATGTCATCCGCAAAACGCAAGGGTGCCAAGGCACGGGCTGTGTACATTACTTGTACTGCATGTGGGGTTGATCTACCGGCAGGCTCCAACGACTCCCATTGTGTGCAATGTTCAGTCCCAGTGGCACTTCGTCAGCCAGAGCCTATGGTGGTAGTTGCCCAGGCAGAGCCGCCTGTGAACCCTGCCCCGTTGACAGGGACAGACTTTGCAGTTTTTGCTGATAAGATGTCTGTGACTATGACAAAAATCCTGGAGACCTTGCAGTCCAGGCCAGTTATACAAGCCATAGACACTGCTATGCCCTTGCTCCCAGGTCCCCCTCAGTTGGAACTAATCCGTACTTCAAGGGGGTCCCAGGCATCACAGGCTGAAATCTCTGACTCAGATGACAGCCCCAGTCACCCTAAGCGAGCTCGCTGGGAAAGACCCTCCACGTCATCACACTGCTCAGGGTCTCAGCGAGGAGAGTCTCTCTGTGAGGAATCTGAGGACGGGGATCAGGATTCTAACCCTGAAACCCCTCTCAATCTGGATGCCCCTGATGGGGACGCCATGGTTAATGACCTTATATCGGCCATCAATAGACTGTTGGATATTTCTCCCCCAGCTCCTTCAGCAGAGGAGGCAGCTGCCCAGCAAGAGAAATTCCATTTCCTATATCCCAAGCGTAAATTAAGTGCTTTTTTGGACCACTCTGACTTCAGAGAATCAATCCAGAAACACGACGCTCATCCAGACAAGCGTTTCTCTAAACGTTCTAAGGATACCCGTTATCCTTTTCCCCCTGACGTGGCCAAACGCTGGACCCACTGTCCAAAGGTGGATCCACCAATTTCCAAGCTGGCGGCTAGATCCATAGTCGCAGTAGAGGATGGCGCTTCACTTAAAGATGCCAACGACAGACAGATGGACCTTTGGTTGAAATCTGTCTATGAAGCTATCGGCGCGTCGTTTGCTCCAGCATTCGCGGCCGTGTGGGCACTCCAAGCTATTTCAGCTGGTTTAGCACAGGTGGATGCTATCATGCATCCAGCAGTGCCGCAAGTGGCGTCCCTAACTTCGCAAATGTCTGCGTTTGCAACCTATGCTATCAATGCTGTCCTTGAGTCTACAGGCCGTACCTCTATGGCGTCCGCCAACTCTGTGGTTTTGCGCAGAGCCTTGTGGTTAAAGGACTGGAAAGCAGATGCTAGTTCCAAAAAATGCTTAACCAGCTTGCCATTATCTAGAGATAGACTGTTTGGTGAGCCATTGGCTGAAATCATTAAACAGTCCAAGGGTAAGGACTCTTCCTTACCACAGTCCAGACCAAACAAGCCACAGCAGAAAAGGTGGCAGTCGAGGTTTCGGTCCTTTCGGGGTTCCGGCAAGGCCCAATTCTCCTCTTCCAAAGGGACTCAGAAGGAACACAGGAACTCAGATTCCTGGCGGCCTCACGCACGCCCCAGAAAACCAAATGGAGGAACCGCTTCCAAAGCGGCTACCTCATGACTTTCAGCCTCCGCCCTCCGCATCCTCGGTCGGTGGCAGGCTCTCCCGCTTTGGCGACATTTGGCTGTCACAGGTCAAAGACCGATGGGTAACAGACATTTTGTCTCGCGGGTACAGAATCGAGTTCAACTCTCGGCCTCCACCTCGGTTCTTCAGAACCTCCCCACACCCCGACCGAGCAGATGCCCTACTGCAGGCGGTGGACTCTCTGAGAGCAGAAGGAGTGGTGATCCCGGTCCCCCCTCAGGAACGAGGGCAAGGTTTTTACTCCCATCTGTTTGTGGTTCCAAAAAAGGACGGCTCCTTCCGTCCTGTTCTGGACCTAAAACTGCTCAACAAGCACGTGAACGCAAGGCGGTTCCGGATGGAATCCCTCCGCTCCGTCATTGCCTCAATGTCTCGAGGAGACTTCCTTGCCTCAATAGACATCAAAGATGCCTATCTTCACGTGCTGATTGCTACGGAGCACCAACGTTTCCTACGTTTTGTGATAGGAGACGACCATCTTCAGTTCGTAGCTCTGCCATTCGGTCTGGCGACAGCCCCACGGGTTTTCACCAAGGTCATGGCGGCAGTGGTAGCGGTCTTGCACTCTCAGGGACACTCGGTGATCCCTTATCTGGACGATCTACTTGTCAAGGCACCCTCTCTCGAGGCATGCCAACGCAGCCTGAATATTACGCTGGATACTCTCCAGACTTTCGGGTGGATCATCAATTTTGCCAAGTCAAATCTGTCACCGACCCAATCGCTAACATACCTTGGCATGGAGTTTCATACTCTATCAGCGATAGTGAAGCTTCCGCTGAACAAGCAGCGGTCACTACAGACAGGGGTGCAGTCTCTCCTTCAAGGCCAGTCGCACTCTTTAAGGCGCCTCATGCATTTCCTAGGGAAGATGGTGGCAGCCATGGAGGCAGTTCCCTTTGCGCAGTTTCATCTGCGTCCACTTCAATGGGACATTCTCCGCCAATGGGACGGGAAGTCATCGTCACTAGACAGGAAAGTCTCCCTTTCCCAGACGGCCAGGGACTCTCTGCAATGGTGGCTTCTTCCCACCTCGTTGTCTCAGGGAAGATCCTTCCTACCCCCATCCTGGGCAGTAGTCACGACAGATGCGAGTCTATCAGGGTGGGGAGCAGTTTTTCTCCACCACAGGGCTCAGGGGACATGGACTCAGCAGGAGTCCTCCCTTCAGATCAATGTCCTGGAACTCAGGGCAGTGTATCTTGCCCTCCTAGCCTTTCAGCAGTTGCTGGAAGGACGGCAAATCCGAGTCCAGTCGGACAACTCCACAGCGGTGGCTTACATCAACCACCAAGGAGGGACGCGCAGTCGGCAAGCCTTCCAGGAAGTCAGGCGGATTCTCACGTGGGTGGAGGACACAGCATCCACCATATCCGCGGTTCACATCCCAGGCGTAGAAAATTGGGAAGCGGACTTCCTCAGTCGCCAGGGTATGGACGCAGGAGAATGGTCCCTTCACCCGGAAGTGTTTCAGGAAATCTGTCGCCGCTGGGGGGTGCCGGACGTCGACCTAATGGCGTCCCGCCACAACAACAAGGTCACGGCATTCATAGCGCGGTCGCGCGATCAAAAAGCTCTGGCGGCAGACGCCTTAGTCCAAGATTGGTCGCGGTTCAGGCTCCCGTATGTATTCCCGCCTCTGGCACTCTTGCCCAGAGTTTTACGCAAGATCAGAGCCGATTGCAGCCGCGCCATACTCGTCGCCCCAGATTGGCCGAGGAGATCGTGGTACCCGGATCTGTGGCATCTCACGGTCGGCCGACCGTGGTCTCTCCCAGACCGGCCAGACTTACTGTCCCAAGGGCCGTTTTTCCATCGGAATTCTGCGGCCCTGAACCTGACTGTGTGGCCATTGAGTCCTGGATCCTAGCGTCTTCAGGATTATCCCAAGGAGTCGTTGCCACCATGAAACAGGCTAGGAAGTCCACCTCTGTTAAGATCTACCACAGGACGTGGAGGATTTTCTTATCCTGGTGCTCTGCACAAGGAGTATCCCCCTGGCCATTTGCATTGCCCACTTTTCTTTCTTTCCTGCAATCGGGGTTAGAAAAGGGCTTGTCGCTTGGCTCCCTTAAAGGGCAAGTCTCGGCACTATCCGTGTTTTTTCAAAAGCGTCTGGCACGCCTTTCTAAGGTGCGCACGTTCCTGCAGGGGGTCTGTCATATCGTGCCCCCGTACAAGCGGCCGTTAGATCCATGGGATCTGAACAGAGTACTAGTTGCTCTCCAGAAGCCGCCTTTTGAGCCTCTGAAAGAGGTTTCCCTTTCTCGCCTGTCACAGAAAGTGGCCTTTCTGGTAGCGATCACGTCTCTTCGGAGAGTGTCTGAGCTGGCAGCTCTGTCATCCAAGGCTCCTTTCCTGGTGTTCCACCAGGACAAGGTAGTGTTGCGCCCCATTCAGGAATTTCTCCCTAAGGTGGTATCCTCGTTTCATCTTAATCAGGATATCTCCTTACCTTCTTTTTGTCGTCATCCGGTTCACCGGTATGAACAAGATTTACATTTGTTAGATCTGGTGAGAGCACTCAGAATCTACATTTCCCGTACGGCGCCCCTGCGCCGCTCTGATGCACTCTTTGTCCTTGTCGCTGGTCAGCGCAAAGGGTCGCAGGCTTCTAAAGCCACTCTGGCTCGATGGATTAAAGAACCAATTTTTGAAGCCTACCGTTCTGCGGGGCTTCCGGTTCCATCAGGGCTAAAGGCCCATTCAACCAGAGCCGTGGGTGCGTCCTGGGCATTACGACACCAGGCTACGGCTCAACAGGTGTGCCAGGCAGCTACCTGGTCGAGTCTGCACACTTTCACCAAACATTATCAGGTGCATACCTATGCTTCGGCGGACGCCAGCCTAGGTAGAAGAGTCCTGCAGGCGGCAGTGGCCTCCCCGTAGGGGAGGGCTGTCTTGCAGCTCTAACATGAGGTATTTCGTTACCCACCCAGGGACTGCTTTTGGACGTCCCAATCGTCTGGGTCTCCCAATAGAGCGCCGAAGAAGAAGGGAATTTTGTTACTTACCGTAAATTCCTTTTCTTCTAGCTCTTATTGGGAGACCCAGCACCCGCCCTGTTGTCCTTCGGGATTTTTGGTTTGTTTGCGGGTCCACATGTTGTTCATGTTGAACGGTTTTCAGTTCTCCGATGTTACTCGGAGTGAATTTGTTTAAACCAGTTATTGGCTTTCCTCCTTCTTGCTTTGGCACTAAAACTGAGTAAGCCCGTGCTCCCACGGGGGGTGTATAGCCAGAAGGGGAGGGGCCTTACACTTTTTAGTGTAATGCTTTGTGTGGCCTCCGGAGGCAGTAGCTATACACCCAATCGTCTGGGTCTCCCAATAAGAGCTAGAAGAAAAGGAATTTACGGTAAGTAACAAAATTCCCTTCTTCTTAAACATCAACTTACCATAAAAATAAAAGAAAACCAAGCTAAAAAGTCTAAGAAGAACTTCTGGAAGATCTTCCAGTCTTTTACACTCTATCTGGGGATGGAGATAAGTGAACATGAGGCTGCTCAGATTATGGACAATATTCTTCACATGGAAACAAAGCAAACATTGCCAGGATGCCATAAGCATCACAGGACAATCTGCAAATTAGTGCCAACATTCCAGCATCCAAGAATATTCTCAGCAAATGGGCATGGAGATGAAGTTTACATTCATAAAGGAACAGACGCAACATTGCGAATGCAGAATCCACTAGAAGATAACGGCCTAACGGGATCAGTTTCTGATAAATGTAACGATGATTTGACCAGAAGATGTACATGTCATAGTCATAGGGCTAAAGATACAAGTGTATGGAAAGCAGGTACTTCTGAAGATGACTTCTCCACAATGACCCCTGTGTGCTCCGATATTCAGACAGGAAATTACTCAGGTTTCCTTCCGAGTGCCCAGTCTTGTGCCAGACTCAGCTTACCAGAGGATTTTGCCAGGCAGCTGGTGGAAATATTTGGATGCCCGGGTGTAGAAATAGGTAAACTTTTAGCAACTATTCCTTTTTGTTTCTTTTTACTAACAAACAACTACTTAACTTATTTACTCTCTTTTCTTATTTTCCTACCACACTGGGGTCATATGTAAATTTATAGAAAGGAATAGAAAACCTCTTTAAAGTCCTCTTTTTAAAAAGACTCTGTTGGCACAGAATTACTGTCCAAGCCAGTACAGGCGCTCAGTGCATCAAGACATGGCCAAACATTTCACTGCACCTTCCACCTACTTGTTTTCCATCTATCTCTGCCCTTTTCTGGCTCTATAAAAGATAAAGAGGAAAACAAGCAGGTGGGAAGCAGGATTACCAACTTGATGTTTTACCTTTTTTTGGACAGCTTATCAAAAAAATCATGGACAGACCGTACTTTTCACTGACACATTGGAAAACCATAAATCATAATTATACAGTAGGGGGGGGGGGGGGAGTATTTAGTCAGCCACCAATTGTGCAAGTTCTCTCACTTAAAAAGATGTCACATCACAGGTAGACCACAACTATGAGAGACAAAATGAGAAAACAAATCTAGAAAATCGCCTTGTCTGATTTGGCAAGATTTTTTTTTGCAAATTATGGTGGAAAATAAGTATTTTGTCAATAATAAAAGTTCATCTCAATATTTTGTTAAACGTTTTCTATAAGTCTTCACAAGGTTGGCACACACTATTGGTAATATGTTGGCCCATTCCTCCATGCAGATCTCCTCTAGAGCAGTGATATTTTGGGACTGTCACTGGGCAGTACGGACTTTCAATTCCCTCCAAAGGTTTTCAATGGGGTTGAGATCTGGAGACTGCCTAGGCCTCTCCAGGACCTTCATATGCTTCTTACGAAGCTACTCCTTTGTTGCCTTGGCGGTGTGCTTGGGATCATTATCATTCTGAAAGACCCAGCCACATTTCATCTTCAATACCCTTGCTGATAGAAGGAGGCTTGCACAGAAAATCTCATGATACATGGCCCCATTCATTCTGTCATGTACATGGATCAGTCACCCTGGTCCCTTTGCAGAGAAACAGCCCCAAAACATGATTACTACCCCCATGTTTCACAGTAGGTATGGTGTTCTTTGGATGCAACTCTGCATTCTGTTTCCGCCAAACACGAGTTGTGATTCTACCAAACAGTTCTACTTTGGTTTCATCAGACCATATGACATTATCGCAATACTCTTCTGGATAATCCAAATGCTCTGTAGCAAACTTCAGACGGGCCCGTACATGTACTGGCTTAAGCAGGGGGACACGTCTGGCACGCAGGATCTGAGCCTCTGGCGGCGTAGTGTGTTACTAATGGTAGTGTTTGTCGCAGTGGTGCCAGCTCTTTGCAGGTCATTCACTAGGTCCCCCCGTGTGGTTATGGGATTTTTATTCACCGTTTTTGTGATCATTTTGACCCCACAGGATGAGATCTTGCATGGAGCCCCAGATCGAGGGAGATTATCAGTGGTCTTGTATGTCTTCCATTTTCTTATTATTGCTCCCACAGTTTATTTCATCACACCAAGCTGCTTGCCTATTGCAGATTCAGTCTTCCCAGCCTGGTGCAGAGCTACAATTTTGTATCTGGTGTCCTTCGACAGCTCTTTGGTCTTCACCATAGTGGAGTTTGGAGTGTGACTGTTTGAGGTTGTGGGCAGGTGTCTTTTATACTGATAAGTTCAAACAGGTAATAATAATAATAATTATTATTATTATTATTAATAATAACAACAGGTGCCATTACTACTGGTAATGAGTGGAGGACAGAGGAGCCTCTTAAAGAAGAAGTTACAGGTCTGTGAGAGACAGAAATCTTGCATGTTTTTAAGTGACTAAATACTTATTTTCCACCATAATTAGCAAAAAAATCATGCAAAAAGGTGATTTTTTTTTTTTATTTGTTTTCTCATTTTTCCCCCCTGATAGTTGTGGTCTACCTATGATGTCAATTACAGGCTGCTCTCATCTTTATAAGTGGGAGAACTTGCACAATTGGTGGCTGACTAAATACTTTTTTTTTTCCCCCACTGTATGTGATCCAAGTATACAGCCCATAATTCTGATATGTAGACATCAGCTGCATTCACTGTAAAATGATAATTACAGTCAAAATGTTTTTGTTTTTTTTTTTCCATCTTCAAAAAAATAATGGTCTTCTTAATTTTTTTTTACAGACAGTGCAAAAAAGTGACCAATTTTTACGGAATGTCCTGCATTTTCTGAATGGTTGGCAACCCAGATGGGAAAGTGTATTTAACTGATATATATAATATAATATGTCATGATGCAGAGCTCAACCCTGTGTGGCCTGGTATCATTGGTATAATTGATACCAGGCCACACAGGGTTGAGCTCTGCATTGAGCCATTACCGCCATTTTCAAGTGCCATATACCTCCCCTGATGAGCATATGATACGATGTGAAACGCGTCGGGTGGCACTTGGTCTGGATACTAGGGCTAGCCACAACAGGGCCAGCTGTGGACTGCCCTTGTCAGGGCGGGAGTTTGTGAAAAAGGGTCAGCTTTATCCCTGACAGGGCCAGCGACCAAGTCACTTCTCCCGTCACCCTGACCCATGGATTTCGGTAACACAGGAGAAATTTGACCCCTGAACAGGACATAGGAATTGGGTGAGATCACTCCTTTTTTTTGTGTCTATAACACTATATAGTAATTGTTGCCTATTGCCTATCTACAGACAGGGTTCTTTTCTGATCATACTAGATCCACCCAGAGTCACCATCTATTGGATACCCCATTTTATATTGTATACACCTATTGAGGTGTCCCTTTGTCTGATAATGTACAGGTTGTGATTCTACAGCTAGGCAGCTATTTATATATTTATTTTTTGCTCAATATCATCATTGCTGTTTATAATTCTGGGTTGTTGTAAAGCCTCTCATAATATTGTAGGCCACATTCACCCAGTGTCCTTACAGCTGATGATATTGGACGGGTTATTTATATACAGGGTATTCTACCCTCTTTCTTACCTGTGTTACAGCATGAAAGTGATGGCGCTATATTCCTTGATTGGCCTCATCATTTTCAGGTTTTAAATTGGTGTGTGGATCACTGTTTGCACCTATTGCTATATTTCTTAATACAACCCAATTAAAAGCTAAGTTTTAAATGTCACATGTTGCTATTTTCACATTAATCACACATGTAAGAGTTCCATTCTGATACCTATTGGTGTTGAATATATGCTATTTCAATATTGTATAACCACCATTATTTTCAAGTACTGTTTTAACTCTCTGGATCCTCTTCCACCCTCCATGACGACATCATGGAGATGGTGGATGTTAGAGGTCTTGTGCTCCTCCACCTTCCGTTGGAGGGGGCCCCACAGATGCTCAATAGGGTTTAGGTCTAGAGACTTTCTTGGCCAGTCAAGCACCTTTATCTTTGGTTTCTTAAGGCAGTAGTAGTCTTGGAGGTGTGTTTGAAGTCATTATGTTGGAATACTGCCCTGCAGCCCAGTTTCCAAAGGGAGGGGTTCATGCTCTGCTTTCAGTAAGTCACAGTAAATGTAAGCATTCGTGGTTCCCTCAATGAACTGTAGCTCCCCACAGCTGGCAGCACTCTTGCAGCCCCAAACAAAAGCACTCCCACAACAATGCTTGACTGTAGGCAAGACACACTTGTCTTTGTACTCCACACCTGGTTGCCGCCACACACGCTTGATATCATTTGTATCAAATATGTTTATCTTGGTCTCATCAGACCACAGGACATGGTTCTACTAATCCACGTTCATACTCTTCATCAAACTATTTGCAGATTTTCTTGTGCATCATCTTTAGAAGAGGCTTCCTTCTGGGATAGCAGCCATGCAGACCAATTTGATGCAGTATGTGGCGTATAGTCTGAGCACTGACAGGCTGACACTCAACACCTTTAAACTCTGCAACAATTCCAGCAGCACTCATTTGTCTATTTTGAAAAGACAACCTCTGGATATGACGCTGACCATGTGCACTCAGCTTCTTTGGTTGACCATGGCGACGCCTGTTTTGAGTGGAACCTGTCTTGTTAAACTGCTGTATGGTCTTGGCCACCGTGCTGCAGCTTAGTGTCAGGGTGTTGCCAAATCTTATAGCCTCGGCCATCTTTATGTAGAGCACAAATTCTTCTTTCAGATCCTCAGAGAATTCTTTGTCATGAGGAGCCATGTTGATCTTCCAGTGACCAGTAAGAGTGTGTGTGAGTGATAACACCAAATTTAAAGTGAACCTGTCAGGTCCCCAGTGCACCCAGAATCACGAGCAGTTCTGGTTGCATATTCTAATTCCTTCCTAACTGTCCCAGCATCTAGTAGTATACATAAAGAGACCTTTAGAAAAAGTATTTCTAAAGATCGCTTATGAGATGCTAATGAGGCCAGGGACTAGTCACAGGGGCGTTGGTTCCTTGGCTAGTCGGCCCACTTATCATGTTATCATGCTCCTGTGAGCGTGCTATCATGCTTTATAATGCCCAGCGCCATGGCAATGTGATACAAAGTCCTTTGTACGCGTTAGCATTGAGCTCCTTTGATGTTGGGTGTATGCACCCTGGCTTCAAAGACGCTCATTGCCCATGATCAGAAGTTGTCCGCATTTCTGGTCATACACATTACTCCCTGCTTCTGAGCACTGCGCCTTTAAAGCAAGAGTGCATACACCTGGCGTCAAAGGAGCTCAATGCTAACGGCACAAAGTCGCGAACATATGTGGCTTTGTAGTGTGTTGCCAAGACACTGGGCATTGTAAAGCTTGTTAGCATGTATGTTAACATCACCGAGGCGGACCCCAGTCTCCCTGAGTGACTGGGCTGTGGGTGGAGTTTCACCGCTCGTCACAGCCCAGCATCGCGCGCTCTCCTTCGCTGCAGAGCGCCGCAAGCAGGAGTGATGCTGTACTGTGACGGGTAGTGAAACTCTGCCCACATCCCTCATCACCCGCAGTGTGCCGCTGCCGCCGCTGCTTTTTGTGCTTGTTTGATTTATAGATATATACCATCCTCCAGAAAACGAAAGCTTTTATCGTTATACTACAGATGCATTAGAACCAAAGGACTTCATTGTGCCACTTGGATATGACCTGGCTCGAAGAATATATCTGCAATGGAAAAAGTCACTGGAGGTACAGTATATATGTATTTTTAATGCAATTTTTCTTTTTAACAAAAACGAGAAATCGATGTACCAATATAGCAAATATCGAGGTAGGTCTTCTTTTTCTGGCTATGGCTCAAAAAGCAACATCAAACAATGCACACTTGTTAAGGTCACACAAGGTTTTTGCAGCAACTTATTAAAAAAAAAAATTGCAAAGTGCACAAAATAAGCTTATTACATTCTTACTTGTAAATGCAAACACTGTAGTAGATGGACAACCTTTTTCTTTTGCACCAATTTTGCATTTATTATTATTATTATTTATTATTATAGCGCCATTTATTCCATGGCGCTTTACAAGTGAAAGAGGGTATACGTACAACAATCATTAACAGTACAAGACAGACTGGTATAGGAGGAGAGAGGACCCTGCCTGCGAGGGCTCACAGTCTACAGGGAATGGGTGAGGGTACAATAGGTGAGGACAGAGCTGGTTGTGCAGTGGTCTACTGGACTGAGGGCTATTGTAGGTTGTAGGCTTGTTGGAAGAGGTGGGTCTTGAGGTTCCTCTTGAAGCTTTCCATGGAAGTGGAGAGTCTGATTTAATTTTTTTTATCATTAAAGCAGTCTAGATTTCACAACAAAAACTATATATCACAACATTTTACCTTCACCTGATGAGACTGGTGTACTTACTTTGACATTGCAGGCTGTTTAAAAAATGCAATTCAATCCCTGCCCGCCATGCTTGATTGACAACTCCTAAGTTTCTTTCCTCCCTGCTTCCGCTGAGATCTCTCATTGCTCAGAGCAAGCTGCAGCTGTCAGGTTTAGGCTGCTTTCGCACATCAGTTTTTCCCATCAGGCACAATCCAGCAAAAACGTGAAAAAAACGGATCCGGCATCTGTTGTTTTCCCCCATAGACTTCTATTAGCGCCAGATTGTGCCGGTTGGCCTTGCGTTCCATCCGTGTTTCGCCGGATCCAGCACAATTTGCTTGTACGGCGGCTGGATGGAACGCTGAGGGGAACGTTTTTTGTCTCCGGCGAAAAACCGTATCCGGCGCCGTACGTCGTGTTTTATAATGGAAGTCTATGGACGCCGGATCCAGTGTAATGCGGCAAAAAACGGATACGGCCGCCGGATCCGTTTTTTTTTTAACTGAACATGCTCAGTATCACAACGGATCCGTCAAAAAACTGAAGGAACTGATGGAAAAAAACTGATTCAACTGATCCGTTTTTTCGCCAGATCCGTTGCATCTATTGTTTTCGCCGGCTCATAACTGATGTGTGAAAGCAGCCTTAAGCCCAGTGCCCATGCTGTGTAGTTTTGACGCGTATTTTCAGAAATCTCCAGCAAAATCTGCACGTCCATTGTGAAGCCAGGAAAGTCTATACGAATTCAGAAGTGCTGTGCCCACGTTGCTTATTTTTCCCTTGCGTATTTGGTGCAGATTTGGTGCAGAAAAAAAGAAATCTGCACCAAATACACAAGGGCAAAATACTCATCGTGTGCTCAGCACTTCTGAATTCTCATAGACTTTGCTGGCTTCACAATGGACATGCAGATTTTGCTGCAGATTTCTGAAAATCTGCGTCAAAATCCGCATCAAAATCCGCAGCGTGGGCACAGGGCCTTAGTGAGTTGAGACTGAATACATATAGACTCATAAGGCATACCTCCTAACTTTTGAAAAGAGGAAAGAGGGACAAAGGCAAATTTTGACCACACCCCTAGCCACACCCATTTGGCAGTAAGGGTCATTCAGCAGATGTCCCGGACTGTTCATTCATGTAGTCATAGCAGCCAGAATTTTCTTATACTTGTGTCACTATATGACATGTTGCTTATATGTGCCTATAAAGCTGTGTTCACACGTTGCATAAATTCTGTTTCTTTTTGTTTCTGTTGCTGTCTGCACCAAACTACACAATCGATTTCTGCTGCATTTTTTATTCCTTTTCTCCATTATTTAATGCGTTTTTGGTTCAGATGTGAATCTGCGTTTTTAAGTGTTTTTATTGTACAGAGAAGCTTTTCCTGCATTTTTTTAAGCTTCACATAAAAACCTCTAGAGGAAAAAAAAAAAGCACCAAAACCGCAGAGTTCAGCGGCGTCTGTTCATAGAATCGCATGCACATGGACAATTACTGTATACACAGCAGAATATATATATACGAAAATCGGCAGAAAAAAAATTGCAGCATTTACACTACATGTGAACACGGAGTAATTGTCCAAGCAAAGTGGATGAGACGTCATGAAATCTCCGCCTCTTTTTGCATCTAAAGACGCCGATGAAATGTGCGGATTTGAGGGGTTTTTTTCTTTACAAGCTTCAGGATTCACATCTGCACCAAACCTGTATCAAATAAGGGGACAATGCACAAAAAATACCGCAAACACGCAATAATCAGAGAAGATTGTTATTGCGCTCGTGATGCGAGCATCTGCAGAAAAAACGCAGCATTTATGCTATGTGTGAACACGGCCTCACCAACACATTTTTATTACATTTTGTATGGGTTTTAATAAAGAAAAAAAAATTGTGCCTTTTTTTTTACGCCATTTACCGATCCCCCATAAATAATCTGATCGCTGTGTTGTTTGGGGCGTTACGATTACAGGGACACCAAATATGTCCATGTTATTTGCTGATTTGTGATGTTTATTATTTTATAAAAAAAAGTGTAATAAAATTACATTACAGTGGAACCTTGGTTAACGAGAACAATCCGTTCTGGGAGTGTGCTTGTTAACCAAGTTACTGGTTCAGCAAAGCAAGATTCCCCATAGGAAATCATTGCAATGCAGACAATTTCTTCCACAACTTGCTAAATGTCCCATCCTGGTCCCCTATTGTGCCATTCCACACACGCACAAATACCCACATTATGCTCACCTTACCTTCCGTTCCATTGCCGGCCTCCTGGATCTTGCAGTTTGCTGGTACATGATGTGTATCAGGTAACCATAGCGACGAGGGAGGAACTTCCGCTGCCAGAGCGCTGACGTCAAAGGCCAGAGCCGCTTGCCTCTGATTGGCCAGCGCGTTGCCTTTGAGTAGCAGCTGACAGCGGAACTTCCGCCATCGATCGCCATGGTTACCCGATACACATCCTGTAGCGGCGAACTATAAGAACCATGAGGTCGGCGAGGGAACGAAAGGTAAGGTGAGCATAATATTTGTGTTTGTGTGTGTTTCTGCGGACTGCAAGAGCGGGTTAGAGCGCGGTGGATGTACGGAACCGGAAGTGTGTGCGGTGACTATTTTTCTCGTACGGCAAAGCTTACTTGTAAACTGAGTTACAAATTTACAGCAAGCTTTGCTCGTTAAGCGAAATACTCGCTAGCTGGGTTACTCGTTAAGCGAGGTTCCACTGTATTCTATTTTTTTTTATTATTTTTAGTAATTTTATTTGAAGAAAAAAAATCTCTTTTCCTCTCCCTGTAGATCACAGGACACAGATGCTACTCTGTACAATGGAGCTCTATATCCTGTTTGAGAGGCTGCATTTTAGGTTCATCTACACTGTGTGCAGAATTATTAGGCAAATGAGTACTGTAATCACATGATAATTTTTATACATGTTGTCCTACTCCAAGCTGTATAGGCTGAGAGCCAACTACCAATTAAGTAAATCAGGTGATGTGCATCTCTGTAATGAGGAGGGGTGCGGTGTAATGACCTCAACATCCTATATAAGGTGTGCTTAATTATTAGGCAACTTCCTTTCCTTTGGCAAAATGGGTCAGAAGAGAGATTTGACGGGCTCTGAAAAGTCCAAAATTGTGAGATGTCTTGCAGAGGGATGCAGCAATATTGAAATTGCCAAACTTTTGAAGCGTGATCACCGAACAATCAAGCGTTTCATGGCAAATAGCTAACTGGGTCGCAAGAAGCGTGTTGGGCAAAAAAGGTGCAAAATAACTGCCCATGAATTGAGGAAAATCAAGCGTGAAGCTGCCAAGATGCCATTTGCCACCAGCTTGCCCATATTTCAGAGCTGCAACATTACTGGAGTATCAAAAAGCACAAGGTGTGCCATACTCAGGGTCATGGCCAAGGTAAGGAAGGCTGAAAAATAACCACCTTTGAACAAGAAACATAAGATAAAACGTTAAGACTGGGCCAAGAAATATCTTAAGACTGATTTTTCAAAGGTTTTATGGACTGATGAAATGGGAGTGACTCTTGATGGGCCAGAGGCTGGATCAGTAAAGGGTAGAGAGCTCCACTCCGACTCAGATGCCAGCAAGGTGGAGGTGGGGTACTGGTATGGGCTGGTATCATCAAAGATGAACTTGTGGGACCTTTTCGGGTTGAGGATGGAGTGAAGCTCAACTCCCAGACCTACTGCCAGTTTCTGGAAGACAACTTCTTTAAGCAGTGGTACAGGAAGAAGTCGGTATCGTTCAAGAAAAACATGATTTTCATGCAGGACAATACTCCATCACATGCATCCAACTACTCGACTGCGTGGCTGGCCAGTAAAGGTCTAAAAGATGAAAAAATAATGACGTGACCCCCTTGTTCTCCTGATCTGAACCCCATAGAGTCCCTCATAAAATGTGAGATCTACAGGGAGGGAAAACAGTACACCTCTCGGAACAGTGTCTGGAGGCTGTGGTGGCTGCTGCACGCAATGTTGATCGTAAACAGATCAAGCAACTGACAATCTATGGATGGTAGGCTGTTGAGTGTCATCATAAAGAAAGGTGGCTATATTGGCCACTAATTTTTTGAGGTTTTGTTTTTGCATGTCAGAAATGTTTATTTCTAAATTTTCTGCAGTTATATTGGTTTACCTGGTGAAAATAAACAAGTGAGATGAGAATATATTTGGTTTTAGTTGCCTAATAATTCTGCACAGTAATAGTTACCTGCACAAACAGATATCCTCCTAAGATAGCCAAATCTAAAAAAAAAAAACCACTCCAACTTCCAAAAATATTAAGCTTTGATATTTGAGTCTTTTGGGTTGATTGAGAACATAGTTGTTGATCAATAATAAAAAAAATCCTCCTAAAATACAACTTGCCTAATAATTCTGCACACGGTGTATATAAAATCCTCCCTCTGACATCGTCATTCCTAGTGGCTGTACAGCTAGAAAAGCTAGGAGGGCTGCTGGACACGTTTGAAAGTTGCTGGTTTGAATCCAAGGTGGTGAAATTACGCTTACCTGTGAGTCCACCCAGCTCTAACTTTGGGACAATACCCACTTACTTGTTTTTTCCCTCATGCTGATTCGGCATGGGAAAAAAAAAATTCCCTGCATGCTGCGACTGCATCTGATAATCAGATGACATGCACCTATACAAGTCTGAGGATGTGTGGAAATCGGAGTGCAGTCTGATATACGTCAACACAGACAAGGGAGAAGATGGAGAAATTAATCTCGCCATCTCCTCACCTGTGCTCCGATTCTGGCATATGATGGATCACAGTGACTGGCAAGGCTCAAACTCTGATCAGTGTCATTAACAAAATCAGCCCGATCCTCTCACATGCGAGAATATACGGCCATGTGAGCGAACTCTAAAGATGAGAAGATGGAGGTTGGGGGGGGTGTGAGCTGTGACCGTCATCTAGTGCGAAGTGATCCTTTATTATCTCTATGTAGACATTGCTTGATGCAGAACAAGATGTGTCAGATTATTATTGGGTTTTGTGGCCCGAGTAAAAACTGCACGATTTATTTTGTTTAGTGATGTGGGGAAAAAAAATACAGTGAACATAAAAACTCTGTTATTAGTAGTAAGGCCTCGTGGACATGACGAGTATTTGGTGAGGTTTTTTTTTACCTTTTTGTATTTGTAAGAAAAATCCAGAAGTGGTGCCGTGTTTCTATTAGATTTTTCCTCTGATTGTTCCACTCCTGATTTTGGCTACAAATATTGAGGTAAAAACTCACCAAATACTTGTGTGCATGTGGCCTAACACAGCCATCATACGCCAGGAATAATGCAGGCTCGGCATCTAGGCCTCGTGCACACACTGAGTATTGGGTCAGTTTTTTACTTCCGTATTTGTAAGTGAAAAACCAGGAGTAGAACAATCGTCGGAGAAGTATAATAGAAACATGTCACCATTTCTGGATTTATTTATTTCGTTTTATTCATTCCTGTTTTTTTTCTTACAAATACTGAGATAAAAAACTCACTGTGCGCACACTGGGTTTTTTTGCCTTGTTTTTTGCTGCAGAAAAGGTGCTGTTTTTATTCATAACCTTCCTGCAGTCCTTCCCCAGCAAAATCTATAAAATCCAAAATGCTGTGCGCACACTGCATTTTTTTTTCCCTACAGGTTTTGCTGCGCAATTTCTGCAGCAAAAAGAATGAGCATGTCACTTCTTTTCCGCAGGTACCTGTGGATTTGCCATTAACCTGCGGAAAAACTGTACCAAAACCTCAACAAACCGCGGTTGGGTTCGGTTTTGGTGCGTTTTTTTTTTTGCCGCAGGTGCGGAATTCTGCCAGAGGGTTGTAATTTTACTTAAGAACACGTTTTCCCAGTGCGCACAGACCCTAAATACTCACCGTGCGTGTGCACGTGGTCTAAAATAGATTTCATATAATTTTCCAAATCCCTTTCTTTCCCCTGTATTCCTTCTAGGTGCCGTACAAAACTGTTCCAGGGAAGTAAAGATGAAGAATAATATCTGTAAAACAGCATTATGGCTTCTGCCTCCTTTACTTGAAATAAAAGAGCGAGGTCGCCGGCAGCCGTCTGGAACCATCTTGAACGACCGTGTTGTTGGGATGTCAATTACTGTATGGTGTGAAATAGTCGCTGCGTGTCTGTAGCCATTCCCCCCGCCTCACATAGCCTTCACGTCACTGTCCTGGACATCGTGCACACACAATTAAGAGTTTTGTTTTTTTTTGCTGAACATGTAGTTTTGAGCATCACCATTAATTTTTTGCAAAGTGCTGAAACTTTGGGAAAAATTGTGAAAGAAAATCCAAATGAGATTAAATGATTAAAAAAAAAAAAAAAAATCGCCACCCCACCCCCCATCCTCTCTTGGGTTTATGTATTCCGGTCAGCTGTTGTTTCTATTTTATTCCCACTGCTCTGTTGAGTATTCTTTTATTTTTTTTTTTTTATTTATAAATTTAACTTTTATTAACATTTTCAATAACACAGGAAACACCGTATTGTACAGAGTAAAGCACAATGTCAGAACACAAGCATTGTATCGATTCTTTATTTTTTTTTTTTCTCTGTCTCGTGAGTCTTTTTATTTCGTGCTGATGTTTATGGTCTATACCACAAGGTAGTAATGCAGAGCTGCCTATACCCACCCCCCAAGGGATTTACAAGCCTTGCACCCCAGGGGATGTCATGAGCTACGCCCCATGGGACCCCGTGACCCATGCCCCCTCTTAAAGACCTAAATCTTAGCACTAAATAAAGCGGGCCAGATCTCTGGTATTAAAATAAGGATTTAAAAAAAAACAAACAAACCCTGAAATACTCAGGGGAGCAGCGGGAATAACATAACAGCAAAGAAGTAGACAATTTGGACCTGGTGATAGAGAGCCTATGAATAACGTTGTCAGAAATTGACCGCATCTAAGTGGTTAAATGGCTGTGATCTTGGCTCCGATCACATGCTATATCACGCCAACCTCTCACACCATGAAGGCAGCAGTATAGGCAGCGAACTCGTCTCCTGTTCCCGCACCATACACCAGCCTCTCTGCCCGCTCTGTACACTGGCTCCTGCACCAACTCTGTACACAGACGCACTCTGTCTCCGTACCGTCTCCTGCTCCGTACCCTGGATCCTGCTCCATACCCCGCCACCCGCTCCATACCCTGGGTCCTGCTCCATGCCTTACCTCCCGCTCCGTACCTTGGATCCTGCTCCATACCGTGCCTCCCGCTCCATACTCTGGGTCCTGCTCCATTCCCTGGGTCCTGTTCCATTCCCCGGCTCCTGCTCCATACCCTGCCTCCCGCGCCATACTCTGGGTCCTGCTCCATACCCCGCCCCCTGCTCCATACCCCACCTCCAGCTACATACGCTGGGTCCTGCTCCATACCCCGCCTCCAGCCCCATACGCTGGGTCCTGCTCCATACCTCACCTCCCGCTCTGTAACCCAGCTCCCGCTCCGTACCCTGGGTCCTGCTCCATACCTCACCTCCCACTCCATACCCTGGGTCCTGCTCCATACCCCGCCTTCCGCTCTGTACCCTGGGTCCTGCTCCATACCTCACCTCCCGCTCCGTACCCCGGGTCCTGCTCCATACCTCACCTCCCGCTCCGTACCCCGAGTCCTGCTCCATATCTTACCTCCCACTCTGTACCCTGGGTCCTGCTCCATACCTCACCTCCCTCTCTGTACCCCAGCTCCCACTTCGTACCCTGGGTCCTGCTCCATACCCCGCCTTCCGCTCTGTACCCTGGGTCCTGCTCCATACCTCACCTCCCGCTCTGTACCCCGGGTCCTGCTCCATACCTCACCTCCCGCTCCGTACCCCGAGTCCTGCTCCATATCTTACCTCCCACTCTGTACCCTGGGTCCTGCTCCATACCTCACCTCCCTCTCTGTACCCCAGCTCCCACTCCGTACCCTGGGTCCTGCTCCATACCCTGGGTCCTGCTCCATACCCCGCCTTCCGCTCTGTACCCTGGGTCCTACTCCATACCTCACCTCCCTCTCCATACCCCGAGTCCTGCTCCATATCTTACCTCCCACTCTGTACCCTGGGTCCTGCTCCATATCCTACCTCCCACTCTACCATGGGTCCTGCTCCATACCTCACCTCCCGCTCTGTACCCTGGGTCCTGCTCCATACCTCACCTCCTGCTCTGTACCCTGGGTCCCGCTCCATACCCCACTTCCCGCTCCATACTGTGGGTCCTGCTCCATACCCCACCTCCCGCTCCGTACCCTGGGTCCTGCTCCAGACCCCACCTCCCGCTCCGTACCCTGGGTCCTGCTCCATACCTCACCTCCTGCTCCGTACCCCGGGTCCCGCTCCATACCCCACGTCCCGCTCCGTACCCTGGGTGCTGCTCCATACCTCAACTCCCACTCCATACCCCGGTTCCTGCTCCATACCTCACCTCCCGCTTTGTACCCCGCATTCCGTGCCTGCTCCGTACCCCGGCTCCTGTGCCCTCTCCATACCCCAGCTCCCACTCCTAACCCTGCCCTGCTCCTCACACTGACTTTGGCGCCTGCTCCTTACTTCGCCACCTGAAATTGGTATTAAATTAAAATTGCCATGAATTTGAAGTATTTTGGTGAAATTTTCTCGATACGTTTTTGTGCAGTTTTTTCCCCAGTACACGAGTATGAATGAATGCGGAATTGGTCTGTGCAGCCCTCCAGGAAGTAAACGCAGTACATGTGTTGTCAGTGCTGCTGCACTCACTCCCCCGCTTCCCATCATGGTACGCTCCAGAACGACATCGCGTCCATACACGGATGGGTTCACTACACGGGTGATGGGGGGGAAGGTTTTGTACAACCTGTGTAAGTATTCCCGCTCTGTGTGTGTCCACCCCCCGCAGTAGTGATACTCCCGGGCTGTCCCCGCCTCACACCAGGCCCTTCTCCTCCATGGCGCCGCCCCGGACAGGCCGCCTGATCTCCTCCAGTAATACCGGCCGCGGCAGCTGGAGGGCGCGGGGAGCGCTGGCCGCAGCAGAGCAGTATGGCAGAGCGGCTCATCCACTCTTTTGGGAACCTGCGCCTGGATGAGCGGCGCCCCCAGCGGCAGAACAGACCCCCGCTCCGGCCCAGCCCCGCCCCGCAGCCCTCCAGATTCACCAAGCACATCTACCTGCTGCGGGGGCTCCCGGGCTCCGGGAAGAGCAGCCTGGCCAGGTAGTGAGGGCGAGAGGGGCGGCATGTATACAGGAGGCTAATGAGGAGGAGGGGAGAGCAGGCTGTATACATCTGAGGGGGAGGAGAGAGCAGGCTGTATACACCTGAGGGGGAGGAGAGAGCAGGCTGTATACACCTGAGGGGGAGGAGAGAGCAGGCTGTATACACCTGAGGGGGAGGGGAGAGCAGGCTGTATACACCTGAGGGGGAGGAGAGAGCAGGCTGTATACACCTGAGGGGGAGGAGAGAGCAGGCTGTATACACCTGAGGGGGAGGAGAGAGCAGGCTGTATACACCTGAGGGGGAGGAGAGAGCAGGCTGTATACACCTGAGGGGGAGGAGAGAGCAGGCTGTATACACCTGAGGGGGAGGGGAGAGCAGGCTGTATACATCTGAGGGGGAGGGGAGAGCAGGCTGTATACACCTGAGGGGGAGGAGAGAGCAGGCTGTATACATCTGAGGGGGAGGGGAGAGCAGGCTGTATACATCTGAGGGGGAGGGGAGAGCAGGCTGTATACACCTGAGGGGGAGGGGAGAGCAGGCTGTATACACCTGAGGGGGAGGAGAGAGCAGGCTGTATACATCTGAGGGGGAGGGGAGAGCAGGCTGTATACACCTGAGGGTGAGGGGAGAGCAGGCTGTATACATCTGAGGGGGAGGGGAGAACAGGCTGTATACACCTGAGGGGGAGGAGAGAGCAAGCTGTATACACCTGAGGAGGAGGGGAGAGCAGGCTGTATACACCTGAGGAGGAGGGGAGAGCAGGCTGTATACACCTGAGGGGGAGGGGAGAGCAGGCTGTATACATCTGAGGGGGAGGAGAGAGCAGGCTGTATACATCTGAGGGGGAGGAGAGAGCAAGCTGTATACACCTGAGGAGGAGGGGAGAGCAGGCTGTATACAGCTGAGGGGGAGGAGAGAGCAGGCTGTATACACCTGAGGGGGAGGAGAGAGCAGGCTGTATACACCTGAGGAGGAGGGGAGAGCAGGCTGTATACATCTGAGGAGGAGGGGAGAGCAGGCTGTATACACCTGAGGGGGAGGAGAGAGCAGGCTGTATACACCTGAGGGGGAGGGGAGAGCAGGCTGTATACACCTGAGGGGGAGGAGAGAGCAAGCTGTATACACCTGAGGAGGAGGGGAGAGCAGGCTGTATACACCTGAGGAGGAGGGGAGAGCAGGCTGTATACACCTGAGGGGGAGGGGAGAGCAGGCTGTATACACCTGAGGGGGAGGAGAGAGCAGGCTGTATACATCTGAGGGGGAGGGGATAGCAGGCTGTATACAGCTGAGGGGGAGGAGAGAGCAGGCTGTATACATCTGAGGGGGAGGAGAGAGCAGGCTGTATACACCTGAGGGGGAGGGGAGAGCAGGCTGTATACACCTGAGGGGGAGGAGAGAGCAGGCTGTATACACCTGAGGGGGAGGGGAGAGCAGGCTGTATACACCTGAGGGGGAGGAGAGAGCAGGCTGTATACACCTGAGGGGGAGGGGAGAGCAGGCTGTATACACCTGAGGGGGAGGAGAGAGCAGGCTGTATACACCTGAGGGGGAGGAGAGAGCAGGCTGTATACACCTGAGGGGGAGGGGAGAGCAGGCTGTATACACCTGAAGGGGGGGGGGAGAAGCAGGGCTGTATACACCTGAAGGGGGAGGGGAGAGCGGGCTGTATACACCTGAAGAGGGAGTGCACTGCCCCCCTATACCTCTGTACTCAGGCACTGGTTTGTGCTCTCTTGATAGGAGAGACATACACATGTGCTTCCATTTATTCTTTATGAGTCTTTAAAGGAAACCGGGGATCACTGCCGCGATCGTCACCAATGACACATAAAGGATATTATTCCAAGTCATTTATTTGAAGCATAATACAGGCCTACACGTTTCAGGGGTCTCTGCCCCTTCCTCAGGACAGTATATTAATAACACGGAAGATCTTCTGTGTTATTAATATACTGTTATTTATGCTTCAAATGAATGACTTGGAATAATATCCTTTATGTGTCATTGGTGACGATCGCGGCGGTGATCCCCGGTTTCCTATTAAAGGGTATTTTACACGCTGCAACATCGCTAGCGATCTCATTAGCGATGTGAAATAGTAGATTGCAAGTGCAATCCTTTGAGATCGCACATGCGTAAATGACCTATGTGCGATCTCAAAAGGTCGCACTTGCGATCTAGAATTTCACATCGCTAATGAGATCGCTAGCGATGTCGCAGTGTGTAAAGTACCCTTTAGGCTCTTCTCCACAATTGCGGGTCCGCAGCTGTCTCCATCAGCGAATATGTATTGTTAGGTGTTGTGTGACCTCTTCACAACAGGTATAGGTGAGTGCACCTTGTAATTATTTACACCTTGATGTTATCGGGTAAGACCCTATGCGCCTTCTTTCCTCCACAGTTCTGATACCATCTATTCTTTATATGAGAGATCTGGAAATAACCTTTATCTTTTGGGGAATTTCCGTATTAGTGAATAGACGTCCTCTTTTGTGCACAGTCTTTTTTTGGTGCGATGCCAGAGATGTGTCATTCCTTCCATATCACATTTCTAGCACATGCTCTGGATATGCTAGGGTATTTTACATACTGCAACATCGCTAGCGATGTGAAATTCTAGATCGCAAGTGTGATCTTTTGAGATCGCACATGCATTAATGACCTATGTGCGATCTCAAAAGATCACACTTGCGCTCTAGAATTTCACATCACTAATGAGATCGCTAGCGATGTCGCAGTGTGTAAAGTACCCTTAAGGCTATGTGCCCACGGGACTCTGTATCTGCGGATTTTTCTGCATCAAAATCCGCAGCTTTCCCCCGGAATCCGCACCTTTTCATAGGTGCGGATTTGACGCGGATTTTGTTGCGGATTTTGCGTTTTTTTTTGTTTGTTTTTTTTAATTCAATTGAATAGGCAAAATCCGCACGAAAATCTGCAACAATAATTGACATGCTGCAGATTTTTCTGCGGAAAAATCCGCAGCGTGGGCACAGCATTTCCCAAATGCCATAGAAATGGCTGGGGAGTAGCTGTGCTGCAGATTTCTGGAAAATCCGCGGCTTTTCCGCAGCGTGGGCACATAGCCTAGATCTCCATGATGAGAATACCCCTTTACATTTTTCACTGTTTATGTAATAGAGGAGGGGGCTATACCGTACCCCCTAAAGCCATGAGGAGGAGGATCTGGCACCTCACCTGATCCTTTTGTTCTCCAGGAGGTAAGCCACCCCCGAGGCTGAGCGGCCCTGTGTATGGGGAACTCGGAGACAGCTGTCGGATCAACAACTGTCCCATCTACAATTACCTATAGGGGTCTCCTAGTGAGGGTCTTATAAGCAAAGATATCAATAAAATTAGGGTCAGTGGCTAAACCCAATGTTTCAATGGTTCTGCAGCTAATTTTTAGTTAACTAATTTTAATTTTTTTCTAGGCAAAAAACCTTTAATGCCTAGGGTCAAATAAATTCATATGTATAATCTATAGAGAAACCTATATATAAAATTTGCACTGAACCACAATGTATTGAGAAATAGTATTTTATTTTGTTTTATTCTCCACTCACACAAAAAAATATATCCCATATTCTCTACTAAAAAACGTCACATAACATTTAAGCATATGGAGCCTCGGCCGACGGCGTCATATGCTGAGGATCAAAAAGACAAAAATACAAGTACTTGATTATAATTTTAAACTTACTTAAAATGACTGAATATAAATCTCAAGAAAGGTTTTTCTAAATTCTTTAAAAAGGGCACAAAAACAAATCCCCGGATTACAGGTGAATAATTTTTTGTGTTACTAAACCACAGAGTCTTCAAATGTCACTTTGAGTCAAGCACTCCACATAAGCTGCAGTTATCTTTATAGGGTTAAATATTAACAACACATCTAGTGCATTACCGCTGGATATGTCCAAAATGTAGCAATTCAGCAGGCAGTTACAGTCTCTGCGCTATATGTTTTTTTTCAGTACAAAGGCTCCAGCAGATTAAAGAACAATTTTTGCGCTGTGAGTTTATACTTATAAGGCTCTGTGCGCACTAGGCCGTTTTACCCGCGGATTTGCTGCGGAAATTTCTTGAGAAATGTCTGCAATCTTTGTGCAGACATTTCCCAGCAAATCCTATGAGAAAAAAAAAATAGCTGTGCGCACGCTGCGGATTTTTCTCAAGAAATTTCCTTGAGAAGATTTTCTTGAGAACATTTTTTGAGAAAATGAGCATGTCAATTCTTTTCCGCAGGTACCTGCGGATTTCTGCAGTACAGCCTGCAAAATCCGCAGGGAACAACCTGCGGGAAAATCGCGGCAAATCCGCATGCGGATTTACCGCGGATTTGGTGCGGATTTTTTCCGGAGGTCCGGAAATCTTCCACTCCCAGAAGTTTCTCAAGAAATTTTCTTGAGAAACTTCACAAGTCTAGTGCGCACAAAGCCTAAGCAAAGATATAGTGATTTTGTCAGCAGTATTGTATATTCACACTGGAACGTTTTCACACTTGTTCGGTTTTCAGTCTTGATGAAGAATAAAAAAATTTGCATAAGAGTTTAAAATCCAAATATTTGCCTTCCTCTTCAGGCATGGCAGGTACGGGCACAGAGCGCTGCCAAGTGAAATGACTCTTGAGATAATCTGTCGGCAGGGGCAGTGATGTTGATTTTTACATTCACAGTTGATGTAAGACTTTGGACCTAATTCATCAGGATCGAGGCTCTTCATATCGGTCTTGATGAGGGGGTGGGGTAGAGAGCGAGTCTCCTGTGCTCTCCATACACCTCTTCATGAATCCTGACGAGCAGCGCGCACCTTCTCGTACACTTTGCTGATGGCGCCACTCACCATTAATTTGGCGAGCGGTGGTCACCACACGCCGCTCCATCCACTTAGGTGTAAATGGCCTGAGAACGCCAACATTTTATCTCAACTTTGAGTTGTGGAAAGACTGTTCAATGCTTTTTATTTCAGAATTCATGTGAAAGGTTTGATAAATTCATCCCTAAGTCATACCCTATAATTGTGTCGTCATACACTTTATGTGCAGTGGGTTTGGGCCATGTTCACACTGCATCTGGGCCCACATCAGAGAATGTCACATCTGAATCCAAGGAATAGTGCAAACACTGATTGAATATGAAAAATATCAGAACCTAGAAAACTTGTATTAATTCCAAAAGGCTTCTCTCTTCCATGGCGGATTCCATTACTTTTAGAGGGGCCACTGTTTTGTTTTTTTTTCTTGATAAAATGATAACCAGCATTACCGAAAACCTGATGGACCCCTTTATACTCAGTGGGGTCCACCTAACTCTTCTCGTGTCCATCATATGACTATTCCATTCCCTGCAGTAATAATGTTCATTTATAACAGAACAGGAAAACAAAAGTCCTAATGCCGATTAAAGGGAACCTGTCACCAGATTTGGTGACTATAAGCTGCGGCCACCACCAGTAGGCTCTTATATACAGCATGTTAGAATGCTGTATATAAGAGCCCAGGCCGCTGTGTAGAAAGTAAAAATCACTTTATAATACTTACCTAAACGGTCGGTGCGGTGGAGTTGGGTCATATGGGTGTCTCAGTTCTCTGGTGCGGCGCCTCCTCTTTCGGCCATCTTTGTCCTTCTGAAGCCGGAGTGCATGATGCGTCCAACGTCATCCACACTCGCTGGCATTGAGGTCCTGCGCAGGTGCACTTTAATCTGCACTTGGCAGGGCAGAACAAAGTATTGTAGTGCACCTGCACGGGATCGGCGAGTGTGTATGATGTAGGACGCATCATGCTCACAGGCTTCAGAAGAAGGACGTAGATGGCCAAAAGAGGAGGTGCCGATACCAGAGAACGAAGACGCCTATATGACCCAACTCCACCGCAGAGCGACCGTTTAGGTGAGTATTATAAAGTGTGTTTTATGTTCTACACAGCGGCCTGGGCTCTTATATATAGCATGTTAGAATGTTGTATATAAGAGCCCACTGGTGGTGGCTGCAGTTTATAGGCCGAAAAACTGGTGACAGGTTCCCTTTAAAGGGAACCTGTCATCAGAAATGTAGCTATAAACCTAAAAGTTTCCCCCTCTGCAGCTCCTGGGCTGCATTCTAGGAAGCTTCCTATAGTTTTTGTGGCCCCTTTTATTCCAAAATAAATACTTTACAAACTTGTACCTTTTCGTATGCAAATTTTTTAAATCTTCCATGGGGGCGGGCTGCCTGATGTACGTTGCTGTCCTCCTGCCGATTTACGCCGCCCCCGAACGCTGAATTTCAAACCTCAGGATGCCGCCCCTGGGCGCCCGTGGTCCCGCGCATGCGCTGTGCTACTGTAGCGGTGCCGTGCACTGTGTGCACGTGTGACCGCTAGTGACTCTTTGCGCAGGCACGAGGTTATGGGCGGCGCTGTGAGTGTCATCAGCAAGTGCCGCCCATTACCTCGTGACCGCACTTTCGCCTATTCCTCCAGCGTTCTGCGCAAACGCTCGCTGGCCAGATGACCGGACGTCACCTCCTTCCCATCCTGCTCAGCAGCAGGAAATAGATGGGAGGAGCGGACGGAGCAGTCGGTGCCCGCGCAAAAGCGTCACCAGCGGTCACACAGTGCACGGCACCGCTACAGTAGCACAGCGCATGCGCGGGACCACGGGCGCCTAGGGGCGGCGTCCTGAGGTTTGAAATTCAGTGTTCGGGGGCGGAGTAAATCGGCAGGAGGACAGCAACGTACATCAGGCAGCCCGCCCCCATGGAAGATTTAAGAAATTTGCATACGAAAAGGTACAAGTTTGTAAAGTATTTATTTTGGAATAAAAGGGGCCACAAAAACTATAGGAAGCTTCCTAGAATGCAGCCCAGGAGCTGCAGAGGGGGAAACTTTTAGGTTTATAGCTAAATTTCTGATGACAGGTTCCCTTTAAGTCTATAGACATTCCCACCCCAAACCCTTAATGGTTAGTTATCTACGGCTGAGACCCTCTTTAATTTGCTGTAATTTGTGGGGAAACTTGGCACAGAGTGATTAATATTCCTGCAGCAGAGGAGGCATGAAATGTAGCTTTGTGCCTATTGAAATGAACAGCGTCCATGTAATCTACCTTTCTCATATTAATCTATGGCTCTGCTGTCCTTAGGGTATGTGTGCACGTTGCTTTTTACCTGCTTTTTTGCTGCTTTTTCTTCTGCGCTGTTTAATGCCAAAATGGATGTGTTCTTCTATTCAAGCAAAGTCTATGGGAATTTGGGTTTCTTGTTCACACTATGTTGTTCAAAATGCTGCCTTTTTGTGGCAGAACTTTGGTCAAAAACTCAGCTTTTCAAAGAAGCAACATGTCAATTGTTTTTGCCATTTGGGTTTTGCACTGCAAAGCAGAGTTTTTGACCAAAGTTCTGCCACAAAAGAAGGGAATTTTGTTTACTTACCGTAAATTCCTTTTCTTCTAGCTCCAATTGGGAGACCCAGACAATTGGGGTGTATAGCTTCTGCCTCCGGAGGCCACACAAAGTATTACACTTTAAAAAGTGTAACCCCTCCCCTCTGCCTATACACCCTCCCGTGCATCACGGGCTCCTCAGTTTTGGTGCAAAAGCAGGAAGGAGGAAACTTATAAATTGGTCTAAGGTAAATTCAATCCGAAGGATGTTCGGAGAACTGAAAACCATGAACCAAAAGAAACGATTCAACATGAACAACATGTGTACACAAAAGAACAAACAGCCCGAAGGGAACAGGGGCGGGTGCTGGGTCTCCCAATAGGAGCTAGAAGAAAAGGAATTTACGGTAAGTAAACAAAATTCCCTTCTTCTTTGTCGCTCCATTGGGAGACCCAGACAATTGGGACGTCCAAAAGCAGTCCCTGGGTGGGTAAAAGAATACCTCGATAAAAAGAGCCGAAACGGCCCCCTCTTACAGGTGGGCAACCGCCGCCTGAAGGACTCGCCTACCTAGACTGGCGTCTGCCGAAGCATAGGTATGCACCTGATAGTGTTTCGTGAAAGTGTGCAGACTAGACCAGGTAGCTGCCTGACACCTGCTGAGCCGTAGCCCGGTGCCGCAATGCCCAGGACGCACCCACGGCTCTGGTAGAATGGGCTTTCAGCCCCAAAGGAAGCGGAAGCCCAGAAGAACGGTAGGCTTCAAGAATCGGTTCCTTGATCCACCGAGCCAAGGTTGACTTGGAAGCCTGCGAACCCTTACGCTGGCCAGCGACAAGGACAAAGAGCGCATCAGAACGGCGCAGGGCGAGACACGTAAAACCGGAGTGCTCTCACCAGATCTAATGAGTGCAAATCCTTTTCACATTGGTGAACTGGATTAGGGCAAAATGAAGGTAAGGAGATATCCTGATTGAGATGAAAAGGAGATACCACCTTAGGGAGAAATTCCGGAACAGGACGCAGAACCACCTTATCCTGGTGAAAAACCAGGAAGGGGGCTTTGCATGACAGCGCTGCCAGCTCCGACACTCTACGGAGCGATGTAACTGCCACTAGAAATGCCACCTTCTGCGAAAGACGTCATAAAGAGACATCCCGCAGCGGCTCGAAAGGTGGTTTCTGAAGAGCCGTTAGCACCCTGTTAAGGTCCCAGGGTTCCAGCGGACGCTTGTAAGGTGGGACTATGTGGCAAACTCCCTGCAGGAACGTGCGGACCTGCGGAAGCCTGGCTAGACGCTTTTGAAAAAATATGGATAGCGCCGATACTTGTCCCTTGAGAGAGCCGAGAGACAAACCCTTGTCCATTCCGGATTGAAGGAATGAAAGAAAAGTGGGTAAGGCAAAGGGCCAGGGAGTAAAACCATTATCAGAGCACCAGGATAAGAAGACCTGTGATAGATCTTGGCAGACGTTGGTTTCCTGGCCTGTCTCATGGTGGCAATGACATCTTGAGATAACCCTGAGGACGCTAGGAGCCAGGACTCAATGGCCACACAGTCAGGTTGAGGGCCACAGAATTCAGATGGAAAAACAGCCCTTGTGACAGCAAGTCTGGGCGGTCTGGGAGCGCCCACGGTTGACCCACCGTGAGATGCCACAGATCCGGGTACCACGACCGCCTCGGCCAATCTGGAGCGACGAGAATGGCGCGACGACAGTCGGACCTGATTTTGCGCAGCACTCTGGGCAGCATCGCCAGAGGGGGAAATACATAAGGCAGTCGAAACTGCGACCAATCCTGAACTAATGCGTCTGCCGCCAGAGCTCTGTGATCTTGAGACCGTGCCATGAATGCCGGGACTTTGTTGTTGTGCCGTGACGCCATGAGATCGACGTCCGGCATTCCCCAGCGGCGACAGATCTCTCGAAACACGTCTGGGTGAAGAGACCATTCCCCCGCATCCATGCCCTGACGACTGAGAAAGTCTGCTTCCCAGTTTTCTACGCCCGGGATGTGAACTGCGGAGATGGTGGAGGCTGTGGCCTCCGCCCACAGCAGAATCCGCCGGACTTCCTGGAAGGCTTGACGGCTGCGCGTGCCGCCCTGGTGGTTGATGTACGCGACCGCCGTGGCGTTGTCCGACTGTATGCGGATCTGCCTGCCCTCCAGCCACCGATGGAACGCCTTTAGGGCTAGATACACTGCCCTTATCTCCAGAACATTGATCTGAAGGGAGGACTCTGTCGGAGTCCAGGTTCCCTGAGCCCTGTGGTGGAGAAAAACCGCTCCCCACCCTGACAGACTCGCGTCCGTCGTGACCACAGCCCAGGATGGGGGCAGGAAGGATTTTCCCTGCGACAGAGAAGTGGGAAGAAGCCACCACTGAAGAGAGGTTTTGGCTGCAAGGGAAAGAGAGACGTTCCTGTCGAGGGACGTCGACCTCCTGTCCCATTTGCGGAGAATGTCCCATTGGAGTGGGCGCAGATGAAACTGCGCGAAGGGGACTGCCTCCATTGCTGCCACCATCTTCCCCAGGAAGTGCATGAGGCGCCTCAAGGGGTGTGACTGGCCCCGAAGAAGAGATTGCACCCCTGTCTGCAGCGAAAGCTGTTTGTCCAGCGGTAGCTTGACTATCGCTGAGAGAGTATGAAACTCCATCCCGAGGTAAGTCAGCGATTGGGTCGGTGTCAACTTGGACTTTGGGAAATTGATGATCCACCCGAACCGCTGGAGAGTCTCCAGAGCGACGGTCAGGCTGTGTTGACATGCCACCCGGGAGGGTGCCCTGACTAGGAGATCGTCTAAGTAAGGGATCACCGAGTGGCCCTGAGAGTGTAGGACCGCCACAACGGATGCCATGACCTTGGTGAAGACCCGTGGGGCTGTCGCCAGGCCGAAAGGCAGTGCCACGAACTGAAGGTGTTCGTCCCCGATGGCGAAACGCAGGAAGCGTTGATGCTCGGGTGCGATCGGCACATGGAGATAAGCATCCTTGATGTCGATTGATGCTAGGAAGTCTCCTTGTGACATCGAAGCGATGACCGAGCGGAGAGATTCCATCCGAAACCTTCTGGTGCTCACATGCCTGTTGAGCAGTTTGAGGTCCAGAACGGGACGGAATGATCCGTCCTTCTTTGGCACCACGAACAAGCTGGAGTAGAAACCGTGACCATGTTCCTGAGGGGGAACGGGAATCACCACTCCTTCTGACTTCAGGACGCCCACAGCCTGAAAAAGTGCGCCGGCCCGAGATGGGGGCGGAGATGTTCTGAAGAAACGAGTCGGAGGACGAGAACTGAACTCTATCCTGTAACCGTGAGACAGAATGTCTCTCACCCATCGGTCTTGGACATGTGGCCACCAGGCGTCGCAAAAGCGGGAGAGCCTGCCACCGACCGAGGATGCGGTTTGGGGAGGCCGAAAGTCATGAGGAGGCTGCCTTGGAGGCAGTGCCTCCGGCGGTTTTTTGGGGACGTGACTTAGACCGCCACGCATAAGAGTTCCTCTGGCCCTTCTCTGGCCTGTTGGACGAGGAGGATTGGGACTTGGCTGAGGGCCGAAAGGACCGAAACCTTGATTGTATTTTCCGTTGCTGAGGTCTCTTCGGTTTGGACTGGGGTAAGGACGAGTCCTTTCCCTTGGATTCCTTAATAATTTCATCCAATCGCTCGCCAAACAATCGGTCGCCAGAAAACGGCAAACCGGTTAAGAACTTCTTGGAAGCAGAGTCTGCCTTCCATTCACGTAGCCACATGGCCCTGCGGACTGCCACCGAATTAGTGGATGCTACCGCTGTACGGCTAGCAGAGTCCAGGACGGCGTTCATGGCGTAGGACGAAAAAGCCGACGCCTGAGAAGTCAAAGACGCAACTTGCGGAGCAGAGGTACGTGTGACCGCATTAATCTCAGACAGACAAGCTGAGATAGCTTGGAGTGCCCACATGGCTGCAAAGGCCGGGGCAAAAGACGCGCCCGTGGCTTCATAGATGGATTTCACCAGGAGCTCTATCTGCCTGTCAGTGGCATCATTGAGCGATGAGCCATCTGCAACTGATACTACAGATCTAGCCGCCAGTCTAGAGACTGGAGGATCCACCTTGGGACATTGAGCCCAACCCTTAACTACGTCAGAGGGGAAGGGGTAACGTGTGTCATTAAGGCGCTTAGTAAAGCGCTTGTCCGGAAATGCTCTGTGCTTCTGGACAGCATCTCTGAAGTTAGAGTGATCGAAAAACGCACTCCGTGTACGTTTGGGAAACCTAAACTGGTGTTTCTCCTGCTGCGAAGCCCACTCCTCTATAGGTGGAGTTGGGGGAGAAAGATCTAGCACCTGGTTGATGGACGCTATAAGGTCATTTACTATGGCGTCCCCTTCAGGTGTATCAAGATTGAGAGCAACGTCAGGGTCAGAGCCCTGAGCTGCGACGTCCGCCTCATCCTCCAGAGAGTCCTCAAGCTGAGACCCCGAGCAGCGTGAGGAAGTCGGGGAAGATTCCCAGCGAGCCCGCTTAGCCGGTCTGGGACTGTGGTCCGTGCCGGAGTCCTCCACGTGAGATCTAGGGGCCACCCCGGGAGCACGCTGCGGAGCAGATCGAGAGGGGCCTGGAGGCGATGATCCAACAGTGCCCGGGGCCTGTGTAAGGACCGATCTGGACTGCAAGGCTTCTAGTAGCTTAGCAGACCATTTGTCCATAGACTGGGCCATGGATTGTGAAAGCGACTCAGAGAGTTTCTCAGCAAAAACTGCAAACTCTGTCCCTGCCACCTGGACAGGGGAAGCAGGCGGGTCTGCCTGAGCCGAGGGTCCCACTAGTGCCCGAGGCTCCGGCTGAGCAAGTGCAACAGGGGCCGAGCATTGCTCACAGTGAGGGTAGGTGGAACCTGCAGGTAACATAGCCGCACAAGAGGTACAGGTTGCAAAATAACCCTTTGCCTTAGCGCCCTTGCTCCTTGTGGACGACATGCTGTTGTCTCCTAGGAGAGTGATCACTGAGGGTATATAGCCAAAAGCCAAACAACTCGGCTGAACAGAGAAAATATATACAAATATATATATATATATATATATATATATATATACTTCGGCACCCTAGGGGGACCAGCACCGGGTGACCGGTGTGGCTTACCGACCGCCCAAAGCGGTGTGTGTCCACCAGATTCCCTGCCTTGGGTCTCCCAGAGCTGCAGGGCTCGTTCCTGAAATCCTCCACCGGCAGAATGTGTTGTAAAAATGGCTGCCGGAGCTCTCAGGGGAGGAGGGAGCCGTGGGCGGCGACTAGTAAAGTGCGGGAATCTGGTGCCCCACAGTGATCAGTGAGGGGGGGGGGGGAAACCTAAAGTATGCTCCAGCCCTCACTGCCGACGTCAGGTCGACCGTCCCGCCCTTACCCCTGACTGGCAGGCCCGGGGGCGGGAGTTATGGTACTAGGCCGCATGAAGCCGGGGACTAAATTTAATACCGCGGCCGACAAACAGGCGCGGTCGGCGCGGAAGTCCCGGTCGTCACAAAACCAGCAGCAGCTGCAGCGTCTGTGAAACAAGCGCTCCATGCACCGTCCCCATGGGGACACAGAGTACCTTTAGATGCAGGGCCCTGTCCCTGATGATACAAAGTCTCCTGTCCGGCAGATTCCCACAGGGGCTGCGGAGGGAGCCCGGTCCCAGTGAATGGATGACCGGTTAGGATCCCACTTCTCCCAGAGCCTCTAAGGGATGGTGAAGGAAAACGGCATGTGGCTCCAGCCTCTGTACCCGCAATGGGTACCTCAACCTTAACAGCACCGCCGACTTAGTGGGGTGAGAAGGGAGCATGCCGGGAGCCCTGTGGGGGCCCTCTTTTCTTCCAACCGATAAAATCAGCAGCTGCTGCTGACTAAAATGGGAGCATGAGTGGATGTGTGCCTCCTTCCACACAAAGCATAAAACTGAGGAGCCCGTGATGCACGGGAGGGTGTATAGGCAGAGGGGAGGGGTTACACTTTTTAAAGTGTAATACTTTGTGTGGCCTCCGGAGGCAGAAGCTATACACCCCAATTGTCTGGGTCTCCCAATGGAGCGACAAAGAAAGGCAGCATTTTGAACAACATAGTGTGAACAAGAAACCCAAATTCCCATAGACTTTGCTTGAATAGAAGAACACATCCATCTTGGCATTAAACAGCACAGAAGAAAAAGCAGCAAAAAAGCAGGTAAAAAGCAACGTGCGCACATACCCTTAGAGGCTCGTGGCTTTCCCTCTGTTACTTCTACACTTATTTTGCATTTGCTGTTTACGCTCTGCTGATATCCTTGGACTGTAAAAATGATATGACTTGTTATGATGAAGTGTATGTGAAAGGCTTATTGTTTCCTAGGTGGCGGCGTCTGCCAGATTTTGGTTGTGAAATGTGTATTTAGTACCAGTCTGTAAGTGCCCGTAATCCAGAACCCTGGGCATGGTGCCTAAAAATATACACTATATGGATGCGCTCACACGACCGTATGACCCACACGATTATAGGATTGCATCACCCGGCGCGGCCGCACACTCTTCGGATAGGAGCATGTCAGCTGCATAGAAATACATGCAGCTGACATGCTCCTGTCCGAAGAGTGTGCGGCCGCGCCGGGTGATGCGATCCTATAATCGTGTGGGCCATACGGTCGCGTGCGCACACCCTATGGATAGAAGTATTGGGAAACCTAAGGGAGCTTTTATGGTCTTTAATCCTATATCAGTAGGTATGAGAACGGGTTAAGGCCCTTCTCAAACTGTTCCCACTAAGGCCCCATATGCACACTGCAGTTTTTGGTGCAGTTTTGTGCTAGGTAATAGCTATACTGCATGCTTTTCCTTCCCCAGGAAAATCTATGAGATTTCAGATTTTCTGTGCACACGTTGCTTTTTCTTGGGCTGCAATTTTGTGGTGTCAATTCCTTTTACGCTTTTCATCCATAGGTGAATAAAAATGCATCGCCCAAAAACGCATCAAAAACACTTACTTTCTTTTAATGCTCTTTTTTTGCCGCATAATGAGCTGTTGTGACCACAGGGTGCAGTTTTGTGGTGCAGCGTGCAGACATTAGTGAGCTCTTTACATTAGGACCATGCATTCAAATCCCACCAAGGACAACATCTGCAAGGAGTTTGTATGTTCTCCCAGTGTTTTTACTGGGTTCTCCAGTTTCCTCCCTCACTCCAAATACATACAGCTAGGGAATGTAGCTTGTGAGCCCCAATGGGGACAGTGGTGATATCTGTAAAGAGCTGCAGGATATGATGGCATTATATAAGCAAAACATAAGAAATCCCACCAGCCCTTGTCACGTGTTAGTAATTACAGACTGCATGGTGAGGGGCTGGAAATTCTACACCTGTGGTAATGAGACTAAACAAAAAAACTTAATTCAATGATTAAAGGGAACCAATCACCAGGATTTTCGTATATGAGCTAAAGCCAGTGCTATACTGGCACTATCAGGCTGATTCTATACATACCTGTAGTGGTCAGATCGGATGTACAGGTTTTGAAATCCAAGAAAGTAAAGTTTATAAAATGAGCAGCTCATTGAGTGACAGCAGCTGAGGATCAATAATATCTGGGGGTATTCCTCGTTATCCCCTCCGCCTGTTTGATTTGTATAATACTTATGCTAATTCTATGTAACTTTTCACTTCCAGGACCTGTGTGAGATCATACCCATGTGACCAGAAGGGGCGGGGCCTCAGCCAACAAAGTTGATATCAGGAAGCAACATTTTCCTTTTGGCTGAGGCCCCGCCCCTTCTGGTCACATGGGTATGACCTCACACAGGTCCTGGAAGTGAAAAGTTACTTCGATTGTATAATACTTATCCCCTCCCCCTGTTAGAATTAGCATAACTATGAATACCCCCCAGATATTATCTGCTCCTCAGCTGCTGTCACTCAAGCAGCTGCCGATTTTATAAACTTTACTTTCTTGGATTTCAAAACCTAACCATCCGAGCTGACCACTACAGGTATGTATAGAATCAGCCTGATAGTGCCAGTATAGCACTGGCTTTAGGTTATATACGAAAATCCTGGTGATTGGTTCCCTTTAAGACGTGTGTCCAATACTTTTTTCCATACAGTGTAAAATTTTACAGAAGATATTCCCGCTTTTGATTTTTTTTTTTTTTTTTAGAAAATTATCAGATCCCAGCACAAGGGAAATCTTTCTAAACTCCCTGTGCGAGGATTGCTGACGTACAGTCCGTCTGTGACTATATGTATTAACTTGTAGATGCATTTTCCAGCATGTGTAAAATTTCAGGTACTCAGAGGTGCGTTATGGCCTCATACTGTCCTGCCCCTCCATGATTGGGGAATATCCACATAAGGCCCTCGGTTCTGGATACTCCTCTTAGCCAGAGCAATAGCGGGGCGCTCACTCCTCGTCCATGTGTTACAGAAACAGCCATATAATTTTAAAAGGAGCAGTTGAATTCTTCACTTGTGGTGGCGCTGCAGGGATGACACCTGCTTACTGACTGGTTAGAACAACCAATCTCCATAATACCATTATGACCATAATTACGGTCAAAGTGCCACCCCAGGGTCACATTGCCGCAAGCACAAACTCCATATAAACATATGAAAAACAGGAAGCCAAGAAGTACATTGTGCAAATATTTTTATTATCAAAAAAAAGGGGGAAGGAGTTCTGGTGAATACACATATATAAAAGATTAGGTGTTTAAAAATATACAAAAGGAAGGACTGGGTATGGGCATACGATGCACATAGTTGTAATCATATAAATAATGATGAAGAGTACAGTCTTATCACATATAAATATATGCAAGCAGAATTTGATGTTATGGGAAACAGGCAGGAATATTATATTAAAGCGGCCAGCGCACATAAATCAGACATATCTCAAGGATAAATGGACAATAAACTGCCTACATCCCAATAAATAGTTTAAAGTGTCAGGTGCATAGGTAGCCAGCAAAAACGGGGCATTGTTGTTACCATTAGGCACAAGTATCCACCAAAAAGTGCAGATGTCAGCACCGAAGGCCCAAACACCCAGATCCCAGAGTGGAAGCTTCCCCCCAGCCCACCAACACGTGTTTCGCCGTCAGGGAGTCTGTGCGTCCCGTTAGCAGCTTCATCAGGGAGGGAGAGAAAGTATTTGCTCTTCACAAAAGCGTATCCATTTAAAGAGCCCACCCTACACTGTTTCCATCTACATCATTCTCTGTAATGACGCATGCGCAGTTGCTCGCCGCGACGCCGCAGGTGGGGAAGCCGTCAGACCGACACGGCGCATGCACCAGAACAGAGACGCGTCATTCTGATCCCGCGCATCCGCCTTCTTACCGACAGGTTATGTTACAGATTTCTTCAGAGGACCATGCGCTGATCAGTCACTTTGCAGCTCGTGAATATGGAGGATTCGGCAGCACATGCGTTACATTACCAGGACTTTAGGGATAGAACTAATAAACACTGATTTATGAGAACTACTGCAACTACAAAAAAGACTCAGTGCTCAAACTGCTGTCAGTCTGTTATTAACTTGTGACCTTAGGCAGTAAATATTTGATTGATGCAGGCCTCACTTTTGTGACCCCCATGATCACTAGAACAGGGATCCAGAGCCTCAATGGATTCTGGATTGAGGGACGGTCACAGACCACTTTTTCGTTAGCCTCGTAGACAAGAGACGAGCATTGGTTGTGGCAGTGATGACAGATCTCACATTCTAGTGATGAGTGGGGGCCTCCTAAATCAGGAATGTATCACCTATGCTGTGGATAGATCTGTCAAACAGGACTTGGTACTCACATATTGTTTCTCCTTATAACTTCTTTATTCCAAAACTTTCATAATAAATCCACATTCCATATAATGTGTTTCAGCTTCACAGTATGACAGGCTTCATCAGATATCTGTATCATACTGTGAAGCTGAAACACATTATATGGAATGTGGATTTATTATGAAAGTTTTGGAATAAAGAAGTTATAAGGAGAAACAATATGTGAGTGCCAATCCTGTTTGACAGATTTGTGGAGGGGTTGCTGACCCATTACTAAGGCACCACCTATGACATTGTGCTCTTTGGTGTTTACTATCTGTCTATTCTGTGGATAGATGATAAATGTCTATGTACGCTTGTAATATCAATCAAATGCTTCCTCCAGCCGTATTACATAGTGCAGGCTCTTGTGACCGGTCTCATCATTCACTATATATCATGTGCAGGTTTCCCGTATACCTCTGTCAGATGATAAACAGCAGCATTGTACATGGCCATAAATCACATGCACAGCCCGGGTGCGTGCTGTCTGCTACACTCACATTAAATTGCATGGCAAAAGCTATCTATATATATAATTGCCTTATTCTGTCTGTCTGTCTTGCTCCAAAATTGTGTCCTTACGGTGACACAAAGCTGATTGGCCGCTGGGGTCGCCATGGCCCCGCCCCCCCGCACGGATTGGCCGCTCGCCCAGGCTGCGCCCCCACACGGATTGGCCGGCCGCTCGCCCAGGCTCCGCCCCCCCACAGATTGGCCTCTCGCCCCGGCACCCTGCAGGCATTGGCAACTCGGCCACGCCCCGCCCCCCTCACGCAATGCACGCTAGCTCTGGCCCCGCCCCCCCACGTATTCCCCGAACCGACACGGTCACGGAGCCACGATTCCAAGGTGAGTACTGTACCCCCGGGAGCCCACATCAGCGTACGCCACCAAACCAGCCGACACATACCCTCGCATTGCTGGGGCTGGCCGGCGTATGCTGGTGTGGGCTCCCGTGCGAGCGGGGGACGAGATACGCTGGTAACCATGGTAGCATAGTTACCAGCGCATCAAGGTCCTGCAGCGGCGGAAAAAACACGCACACACACACATACACACACACACATCAGATCACACTCTCACACACCTCAGACACACATCACATCGCATCCACACACTGACAACATCCTGGGATATCGCTTGCTTCTCGGCGGCGATACTGTGCTGTGAGCTTCCAGGACCTGCCGGAGGATCACATGGCCAGAAGCATGTGGTATCTCCGGATGTTGCGTATGTGCAATATCGTCAATGCGTGAGTGTATGCGATCGTGTGTGTGTGAGTGTATGCGATCGGGTGTGTGTGAGTGTATGCGATCGGATCTGTGAGTGTCGGCAGAGGAGCACGGCGTGCTGGAGGAGGCTGGGAGGAGAGAGGCTGATCCTGGGGAAGGCTGGGATGGGGAGGCTGAGAGAAGAGAGGCTGATGCTGGGGGAGGCTGAGGCTGGGGTAGGCTGGGAGGAGAGAGGCTGATGCTGGGGGAGGCTGAGGCTGGGGTAGGTTGGGAGGAGAGAGGCTGATGCTGGGGACAGAAAAGGCTGATGCTGGGAGGGGAGAGGCTGATGCTGGGAGGAGAGAGGCTGATGCTGGGAGGAGAGAGGTTGATGCTGGGAGGAGAGAGGCTGATGCTGGGGGAGGCTGAGGCTGGGGTAGGCTGGGAGGAGAGAGGCTGATGCTGGGAAGAGAGAGGCTGATGCTGGGAGGAGAGAGGCTGATGCTGGGGGAGGCTGATGCTGGGGGAGGCTGAGGCTGGGGTAGGCTGGGAGGAGAGAGGCTGAGACTGGGGACAGAAAAGGCTGATGCTGGGGAGGAGAGAGGCTGATGCTGGGAGGAGAGAGGCTGATGCTGGGAGGAGAGAGGCTGATGCTAGGGACAGAAAAGGCTGATGCTGGGAGGAGAGAGGCTGATGCTGGGAGGAGAGAGGCTGATGCTGGGATGAGAGCGGCTGATGCTGGGATGAGAGCGGCTGATGCTGGGGACAGAGAGGCTGATGCTGCGAGTAGAGAGGCTGATGCTGGGAGGAGAGAGGCTGATGCTGGGAGGAGAGAGGCTGATGCTGCGGGCAGAGAAGCTGATGCTGCGAGTAGAGAGGCTGGTGCTGGTGCAGCATGGGGGATGGAGCACGATCGGGGGTGCGTTTGGGAGTGCGCAGCATGGCGGATGGAGCACGTTTGGGAGTGCGCAGCATGGCGGATGGAGCACGTTTGGGAGTGCGCAGCATGGCGGATGGACCACGTTTGGGAGTGCGCAGCATAGCGGATGGACCACGTTTGGGAGTGCGCAGCATGGCGGATGGACCACGTTTGGGAGTGCGCAGCATGGCGGATGGAGCACGTTTGGGAGTGCGCAGTGTGGAGACACGGTCAGTGGGCGCTCTCGTCCACTAAAACCCGCCGCCTTTAGAAAGACAGCGTGGCTCAGGGCTCATCCCAACTGAACGCCGGCCTCCTTAACCGTGGGCGTAACACTACTCAGACAACACAGGGTGAGGGAACCACAATAATTAGACTTTATTGGATCCCCAAACAATTAACAGCACATAACACATAACCAGCAAAACACACAAATATAACAGGCAACAGAGTCTCACCCTTCCGCTGGCTCACCAGGGATTTAGAATGTCCATGCCTCACAGGTTCCAAGCTGTCTGAGGTCTGCAAAGTCTGTAACAGGTGACTGAACTGTCCCAACCTGCGTGTCCTCCTTAGGTAGTCCTGGTTTGCTGTTACAATCCTGGCAGCCGGAGTCGAAATCCCTAGGCTGTGGATATGGTCTCCAACCGGATCCGGAGTCCCTAGATTGAAGCCTTAAGATGTCCTGATCCTCCAGTCAGCTCCAAAGAGCTTAGACTGAATCCAACAACCATCAACCACCCCTGGTGGCTTAAAGAAGTCCTTTTTATAGCCACAACCTTCCACTTGGGTACACTGTGTCCTCATCGATTGGTTGGACAAGATTGCTTCTCCCATTGGAGGAATTTCAAGCTGCATGGACAATGTTCATTTAAATGATATGGGTAGAAAGCCTGAGGGTGTACATGTAAACTGGGAGTCACCGTCTAGACAATGGCTACTAAGGTAATTACATTATCAATACACAACTACAATACGTCTAGCTTTCAGTGGCCAACACAAGTACATTGAGTCAACAAGAGTCTTGTAAAAACAATGAGGGACTTCTCCCCCGTCTATAGACAATCTATCATGCTGTCTGGCTGGATTTTAAGAAACTTTAACCCATGTCGTCACATTCCTCCCCCTTCTTAATATTAGCCAGACATGATAGGCTTCCGATCATCCTTCTCCTCTTGTCGGGAAAGCCCATCCGCATTTCCATGGTTCTTGCCTTGTTTATGGGAGATGGAAAAATTGTAAGATTGTAATGCCAGACTCCACCTGAGCAAGCGTCCGTTGTCCCCGGCAGTGCGATTTAGCCAACTCAATGGATTGTGGTCAGTGAGGACTGTGAACTCATTGCCATAGAGGTAGGGCTGCAATTCTTTTAGGGCCCAGACTATGGCCAGGCATTCTTTTTCTATGGTGGCATAAGCCCTCTCTCGGTCCAACAGTTTCCGGGAGAGGTAAGCTATCGGATGTTCCTCACCATTGTCCCCCACTTGGCTAAGTACAGCTCCTAGTCCTGTGTCCGATGCGTCTGTTTGGACAATGAATCTGCGACAGAAGTCAGGAGCAGTCAAGACTGGGCTTTGGGCTAGCCGGTCTTTCAATTGGAGGAACGCAGTTTCACATTCTGGGGTCCAGATAAGGTTACGGGCATATCTTTTGGTTGTGAGGTCAGTGAGCGGTTTTGCTATGGTACTGTAATTGGGGATAAACTTTCGATAGTAGTTTGCGGTTCCTAGAAATGCACGGACCTGTTTTTGATTGACCGGGCGTGGCCACTGGATAATGGCTTCTACTTTTGCAGGTTCGGGACGAATGCACCCACTTCCCACCCGATGTCCCAGGTATAGCACTTCAGCCATCCCCATTTGGCATTTGTCAGGTCGGATGGTGAGCTGGGCTTTGGCTACCCTCTGCAGCACCTGGGACACATGCTGAAGATGCTCTTCCCAAGTGTCGCTGAAGATAGCGATGTCATCCAAATAGGCCTGGGCATACCCCTGACATTCCTCTAGTAAATGGTCTACCATCCTCTGGAAGGTGGCTGGGGTGTTTTTCATCCCAAAAGGCATGCTGGTAAACTCAAAGAGGCCAAAAGGGGTTATGAAGGCCGATTTCTCTTGAGCGTCTTTTGTGAGTGGGATCTGCCAGTATCCCTTGCTCAAATCGAGGGTAGATATAAACCGAGACCCCCCTAACCTATCTAGTAGTTCATCCACCCGGGGCATGGGGTAAGCATCTGTAATCGTGACCTCATTGAGCCATCTATAGTCCACACAGAAACGAGTACTCTTGTCCTTTTTTGGCACCAATACCACACTGGCAGCCCATGGGCTATGGGAGGGGACTATGACTCCCATATTTAACATGTCATCCACCTCGGCCTTCATCATTGCCAACACAGGAGGGGTCACCCGGTAGGCGGGTTGTCTTAGTGGGGTGGCTGCCCCTGTATTGACATGATGCTGGACCAGGGGGGTTCTACCAGGCTGACTTGTGAACAGGGTTTCATATGTTCCGAGTATGTCTGATATCTGTCGCTTCTGTGATGGACAAAGCTGCTCCCCTAGTGATACATCTTTTACCCCCATTTCCCTTTTGGAGTCCACTAATAGGTCTGGGATCTGGTCCAACTCTGGATCATCTAACTCTGGACAGCAAACTGCTAAATTGGTGACTTCTCGTTCCTCATAAGCTTTTAGCCTGTTGATGTGGTAGGTACGCTCACGAACACCTGCTCGATCCAGGGCCACGGTGTAGTCAGTATTGCCACATTTCTTGGTAATGGTGAATGGACCCGCCCACATGGCTTGCAGCTTGTTTTTCCGCACCGGTACTAGTACTAGGACCTTCTGTCCACAGGCAAATTCTCGGGGCCGGGCAGTGCGGTCGTAACATCGTTTTTGCCTTTCCTGAGCCACTTCTAAATTCCCATGGGCTAACGCCATGAGGTGCCTCATCCTTTCCCTAAACTTTTGAACATAGTCCAGTATGGGAACCTCTTCTGTGGGGAAGGTGCCCTCCCAACTCTCTCGTACCAGCTCTAGGGGCCCTCGTACTTTTCGGCCGTACAGCAATTCAAAGGGAGAGAACCCAGTGGAGTCCTGCGGCACCTCCCGGTAAGCAAAAAGGAGCTGCTGCAAGTTTTTCTCCCAGTCCCCCCCCTCGGACTCCACATATCGGCTAATGAGCTGTTTGAGCGTTTTGTTGAAGCGCTCACACAATCCATTTGTTTCAGGATGGTAGGGGGTTGTGCGCATGGGGCGGACTCCATGTTTTTCCCACAGGGTGTGAATCAGTTCACTTTGGAACTGTGCCCCCTGGTCAGTCAATACTTCCTGTGGAAACCCTACCCGGCTAAAGATGTCCAGTAGAGCTTGAGCCACGTGCTCTGCATCTATGGAGGTTAAGGCAACGGCTTCTGGGTAACGGGTGGCAAAGTCTACCAGGGTGAGGATGAATCTTTTTCCACTGCGGCTGGGGATGGCTAAGGGGCCTACTATATCAATGGCAACTCTCTGGAACGGTTCTCCTATCAAGGGCATGGGTTGAAGTGGGGCACGGCATGGGGCTCCCCCCATACGCTGACACACTGGGCAAGAGGCTCTATTTTTGCACTTCTTGAGTGACCCTTGGCCAGAAAAAACTACGCAGCAGGCGGGCCCGAGTCTTTTTGGTCCCCATGTGCCCAGCCGCAGGAACATCATGAGCTAAACGCAACAGTTGGGGTCGGTATGGCTGGGGTACCACAAGCTGATGTACACGGGTCCAGGGTTTTTCTGGGCAGGATGCGGGCTTCTCCCGATATAAGAGGCCTTTTTCCCATCTATATACCTCCCCCTGATTTCCTCCCCCAGGTTGGGTGGCCGCACTACGGATAAGCTCTAAGGTGGGGTCTGACAGTTGAGCTTCCCTGAACTCTTTACGATCTATCTCCCCCCAATCAATGGCCACAGTTGGGTCTGATGTACTCACATTTGTTGGCTCTGATGAGGAGGCTGAAGATTGAGGAGTTGGGTTCTCCTCTGATGGGCTGGAAGAAAGACCTGCACCAGGATGGTGTTTGGCTTGGCTGCGGGTGATGGCGGTGACAAACTGGCTGGATAGTCCTTGTCCTAGGTCATTTCCCAAAATTACAGGGGTGGGGAGGCCGTCCATGAGCCCCACTTCAACCTCTCCTTGGTCAGTTCCCCAGTCCAACTGCACTCGTGCCAGAGGGATGTTCGAGCGCTGGCCCCCAGCAAGGATGATGGTCACTTGGCGGCCAGGTAAATGATGTTCTGTGGGAACAATATCTGGGCTGACCAGGGTGATGGAAGATCCCGAGTCTCGAAGTCCCTGAGCCTGTATATCACCGACCTTGACCGTCTGGATGTGGGGATGGAGGTTAGCTGGTGTACGGTGTCCGGCCTGCCGTAGGGTGTGGACTGGATAAACCACTTCCTCAGCTATTGGTGTTTCTCGGGAGTAGCATTCCTCAGGTCTCGTTGGTTCATCTCGGCATATGTTGACTGGTAGACGGGCTCCAGGCATGGGGCCCCGGTTTTGTAGACACTCTTTGGCCATGTGTCCAAGGCGCCCACACGTATAACAGCGCCGTGGGTTAGACAAGTCACCCACCCTGTTGGTAAACCTTTGTCTTGTTGGGGCTTCTGTGGGGTAACGAGTTAGTCCAGCACGTGAGTCTGGGGGTCGCTTGGATCCATGGTTGAGGGACCTATTGGGCCTCCAGCTGGGTCGGTTGGCTGTAAATTCGTCAGCCAATCGCGCTGCTTGCTCTGGGGTGTCGGGCTTCCTGTCAGCTACCCATTCTCGGATTTCCGGGTCCATCTGCACCAGCAGCTGTTCAAGCACTATCACATCACGGAGGGCAGCAGCGGAGTGGGCAGCCCGTCCATCGAGCTAGCGATTACAGTGTCGTCGGAGTTGACTGCCAAATTCGACGTACGAGACACCCTGGCGAGACATAGTCCGGAACTTAGTGCGATGTCTCTCGGGTGTTATGGTAAAAAGGGCCAACAAAGTGTCCTTAATAATTCCGTAGTCCAAGCAGTCCTGAGGCCCAAGTGATCGGACAGCCTCCTGGGCCCGGACCGGCAAGCTTGTCCACAGGTATTTGGACCACTCATCTGTGGGCACCTGGTGCATACGCATTAGCATCTCAAAGTTTTGCAAGTGTTCATCTATCTCAGTGCTGGAATCATTAAACACTGGCACATCCCTGTAGCGAAGATGACTTCCTTGGTGGTGGTCTATCCTGGAGGTAGGTGCTGATGGTGAGGAAATTGGAAATCCAAACACAAATTGCAGAACACCAGCCCTCTCTTCCCTTGAAGCTTCAGGCCCCAATGCAGTAAACAATTCCTTGACTCGGTCTGCTTGGTTTTGGTTTGTTTCCAGACTCACTGGATCTAGGATGAGATACAGGGTTTACCTCCTCTGATACCACAACGGCAGTGTCCTCATCATCCTCTGCATCATTCTGGGCATCCCAACAGACTAATTTCCGGATCAAGTCTGACCGAGTGTCAGTGTTCCTGTAGTCAATCTTTCGCATCTGGCACAGATCCTGTAGCATCCATTTACTGCAGCGGTCGTAACTCCTCTCTGGTCCTTGTCCCATGGCTGAGCTGGTGGGGTTGGACATGGCAGCGTCCGAAACCTGAATGCCTCCCCTATGGCCTGCTGGGTATGCTTATGTGCCTCCCTGGTTGTTGAGCCCTGGACGGTGTCCGAAAACACCAGTCCACTGCAGCTCCCCTGGGTAAACCAGGCTGAGTAGTATCCCACCGCTGCCACCAATTGTGGAGACACGGGGCTCAGTGGGCGCTCTCGTCCACTAAAACCCGCCGCCTTTAGAAAGACAGCGTGGCTCAGGGCTCATCCCAACTGAACGCCGGCCTCCTTAACCGTGGGCGTAACACTACTCAGACAACACAGGGTGAGGGAACCACAATAATTAGACTTTATTGGATCCCCAAACAATTAACAGCACATAACACATAACCAGCAAAACACACAAATATAACAGGCAACAGAGTCTCACCCTTCCGCTGGCTCACCAGGGATTTAGAATGTCCATGCCTCACAGGTTCCAAGCTGTCTGAGGTCTGCAAAGTCTGTAACAGGTGACTGAACTGTCCCAACCTGCGTGTCCTCCTTAGGTAGTCCTGGTTTGCTGTTACAATCCTGGCAGCCGGAGTCGAAATCCCTAGGCTGTGGATATGGTCTCCAACCGGATCCGGAGTCCCTAGATTGAAGCCATAAGATGTCCTGATCCTCCAGTCAGCTCCAAAGAGCTTAGACTGAATCCAACAACCATCAACCACCCCTGGTGGCTTAAAGAAGTCCTTTTTATAGCCACAACCTTCCACTTGGGTACACTGTGTCCTCATCGATTGGTTGGACAAGATTGCTTCTCCCATTGGAGGAATTTCAAGCTGCATGGACAATGTTCATTTAAATGATATGGGTAGAAAGCCTGAGGGTGTACATGTAAACTGGGAGTCACCGTCTAGACAATGGCTACTAAGGTAATTACATTATCAATACACAACTACAATACGTCTAGCTTTCAGTGGCCAACACAAGTACATTGAGTCAACAAGAGTCTTGTAAAAACAATGAGGGACTTCTCCCCCGTCTATAGACAATCTATCATGCTGTCTGGCTGGATTTTAAGAAACTTTAACCCATGTCGTCACACGCAGCATGGGAGATGGAGCACGATGGGGGGTGCGCAGCATAGGGGATGGAGCACGATGGGGGGTGTGCTGTATGGGGGATGGAGCACGATGGGAAGTGCACACCTCCCCCCAACACACACACGCGCGCGCACTGCACAACACACCACACACACACACACACACACTGGGAACCACAAACAACTGCCCTACACAGACACTCACACACAGACAACGCTGCACACACCCAACACCCAACACACAAACACCGCGGCACACACAAATATACGCACATACTGCACAACACACACATTGCACAAAACATACCTCCCCCAAAACACACCACACACACACAAACCGCGCAACACACACACACACACACACAACGCTACAGACACACAGCGCTCCACAAACAACGCAACACACGCAACACACATACAACACCGCTCTCACCCCCCGCCACACCCAGACAACACCCAGAACATGAACAGCGCCCTACACAAACACTTGGTAACTACACACAACATCTATATATATATATATATATATATATATATATATATATATAATATATAAAACAAAAATCATACATGAACTACACAATACGTAAATTCTAGAATACCCGATGCGTAGAATCCGGCCACCTTCTAGTATCTAATAAAGAGGCAATGCAAAGAGTGGACAATGAGACACAGAACCTCAGGAATATTTTGTGTCATACCAGCATGTTGGATACGTGCAGCTGGTGAATGTGGAAATACCAGCAGGTAAAGGAGATTATAAGACTGGGCTTTGCCACACAGCTGGTAGATGAGGTGCATTTGCTATGGCCTTGGCAGGATACTTGCCGATAGAAGACAGAAATACCTCCAAAATTTGAAGATTGTTTTTTATTTTCATTACTTTTTTTCTGCAGTCTTATTGTACCCAAAAGATGTCGTAAAGAAAATCAGTAAGCAGTGTTCCCTAACTAGCGGCCGATGGGCTCCATACATGCAGGTTATCATCTTACAGCCATCACCAGGGCATTTGGTGATACAAAAAGTTGGGGGGGGTCTTTGGCTTAAATCTAACATATGTCCACAAACCACCACCAACTGGTTATCCAGAATGTTGATGGGTTAAGGGAAACTAATCATCAGGATTTTCCTATATAACCTAAAGCCCGTGCTATACTGGCACTATCAGGCTGATTCTATACATACCTAAAGTGGTCGGCTCGGATGTTTAGGTTTTGAAATCCAAGAAAGTAAAGTTTATAAAATTAGCTGCTTGTTGAGTGACAGCAGCTGAGGATCAGATAATATCTGGGGGGTATTCATAGTTATCCCTCCCCCTGTTGGTATAATACGCTAATTCTAAGTATTATAGAATCAATTTAATGTTTGACTTGCAGGACCTGTGCGGAGGTCATACCCATGTGACTAGAAGGGGCGGAGCCTCAGTTAAAAGAAAAATGTTGCTTCCTGGTATCAGCTTTGTTGGCTGAGACGACACCTCTTTTGGTCACATGGGTGTGACCTCAGCACAGGTCCTGCAAGTCAAAAAATAAATTGATTGTGTAATACTTATGCTGATTCTAACAGGGGGAGGTGATAACTATGAATACCCTCAGATATTATCTGATCCTCAGCTGCTGTCACTCAAGAAGCTGATGATTTTATAAACGTTACCAAACATGTAATTAATGGCTTTTATATTTTGATAGATCAGGCATTTCTGAACTCGGCAATACCAAATATGTGTATTTTTTACTTTTTTAATTTTATTCTTAATGAGGCAAAAAGGGGGTGATTTGAACATTTGAAGATTTTGGGTTTTGTTTGTTTTTTTACTGGATTTTGCTAGTCCCCCTAGTGCACAGTCTGATCGCTTGTGTTGCAGAAATGCTGTTCTGTGAATGTCGGCGCTCTGTTGGCATTCACAGAAAGTGAGTCATAATAGCAACAGCGGTCATCATTGGTGCCCGATGATCGCATTACGGGGCCACCAAAGACAGCGGGGAACAGTGCGGTACACGCCAGAGTGCGTTAGATCACGCTGTCAGAGTTTGACAGCACAATCTAAGGGTTTAAACGGGTGGGTGGATCAGAGATCCACCTTCTCCTATTAGCCGCACATGTCTGCTGATCAGATGAGCAGGGATTACCGAGGTAGCTGGGGGGAAGCAACCTAGGATGTACATATACGTCCTAGGTCATGAAGAGGTTAAAGACTTCTTTTAAAGGGAATCTGTACCTAAGTTTTTGCTACCCCATGTGAGAGCAGCATAATGTCACTTACTGAGCTGCTTCCTGTTATTTTTATAAAAATCAGTTTTATCTGCTGCAGATCTAGCAGCTCTCTGAATGCTGAGCTCAGTAGAACATGACCCACACCACTGATTGTACATTCTGCATAGGCAGAAAGCTGCCAATGTACATAGAAAGCTGCCAATCATCAGTGGTAAGGGCAGGGTAAGGGTACGTGCACACACTGCGTTTTTTTGACGCTGCGTTTTTGTGCGTTTTTGGCCGCTAAAAACGCACAAAAACGCACCTGCGTCGAAAAATTTGGTGCGTTTTTTTGCTGCGTTTTGCTGCGTTTTTGCTCACTGCGTCCTTATGCGTTTTTTATCAGTGAACAAAAAAAAAAGGTCTGATGTCATTTCCTTCTTCAATGTGTTCTTCATTCTCCACTAGTGTATGCAGAAGAGCAGACAGCTGCAGAACTACAAGGCTCAGCATCCTCCATCCAATAGTGTATGCAGGAGAGCAGACAGCAGCTGTCGAACTACAAGGCTCAGCATCCTCCTTCCAGGACTGTATGCAGGATTTCTTTGCCCCACCAAACAAAAAAAATGACGTGGGCTTCGCCATATTTTTGTATGCTAGCCGGGTACAGCAGGCAGGTACGGGCTGCCCCCAACCCCCAGCTGCCTATTTGTACCCGGCTGGGAACCAAAAATATAGGGAAGCCCTTTTTTTTTAAATTATTTCATGAATTTCATGAAATAATTTTAAAAAAAATGACGTGGGCTTCGCCCAATTTTTGAGTCCAGCCGGGTACAACTAGGCAGCTGGGGATTGGAATCCACAGTGCAGGGTGCCCATGCTTTCTGGGCACCCCCGCTGTGAATTGCAGTCCCGCAGCCACCCCAGAAAATGGCGCTTTCATAGAAGCGCCATCTTCTGGCGCTGTATCCAACTCTTCCAGCTGCCCTGAAGCCGGATGGCTAGCTAGGTAATAATGGAGTTAGGGCTAGCTGTATATTATCAGCTAGCCCTAAGCCCGAAATTCATGGTGTCACGCCAATATTAGACATGGCCACCATGAATTTCTAGTAAAGATAAAAAAAAAACACAACACACAGAAAAATATTTTTATTAGAAATAAAACACAACACAATTAGTGACTCCATCTTTATTGAAACAAAGAACCCCCCTCCGCAGTAATCCTGGGTCAGGGTCCCGCGCCGTCCAATCCGGATCCAATATCATCTGATCGGTTTGCTGGAAGGCAAAGCGATCAGATGATGTGTCAGGATCAAGTGCCTGAATCCCATCACACATCAGCTGATTGTATAAAAGCCGATTATACAATCAGCAGATGCATCGGTGCAAAAAAAAAAAAAAAAAAAAAAAATACTCACTTATGTGCTGATTACCGGCAGCTCCTGCAGCGATGGGGCAGGAGTCTGATCCCGTCCGATCGCTGCAGCAGCTGCCGGTAATCAGGGATGAAGTCTCCTGACGCATCCGCTGATACCGGCCGGGCGCCCGCGTCACCACGATACTTACGATCACCTGATGCGTCAGGTGACTGCATCAGGTGATCCATCACCAGGTCCTGCATCTATCGGAGGTTTCCCGGCCGTCTGCACACAGCCGGAGCGGGGGTGGCGATACCGTGAGAGGAGATGGGAGCGGGCATGGCACCGGGAGGCTGCAGACAGGTGAGTATAACTTTTTTTTTTTTTTTTCTACTGTCAACTTTTGTTTTCGCAGCCGCTTCCACCTCCTGCCTGTACATGGCGCCGTACGGCAGCATACATGCACAGGACGGGAGATGGAAGCGGCGGTGACGGTACCGGGAGGATTCACGCTTCTGTATATACTGACAGAAGGAATCCTCTTCCTGTACACGTCACTTTACTACCCACCTCCTGCGTTTATAGCTGCGTTTTTGGTCTTAGAAACGCACCAAAACGCAGCTATTTGCGTTTCTCATTGCGTCTTTCAACATCCCATTGAACTCAATGGATGAAAAGCGCAGTGAAAAACGCTGGAATAATTGACATGCTGCGCTGTTGTGGTCACCACAAAAACGCAGCTGAAAAAAAACGCTGTGTGGGGACAGCAAAAATGAAAACTCATAGACTTTGCTGGGGAAGCAAAGTCATGCAGTTTTGAGGCCAAAAACGCACCCGAAAAACGCGCAAAAACGTCGAGAAAAACGCACTGTGTGCACATAGCCTTATACAGAGCTCACGAACATATAGGACTACCTGGCAGCAGGTTTGCTAGTCACCTAATGATAATCTTCTGCTGATAAAACAATGATTTTATCAAACCTACACTAAGCAGCCCGATAAGTGTCACATCATGGTATATAGATTATGCTGCTCTCAGATTGGGTGACAAAAACCTGGTGAAAGATTTCCTTTAAGGAAACGGTTACAGTTTGTCTCGTCGGTCAGTCAGCATTAGGATATCACATTGGACCATGTCAATTTCAATAAAAACTATTAAAGAAATCAGTTGTGAAATATGGTCATAGGTAAAATACCTCATCTTAAATGGCATATTGTCCACCTCGAGGCTTTGGAAAAGAGTTAGAAAATGTCATTTTGAGGTTTCACTTTTGCCGCAGCGTGATTTTTCTGTGGCCGCGAGCAAACATCCGCATAATTGGAGAGTGGGTTGATAAGCCGTGTCAGGTTATTACACACTGATGGATAGATCTGTGTCTGCGAGGTAATGGAAGTGCGCAGCGTTCTCCAGGAGAACCAGGGAATAAGAGGTTAGGCAGCATGATACACGGCGGAGCTGGACACCAGCACAATTACGGTTTTTGCTGAGTTCTTCCATTTTCCATTTCTAGGAAGCTGAAGAGAGATTTTCCCAGTGCTCTTGTGTTCAGCACCGACGACTATTTTCTAATGGAAGATGGATCCTACATCTACAATCCTGATCTACTGCAAGATGCGCACAAGTGGAACCAGAAAAGAGGTGATTCTCCCCCCCCGTATGCCAGTTATATTCACACTATCATGTGCGTCAGCTGATCTAAGAGATATTTTTCTATACTGGGTTGTTCGAATTTTTTTTCTTTAACTTTTTACAGCCATCTGATCCAAAAGTAAATCTGTGAGAAATAATAGGCACAGTTCCTTCGGTCCAGCACAGGACCATAGTGGATGTTGCTGCAGATTTCAATAATTCTAATGACTGGTAAAAATCTGCAGCAAAAACTCACAACAAAAACGCATTAAAAAAAACACGCATTTTTACCCCTGCATTTTTCCTGCCAAGAGCTGCAGAAATTTCTGCACCAAATACTTAAGGTGTGCACATACCCTTAGGCCAGATAAAAACAATTAGGTGTCACCAAAGCTCCTGCTGGTGTAATGTGTGCGTGCCCTAAACTTTAGGCTGTGTGTCCACGTTGCTTTTTAGTGTGCTTCTTTTCTGCACACAAAAAAGTATGTTTTGGCAGAAAAAAAGCAGCTGAAAAAACGCTCATTTTTTTATTGCGTTTGCATGTTTTTTTACGTGCGTTTTTCTGCTTTTAGTACTTTTTTTTTTTTTTTCTTTTAGTCATGGCAATTGTGGGGGTTCAGGCACTGTACCACCACGATCACTGCCGGGTCTCCTGCTGATGTTATAGCCTGGACCCGGCTCTCACTGCCTGTAGTAGTCCCTGCACCCCCGAATGCTGCAATCAGTGTGATCGCAGCATTCAGGAGGAAGGAAGAGGAATCGCTTACCTCTCTCTGGCAATTGAGGCCCTGTAATGTGATCACAGGGACCCGATCACTATCATGTTAACCCTGGGTTGTCACCATGACGACCCTGGGTTACTGAGCTACGGATCGCCTCACACACCATGCTGTTTGCATGGTGTGTGAGGCAAAGTGCTGCGATATAATGCGCTGTAGTGAAACATTGCAGGGGATTATAGAAACACAGGAAAAAAAAATGCTAAAAGAACTGACATGCTGCTTCTTTTTCATCAATAAAATCTGCAAGAAAAAAAAAGAAGCAGCGTGTGCACAGCAAGTCAGGATTCTCATAGACTTTGCTGGGATGTTTTTATTGATTAAAATAAGCAAGGAAAACACATTAAAAAAAACGTAAAAAAGAAACTGTCACGTGGGCACCTAGCTTTAAGGGTGCTTTACACGCTGCGACATCGCTACCGATATATCATCGGGGTCACGTCGTTAGTGACGCACATCCGGTGCCGGTAGTGACATCGCAGAGTGTAACACCAAGGAGCGACGATCAACAATCGAAAAATCGTTCAAAAACGGTGATTGTTGACATGTCGCTCCTTTCTTTAATATCGTTGCGGCCACAGGTACAATGTTGTTCGTCGTTCCTGCGGCATCACACATCGCTATGTGTGACACTGCAGGAACGACGACCATCTCCTACCTGCGTCCACCGGCAATGAGGAAGGAAGGAGGTGGGCGGGATGTTCCGGCCGCTCATCTCCGCCCCTCCAATTCTATTGGCCGGCTGCCATGTGACACCGCAGTGACGTCGCTATGACGCCGAACGCACCTCTCCCTTGAGGTAGGGATTGTTCGGAGGTCACAGTGACGTCGCTGCCAAGGTATGTGCGTGTGACGCTGCCGTAGCGATCACAAAATATCGCACATACGACGGGGGCGGGTGCTATCGCTAGCGATGTCGCAGTGTGTAAAGCACCCTTAGGCTATGTGCCCACGGGAGCTGTGTTCTGCGGATTTTGCCGTGGAAAACCTGAGGATTTATCTGAATTTTCCAGATAAATCCGCAGATTTCAGCATGTACAGACACTCCCCATGTTATCCTATGGGACATGGGGAGTGCTGTGTCCAAGCTGCGGAATATGCTGCGGATGTCCCGAAGCCGCACGTAACTGCATGTCAATTATTCCTGTAGCATTACCTGCGGAAATCCCGGCCCTCCACTATGGAGATAGAGGCCGGGACAGCCGCAGGTAAATCGCATGAAAGTCCGCAGGTTTACCGCAGCTGTCCGCTGTCTAAAACTAGCTGCGGATGCCGGCGGGCAGCTGCGGTAAACCTGCGGCCGTACCTGCGGATATATCCGCAGGTACGAGCTCCCGTGGGCACATAGCCTTAAGTCTATAAGAAGCCAACTTTGCATCCTAAAAAGTTTATGCGCTTGTTTACATTGCACATTTTTTGTGCAGTTTTCAAGGCTGGAATAACCTTGCAGTTTACTATACCAGCAAAATGATCAAGATTTCTAAAATCTTAGGCACCTACTATTTATTTTCTTTGCATTTTTAGAAGCATTATTTACTTGTTCAAATGAATGGGAAAAATAAAACACAAGCAAAATCCACATAATGTGTCAAAAACGTGTATTGTGTGTAGTGTTTTTCTTGCCAACACTGATCTTCAGTGTGGAAAATTCCGGGGCAAATACCCCATTGTGGACAAATGTTATCAACATAACAATTTCTCTCTTTTCCTCCACGGGTCTCGTTGTGAGGTTGCTAGTAAGCGGCAGTGTAAATATATATATATTTTTTATCTTTCCAGCACGCAAAGCAATGAGCAGAGGAAAAACGCCGATTATTATAGATAACACGAACATCCTGGCCTGGCATATGAAGCCCTATGCAGTCATGGTAAGATAAATAAGTCACTTTTTTGCCCATTCTTTGTACCATGTAGGAATCCATATTATGTGTAAGTTGTTTCCCATTAAAGGGAATCGGTCACCAGGTTTTTACAACCTAATCTGAGAGCATAATGATGTGTCACTTACTGGGCTGCTTAGTGTAGTTTTGATAATCATCTGTTGATTAAACAGTGATTTTATTATTACAGGACTACTTGGCGTGCTGGCAGGTAGTCCAGCATATTCATGAGCTCTGTATAAGGCTGGAGTCATACGAACATATGAAAAAACGGTCCCATTCTTGTCCAGGAGACTCGGACGAGTGGTATCCGTGTGGTATTCAGTGTGTACTGCGAGGGGGTGCTTTTTTTTCTCACTTGTCATCAGTGTGCGGTCTCTGTGTAATCTGTTTTTCTCTTTCGTTTCATTGGGGGACACAGGACCGTGGGTTATGCTGCTGTGACTAGGAGGCTTACACTAAGTAGACAAAAAAAGGTTAGCTCCTCCCTAGCAGTGTACACCCTGAGCCGGAGGCGGACTTAAATCAGTTTTTTGCTTAGTGTTGTAGGAGGCTGATGTGGGCCATCTCGGCTCCCCTCAGCCACATTTTTCTTGCATATTTTTCATTTTTTCTCGGTGACGCTCATCGCTCTCATTCTCCTTTTTCTCTGTTTCTGCAGGTGTTGCCTATATTCACCCTCATTCCCTCCAGCGCTGTGGGTACCACTCCCCAGGGTCGCAGAGGTTTGAGATGTCGGGCCCTCTCCCCGTGGTACCACTCCCGGGAGTGCATGTGGGGCAGATCCTACATGGGCACCTCTGATCCACCCTGCGGTATTACCCCAAAGGGTGCACAGGGACAAGCTACAGCGGTTGGACCCCCGCAGCGTTTCACCTTTCGGATGGGGCCCGCATTGCTGCCTACAGTGACAGAGGAGCTCCCTCCCCCCACCCGGCGTCCACCTCTGTGCCTCTCTGGACGCCTCTCCCTGCGTCCCTGGAGCCCGCAGCCTTACCTTCAGGTGTGTGCTGCACACAGGCAAGTGCAGAGCCCTCTGCCTGCACACCGGACCATCCCTGGAGCGGCGCCGCGGATGTCAGGTAGGACAGTCTCTCCCCTACCTTCTCCCCCTCGGGCGGCTGAAAATTTAGGCCCTGGTCTCGGCCTAGTCTCCCTGCGTCCCAGCCACGCCCCCTGCTGCAGCGCTATTGGCTCGCTGGCCGCTCAGCCTCCAGGCATCACAGTGTGGGCGATGGATGCCCTGTTTCCCACCCTCACACGGCCCCTCCCCCAGCCAACTCCAGCGTCCCATCGCCATCTTGTTCTGCCTCCCTGTCTGCCTGTGTAGCACAGCTTAACGATTAGCAGAGTTCCTTCTAGGTACTGTTGAAATGGCCTCATTTTATATGATGAGGTCTTGAGAAGAACTATAAACTTTGCTACACAGGTAGATTAGCTTTAATCTGTCACTTTATGTGGATATAAGGCAGAGTGTAAATGTGTCTTGTAGAGGTCTGGGAGGGGCTCCCCTTATATGCTCTAATGATGGCTTCCTGGTTCTGATCCAGTTTTCCCAGGAGTTTAAATAGTTAGAACCGGGCATGAACTGTAATGCCAGAATCGCCCTCTGGAGAAAGCTACTGCTCTGGCAAAACAAATTTGATCTGTATCACCAGACAACCCCCTTTAGATCATATATCCATGGGGTCTTAACCCTTTTTTCTATGTATGAGGCAGCAGTGCGCTGTTCTTTACCTTCTGGCTTCAGTGTGACCTGGATTACTCTCTCTGGACTGGTGGGCAGCACACAGGACCTGGCTACCCTCTGCTCCTACAGAGATAACCCTCACTAGATAGCTCTCACTGATTAGCGACAGTTTGGTCGTTCTCCTGTCTCATGCCTAGCAGCCCCAGCGAGACTACCTTTACATAATCCTGGTTCGCCCGATCCAAACAGGTCCCCTTGCCTTGGTGAATTCCCCCTACGCCAGGATGTCCCGCTATGCTCAGGCTGCTCTGCAGACCCGCAGCACCCACAGGACACAGACGCCTCTGGCGCTGCCACGTAGCCTCCGATCCTGCAGGGTCCAGCTTCCCGCCTCCTCCCGACTGGTCGGCATCCCTGTTTCAGTCCGTAGACTCCCCCGCTCAGGCTTCTCGGACCATTGCGCAAGCTCTGCGTCTCTTACAGACGCTCGGTCTGCCCTCCACAGGCCTAGCGCAGCCTCCTCAGGAGGAAATGAGCCACGTCCCACAGTCCTCTGCTACGGCTCAGAAGCGGACCCGCCAGGTCTCGTCTTCAGCGTCCTCCCAGGCTTCTCCCGCATCCCCAGGTCCAGACTCCTCTCCTCCCGGGAGTCCTCCGACCTCTCGGGTGATGGCTCAGATGTACCACCTCTGCTGGCTTTCGAGCAGGCGACTGATGTTCGGCGCATGGTGGATAGCCTGGTAGAAGCGGTGAATCAGACTCTGAAGGTACAGGTGGACCCCGTCTCTTCTCAGAGCACCCAAGTCTCCTTTAAGTGGACGAAGCGAGTCCATAATGCATTCAGTGGACATCCAGAGTTCGCTGAGTTATGGAGCAACCACAGGCAACAGCTAGACAAGGGGTTTACCAGCGGTAAGTCCATTAATTTACATTATCCCTTCTCTGAGGGACTCCGAAAAGAATGGGCAGACTCCCGGTCGCTCCGCCAGTATCCCGCCTGTCTAGTTCTCACACAGTCCTCCTCTTCTTAACAGTGCATCTCTCAATGATTCCACGGACTGTACCATTGACAGGTTGACCCGTTTCTGCCTTCGAGGCAGCGAGCACATACTTTTCCCTGGCCTTTGCCTCGGTTTGGGTGGCAAAGGCGCTGATGTCCTGGGCGGACACTCTGCGCAGCGGACTCCGTGCCGTCTCTGCCGTTCCGGAACTGGTGAGTACCTTCTCGATGCAACCCTGGCGTCTGCCAATTGCACGGCCCGGGCCTGTAGCAACAGTATGGCCATCCGTCGAGCCCTCTAGCTCGGGACCTGGAATGCGGATGCGGCCTCTAAAAGGTCGCTGCCGTCCCTTCCGTTCTTAGGGAAACGTCTTTCGGGGATAGGCTACTCCAGTTGACCTCCGTGACTACGGGAGGAAAGAGTACCTCTCTCCCCCAATTTCGGCCAAATGCGTCCAGAACACATCAACCTTAGTAAACACGCTCCCCTCGGAGGGACAGGAAGGCTCCGTCTTTCAAGACCAATCCCTCCTGGCGTTCATGTCCCCACCAGTCCACGAAGTCCGCCTCCAGGTCTCAATGCTGCTCCTCCAAATGACTCGCGGTGTGCGTGCAGCAGCACCAGACCAGTAGTGGTGGGGGCTCCTGTCCCGCTTCTAGTGTGTCTGGCTCCACTTCAATACAGATGCCTAGGGCAGAGAGATCTTTGTCTCAGACTACGAAATAGAGTTCGCTTCAATGTCACAGAGACGTTTTTTCCGTTCTCTCCCTCCAGACTCTCCCACACGTGCTCGCGCGTTCCTCCTCTCCATAGAGTCTCTCCTACAATCTGGAGTCATGGTACCAGTCCCTCCCTCAGAATGCTTCCAGGGGTTTTATTCCAACCTCTTGTGGTCCCCAACAAGGACGACATGGTCCGTCTCGTCCTCTACCCGAAGCTTCTCAACAAGTCGGTGAGACCTCGAGCATTTTGCATAGAGTCCCTCCGCTCTGTGATCACGTCTACGGAAGTCGGCGATGTTCTGACGCTGGACATTCAAAACGCCTATCTGGCAGGGAAGGCCTCGCTTCAGGAGCATGATCCCTCAACGGGGAAGTCTTCAACCAGATCTGCGGCAGATGGAGGACTCCGAAGGTGGTCCAAGTGGCCTCCCAATGCGACTGTCAGGTGCCAAGGTTCATCGCGGTGTACTGCGACCACCTGGCGCTAGGGGTCGATGCAGGTAACCAGTTGAGGACCCGGTGCTTCTTCCCACTGCTGCCCCTGATCCCGAAGGTTCTCGGGACCCTCAAGGCGGAAGGATTTCCAGTCATCCTATTGGCTTCACAGTGACCCAGACTAGCATGATTCGCGGAACTCATTCAGCTCTATGCGGACGTCCCATGACACCTTCCAGACCATCCAGATCTTCTGTGGCAGGGCCCTCTCTCCCACCAGAACTCAGAGGTCCTATATTTGACAGCCTGGCGATTGAATCCTGGGTAATAGCTCAGGTAGGCCTTTCAACAGGGGTGATACAGACAATGATTAAGGCCAGGATGCCATCTTCTACGAGGATCCACTACCGCATGGGGAGAGTTTTTTCCTCTGGTGGTCTGAAGAACACAGCATCTCTTCTCTCCCCTTCTCCCTTCCCTCAAGTCAGGTCTGGATGAGAGTCTAGCACTCGCCACGCATAAAGGTCAAGTGTCGGGTCTGTCAATTCTATTTGAGGACTCTCGCCTCTCGCCCGCGGATCGAGACCTTCATCCAGGGAGTTACCCATCTAGCTCCGCCGTACTCGTCGTTCACTAGAACCATGGGTTCTTATGCTAGTGCAAGGTTCGCTTCAAGATCCGCCGTTTGCACCTTACGAGATCCTTACTTTCTCACCTGTTTTGGAAAGGGTGCTTCCTGTCGTCATCACTTCTATGTGAAGAACGTCAGAGCTGGCAGCTCTCTTTGTCCTTATTCCTTTTCTGGTCTTCCACCAGGACAAGGTAGTGCTCCGGCTGGATCCCTCCCTTCTGCTCAAGGTCGTCTCGCCTTTCCATCCAAATGAGATTGTTTTTTCCGTCCTCCGGTCCTGGTCCTTCTCACAGCCTGGAAAGGGCCCTGCATACTCTGGATCTGCTGCGAGTCCTCAGAATTTACATCTCCAGGACCGCACCTTTCCGTCAGACGGATATCTGTTCATCTTTCCATCCGGTCCCAAGAGGGGCATGCCGGTATCAAAGGCCACGACTGACAGATGGATCCGTTCCACCATTTCCGAGCCCTATTGGATAAAGGACAGAGCTCCACCACCGGGAGTAAAGGTGCACTCTGCCCGTGCACTGGGAACCTCTTGGGCGATTACGCATCAGGCGTTGGCCGACCAGGTCCGCAGGACCGCCACCTGGTCTAGTCTGCATACCTTTACTAGGTGCTACCATATTCACACCCAAGAATCGGCAGAGGCCTGTCTTGGGAAAAAAGTTTTTGCAGACGGCAGTAGCACACCGATAACAAGGTAGGTGCATTCAGCTCTTGGGCAAGCCCGCCGAGGGAGGGCGTTTTCCTTCCTATCCGTGGTGCTTACCTCTTCCCACCCAGGGACTGCTTTTGGACATCCCACGGTCTTGTGTCCCCCAATGAAACGAAAGAGAAGGATTTTTGTGTACTCACCGTAAAATCTCTTTCTCTGAGTCTTCATTGGGGACACAGCACCCACCCTGCTTGTTCTTTGGTTTTATTACAGATTGCCTGCCTATTTCAGTGCTCCATGTTTCCAGGCCACTTATTGCATGGTTCCTTTGTTATAGTTATTATCTTGACTTATTTATGGTTGTTTTGGTACTCCTCCTACTGCTTGTGCACTAAACTGATTTAAGTCCGCCTCCGGCTCAGGGTGTACACTGCTAGGGAGGAGCCAACCTTTTTTTTTTCTACTTAGTGTCAGCCTCCTAGTCACAGCAGCATACACCCACGGTCCTGTGTCCCCCAATGAAGACTCAGAGAAAGAGATTTTACGGTGAGTACACAAAAATCCTTCTTTTCTCAGCAGCTATTAGTCATTTATGGTATCCATAAAAACAAACGTCACTAGGATGATCTGTGTGGCGTCCATTTTTTTCTCGCACCCATTGACTTATTGTTGAGTCTCGCATGATGTCGCCAACAAATCGCAGCATGTTGCTACTTTTCTCTCATCCAGAGTCTAGATTAGAAAAAAAGCCCATCTGCTCTCCCTCATTGACTAACATTGGTCCAAGTGCAGTGTGAGATATTCTCGCATTGCGTTCATGTGAGCATACCCTAACTACTCCATCTGCAGCAAAGAAAACATTGATTTTTCTTTTTTCCAAAATGACAGCGAAAATCTCAGTAAGTGACACATCGCTGGATTCAGGGTCTCTATCGCTACATTATGCTGCTCTCAGATGGAGAGAAAAACCTGGTGTTAGATTCTCTTTAACCCCTTTGAGCCAGGTTCACACAGTGCATTGCCGGCTGTGCTTGGATACCCACGTAGCCTGAGCTTACTGCCTTATATTTCCTTATGAGGCGGTTGTGCTGACTTTTCTGACCAGAATACAAACTATTTTATGGACACATGAAATGAACCAAAGGATATCGTTGGGCTGTGACGAGTTTAGTTTAGGATCTACTCTTTGGTTTAGGCTAAGGAAAGCATATCTGTTCATCAGAAAGCATGGGAGTATTAAGGTACGTCAGACCAATCAGTGTTTGCATCGTTTTGGATGCAGAGTGTTTTTGCTGCATCCAAAACGCTGCAAGCACAGTGGATGGATTTATAGAAATCCCATGCCCACTTTGCATGTATGGCCCGCAGCGAAAACTGACATGCAGTGCAGCTTTCCGAGCCGCAAGCATGTCAATTCTTTGCTGGAGAGTCGCAAGCGTCCTCCGTAAGGAGAACATAGCGAGAAACTGCAGCGCACCGAACCCTGATCATGGGCACAGGCAGCTGCGGTCTCCAGCAGAGGAGACTCGCAGCCCTGCAGGTTAGGGACCTGCTGCGTCCAGGATGCAGCGAGTCCTGATCGTGGGCACATACCTTTAGACTGCAGCTGGAAAGGTGGACATGGTTTGTAGTGGCCATCAAAAGTGGGATATGTAATGTACACTGTGGCTGCAGCAACCTAATCGTCTGTTATCCATGTTTTATAATTTCCTATATAGCCAGGTCCCTTGCTTCCCATACACAAGCAGGTTTCAGCCGCATATAGAGGTAACATTTGGTTAGGGACCCCATAAATAAGAGATTACCGTGAAGTGGTTATGGGGCAGTAAGGAATTAATCAATACATTAGCTAAATATCTCTTTTTTTCAAATAATCCTCAGCAGTTATGCAATGTCACATTTCAATTTTTTCAATTTTTCATATGGCTAATTGTATTTTTCATTCCTTCTGTATTATAAAGCAGTTTTGCTTGTTCATATTTCTGTGAATTTGGTGTGCAGTTTTCACTTCATATAGATTGTGCATATTTTAGCTAGCACCCTGTTCACATTTACAATGGTGTTCCAGCAGACTTTTTGATTGTTATATATTGTACCATCAGGCACTTGAGAACAGCTATCAGGTTATATTCCTGGAACCAAACACGCACTGGAAGTTCAATGTGAGAGAACTGGCAAGGTATGTGCAGAAATGCAAATAGGAACAAGCGCATGAATATCGCCCTCCCAACCAACCAGACCAATCATATGTCTGAAGAGCAGCAGTTCTGAGGTCATTAGAGATCCGTAAATGAAATCTAGTATAACTCAGTTTGAATACAATTTTTTTTTTTGTTAGGCTACATGCGCATGCTGCGTTTTTGGTGCAGTTTTGTTGTCAGAAATTTGACTTCTCAGCAAAGTCTATGAGAAGTCAGATTTTCTATGCGCACATTGCAGTTTATTTGTCAGCGTTTTATTTGTCAAAAGTTTGTGAGAAAAAAAATGCAGCATGTTCATTCTTCCTGCGTTTTTGTGAACATTTGTCACAAAAACGCAGCAAAAACGCATGTTGTGAAAAACGCACCGAAAACGCCCCTACAATTATAAGCATTTTTTGTGACATTTCCAGGCTCTCTGACAAGGTGCAGTTTTGGCTGCAGTTTGTGAACAAAAAGATGCAGCGTGCGCATGTAGCCTTACCCCCTACTTTGATTAGTACGAGTATACGGCTCTTTCAATCAAACCGTGAAGCAGCTACAACTACTGAGCAACGATGAAAAACATGGCACGCACAACCACTTATACAGTCCCTGCTGCCAAGACTGCAGTCGACAGGGGTTGCAGTTGCACCCGCGTCTTGGAGCCTATGGGGATCCTTTTGTCATATATAAGACCAATCCTATTAAAGAGCCAGAAAGGTTAGGAGCCCTAATGAAGATTTTGCATTGGGACCCACAAGCTTCAACCAATCCTAATGGCACTGGTGTGACTTGATATCTGGCCCCCAATCTGGAGATTGATGCAGGTTCCAGCGCTGGGACAACATTTATTAGACATATATATCTTGTGGAAATGTAATTTTCTATAAGACAACCCCTTTAAAACTGAAAGGGTTGTCCACGTCTGTTGGCAATTTTTTTTTGTTTTAACTTAAAGCCATATATTTGGGCAATTCACTTATATTAAGACTGTTGCACTGCTCTGCTTCTACCAGCTCTTTGTGTCCCTGTGTATTTAACTTTGATGTGTTCTGTGGTCATAAATAAGCTGAAATGAGCTTATTAAAAGAAGAAAAAAAAAATGGATAAAAGAACTACAAACTCTTGCTCGACCATCAAAACGAGCTTACTGATGGATCATAAGGTAACTCCTCCTTCGTCTAGCACTCACAGTGCAACACAGAGACTGAAGAAGTCAAATTGTGCAACATTTGACAAAGATACAAGCATTTAAGTGAAAGGGAAAAAAAAATGTCCCCAGAGATGGAGAACCCCTTTAAGGAAATATTGTGGCACAGCATGGAAATAAATACCGTACATACAAAAAGATCTAACAAAGTCACCAAAAAACACGAAAATGAATAAGTAAATATGACGAAACAATGTGATAGTGGGAAGAAGGGGAGGAATAGAATGGAAACTCTTCCCTCTAATTGGGTGTACTCAAGTTAGTTGAGTAATACTGAAGATTTTGTAATGGAACTTACCGTATTTTTCGCTTTATAAGACGCACCCCCAAATTTGGTGAAGGAAAAGAGAATTTTTTTTAATGTTAAATGGGGTCCATCTTATAATGCCAGTGTCTGTCTAACAAATCATATAGGGTATATGTCCCTCATCCTAAAATTAGCCCCCCTTAATCTGGATATGGCCCCCTTATATTGAATATAGCCCCCTTGTGCTGGGACACGTCCCCCTGTGCTGCCCTTGGCCCCTATAGATGGTACACCTCCCCTGTGTTTGATATGGCCCCCATGTGTGCTGCCCATGGCCCCTATAGATGGCACATCTCCCCTGTGTTAGATATGCCCCCCCATGTATGCTGCCCATGGCCCCTATAGATGGCACATCTCCCCTGTGTTTGATATGCCCCCCATGTGTGCTGCCCATGGCCACTATAGATGGCACATCTCCCCTGTGTTAGATATGCCCCCCATGTATGCTGCCCATGGCCCCTATAGATGGCACATCTCCCCTGTGTTAGATATGCCCCCCATGTATGCTGCCCATGGCCCCTATAGATGGCACATCTCCCCTGTGTTTGATATGGCCCCCATGTGTGCTGCCCATGGCCCCTAGAGATGGCACATCTCCCCTGTGTTAGATATGCCCCCCATGTGTGCTGCCCATGGCCCCTATAGATGGCACATCTCCCCTGTGTTAGATATGCCCCCCATGTGTGCTGCCCATGGCCCCTATAGATGGCACATCTCCCCTGTGTTAGATATGGCCCCCATGTGTGCTGCCCATGGCCCCTAGAGATGGCACATCTCCCCTGTGTTAGATATGCCCCCCAATGTGTGCTGCCCATGGCCCCTATAGATGGCACATCTCCCCTGTGTTAGATATGGCCCCCATGTGTGCTGCCCATGGCCCCTAGAGATGGCACATCTCCCCTGTGTTAGATATGCCCCCCATGTGTGCTGCCCATGGCCCCTATAGATGGCACATCTCCCCTGTGTTAGATATGGCCCCCATGTGTGCTGCCCATGGCCCCTAGAGATGGCACATCTCCCCTGTGTTAGATATGCCCCCCATGTGTGCTGCCCATGGCCCCTATAGATGGCACATCTCCCCTGTGTTAGATATGGCCCCCATGTGTGCTGCCCATGGCCCCTAGAGATGGCACATCTTCCCTGTGTTAGATATGCCCCCCATGTGTGCTGCCCATGGCCACTATAGATGGCACATCTCCCCTGTGTTAGATATGCCCCCCATGTGTGCTGCCCATGGCCCCTATAGATGGCACATCTCCCCTGTGTTAGATATGCCCCCCATGTGTGCTGCCCATGGCCCCTATAGATGGCACATCTCCCCTGTGTTAGATATGGCCCCCATGTGTGCTGCCCATGGCCACTATAGATGGCACATCTCCCCTGTGTTAGATATGGCCCCCATGTGTGCTGCCCATGGCCACTATAGATGGCACATCTCCCCTGTGTTAGATATGCCCCCCATGTGTGCTGCCCATGGCCACTATAGATGGCACATCTCCCCTGTGTTAGATATGCCCCCCATGTGTGCTGCCCATGGCCCCTATAGATGGCACACCTCCCCTGTGTTAGATATGCCCCCCATGTGTGCTGCCCATGGCCCCTATAGATGCCACATCTCCCCTGTGTTAGATATGCCCCCCCATGCTGCTGCCCATAATAAAATAAAACACTCTTTCCTTACCTTCTCAGCGCTGTCCCTCCTCGTGTCTCCCACCTCGCAGTTGAGCTCCGGCTTCCTTACTTGCTGGTTCTTGCTGCCGGTCATGTGATCGGCATGGCCGAGTGATATCATCTCTGCGTGCCTTATCACAGACAGCAGCAGCAGGAGACCGGAGATCAGCGCTGGAGGTAAGTAAAGCTTTTTTATTTTACTATGGGCAGCAGCACGGGGGCCATATCTAACACAGGGGGGATCATGTGTGATCAAAGGAGGGCGCAGGCAGATAGAATATGCCCCGCTGCCCCAGCCCCTCAGCGTGATGCAGTTTCAGCACCACACTGCTGGACAGCGGCTGTGCATATTATATGAGCGGGAGCAGGAGATCAAAGGCTGCCGCCCACAGCTTCACCAGCTCCCAGCACCGCTCCAGAGCAGACCCTGCAGTATAATATATATGTGTACCCCCCCCGTATATTCGGTTTATAAGACGCACCCCCTACTTTCCCCCAAAATTTGTGCATCTTATAAAGCGAAAAATACGGTATATTATTAACCTTACTTTCATGTTACTGGGTAAAAAATGTTTTATGAAACGCAGTATTGTCAAAATTTTAGAAATTGTTCTTGTGTTCAGTGAGATAGTGATTAAAATCTTAATTTTAAACTGGGGTGTACTCATTTATGCTGAGCACAGTATGAGGGTGTATATATAGACTTTAACAGGCGATCCATCAGCTTAGCTTGGAGATATGGAGTGTCACTGCATAATAAAAAGCTTTACAGTTTCTTGTGTTTTAAAGGGAACCTGTCAGGTGCAATATGCAAACAGAACCACGAGCAGTTCTGGGTGCATATTGCTAATCCCTGCCTAACTGTCCCTGTTAGGACTGAGCGGACCGGACTGTAAAAGTGCCGCAATTCCGGGCGGTTGAAGGCTGATATTTTTAGGTTGGACCTCTCCAGCCTGAGAATACAGCCCAATCATCAGCTTGGCTGGGTATGAAAATTGGGGGATCACACAGTTTGTTTTTTTTTTTTACATTATTTATTTAAATAATTAAAAAAAAAAAAGGCCTCATGCAGTTTCTTTTAGGCTGGAGTCAAGTCACACTTGCAAGGGACTTGCACGAGTCTCGCATCGCATCACCCAGCACAGCCACGTATTCTCCTGACAGGAGCTGGTTGGCTGTATGTAGTTCTATGCAGCTGCATGCTCGTATCTGGAGAGCATCAGGCCGTGTCGGGTAATGCGTTGCGAGACTTGCGCAAGTGTGACTCCAACCTTACAGTGCACTCACAAGAACCGTATGACTTGCAGGAGTATCAGATCGTATCACCCGGCACCGCCATATACTCTCCGGACACGAGCGTGCAGCTGCATGGAAATACATGCAGATGCACGCTCCTTTCTGGGGAGAGTGTGCGACTGGCTGGTTATGCGATGCGAGACTCGTGCAAGTGTATGACTCCGGCCTTACGGTGCGCTCCCACAAGTCTTGCATCACATCGCCTGGCAGCCGCACAATCTCCGGACACGTGCGTGCAGCTGCATAAAACTACATGCAGATACACGCTCCAGTCATGAGAGTGTGCGGCTGCCGGGTAATAATAATAATATTAATAATAATCTTTATTTCTATAGCGCCAACATATTCCGCAGCGCTTTACAATTCAGGAGTCTCATATACATATCATATACATAAACATATACAAACAAGTAACAATTATAGATGACGGATCACGCCGGGTGATGCGATGCGAGATTCCTGCAAGTGTGTGAGTCCGGCCTTATTTTGATATACAGCCATGATTAAGCCCGACATCTGGGGGCTGCAGCCGTGGGCTTTATCTGTGATGGTATCAGAATACGGGACCCTGCGCCGATTGTTTTATTTATGTTTATACCACGATGCTCCCCCGCAGACAGTTGCACTGCTTTCTACGCCCACTGGCCGACTTGGCGCCTGTGATTATTTGCAGTCAGCTGACAAGCTGCCACTCAGGGTGTGGGCACGTCTAACTGAAACCAATTACACACACCGGTGGGTGGGGAAAGCAATGAATATTAAATGAGGGTTAATTGTGGCTCCGGAAGGGAAAGCGTGACCTGGAAGTAGCTTGCCACCATGACCGAGGTTCAGTGAGTACACCGCGCGCGTTCCTATCCCTTCTACCAACATTTTGAATCTCCGGATTCTGGTTCCCATACTTATGTGTGTACTGGATTCCGGACCGGATCTGTTTGTTTGTGTTTTTTTTTTTTTAAATTCAGTAGGGACCCGCCGCTCCCGGTTTTCTGTGAGTTTGACCAGCTCTAGTCCCTGTATCTAGTAGCATAGATAAAGAGATCTTTAGAAAAAGTATTTCTAAAGATCACATATGGTATGCTAATGAGGTCAGGGACTAGTCGCAAGGGCGTTAGTTCCCTTGGCTAGTGGGCCCCCCTTATGTTCGCACACTACTGTGCGATCTCACCACTCTCTGTTGCCACCGCCCCCGACGCTGGATTTTTGCTCAGTGTGCATGATCAGAAGTCCCGGACTTCCAGTCAGGTGTACTATGAAACTGGGTGTACACGTCCCGGCTTCAAACTGTGGTAGTGCACATGACTGGAAGTCCGGGGACATTCTGATCTTGCGCACTGAGCCGAAAACCAGCAGAGGCGAGAGCGACGATGCCTCGGACGCTGCACATTCACTAGAATGTTAGCACTCCCTTGCGGGTGTGCTAGCATGCTAAGGGGGCTGAATAGCCAAGGTAACTAATGCCCTTGCAACTAGTCCCTGGCCTCATTAGCAATAGCATATCATAAAAAACCTTTAGAAATACTTTTTTCTAATGATCCCTTTATCTATGCTACTAGATACAGGGATAGATAGGCAGGGAATAGATATATGCTGCCAGAACTGCTCGTGGTTCTGGGTGTATATTGCACCTGACAGGTTCATGTTAAAGGGAACCAATCACCAGGATTTTCGTATATAACCTAAAGCCAGTGCTATACTGGCACTATCAGGCTGCTTATCTACATACCATTAGTGGTCAGCTTGGATGTGTAGGCTTTCAAATCTAAGAAAGTGAACTTTAAAAAATCAGCAGCTTCTTGATTGGCATTTGCAACTGAGCAGATAATGTATGGTTGGGTATTCATATAGATTCCCGCCCCCCTGCCTGTTGTTCCTCTCTCGCTGTTCACTACGGTATTATACAAGCGATTCACTTTGCTTAAGGACCTCACCTTTGTGGTGAGGTCATTCCCATGTGACCTGGTATCCAGCTTTGTTGGCTGAGGCCCCGCCCCTTCTGGTCACATAGGAATGACCTCACCACAGGTCCTTAAGCAAAGTGAATCGTTGTATAATACCATAGTGAACACAGAGGAAGGAACAATGGCAGGGGGGCGGGAATCCATCTGAATACCCACCCATACATTATATGCTCAGTTGCAAATGCCAATCAAGAAGCTGCTGATTTTTTAAACTTTACTTTCTTGGATTTTAAAGCCTAAACATCCGAGCTGCCCACTAATGGTATGTAGAGAATCAGCCTGATAGTGCCAGTATAGCCATGGCTTTAGCTTATATACGAAAATCCTGGTGATTGGTTCCCTTTAAGCTCTAGTAATTTTAAGCCAACAGGACCGGTATAATTCACTGGAAGAGGCTGAACATTGCTACATGACAAACAGTCTAGGCAATATTGTGCTAGTGATAGATGATGCTGATCAGTAACATTTGGGAGTCCAGCTTATAAACTGACATTATGTCGGCATATGTGTAAACTGAACCAGGAGATATCTGGCTGAATTGTCCATCTCTGCCTCAGTTCAGTTTTGAGCTATGGACTCATTTTTTTTATTTCCATCAGACAGAACCCACTGACAGAGGTGACCGGCAGGAACTTATTTCCTTCTCCCTAGCAAAGTAAAGGTGAAACCTCAGCTTGTGCGTTCTACCTTAATAAGTGTCTGTCTGATAATGATTTTATTTCTCGGTGTTTAGGAGGAATAGTCACGGTGTTCCCAGTGAGAAGATCCAGCACATGAAAAACGCTTATGAGCACAATGTCAACTTCCACATGGTCCTCCACGCAGAAAAGCCAAACTGAAAACACACGTGGTTCTGAAGCCCGGCTGTGCAGAGAAAATCCAGAGGAAATGTGCAAACCACATATTTAAATGACATTTTAAAACCCAGCACAGTAGAGCCTGGATGTTTTAGCCGTATATTCCCCAAACCCAAAAAGTTCTTAATCCTGATTACCACACGAGGTATGTTATCGGTCTTCAACTATTCCGTGATTGAGGTGCTGCCATGGGATCAGCCGGTGGTCCAGAGATTCCTACCTCTAAACTATTCATATGATAATCCAACATTCCAGCACCTAGGTCCATCATCAGCATCAAAGGTGCTGCCAAATGTGCAAATAGGTGTCAAGATTTTTACAAATTACATAATGTCAGCAAGTGTAGAGCTTGATATTTTTTCTGGTTTTACACCAGTGCTTGGATCAGAAGATCCGACTGGGCCACCATCACACCTCACCTAGGCCACCTGCGTTATACTGTATATGCCTATGAGGCAGTAGCTCGGGAAAGCAGATGTGACAGTGCGGCCAGGTCTTACATCCTAAGCACTTTCTCCGTGAAACTAGCGTAAAGTATTAGAAAAGAGGGCTTAAAAGTCCATTCATACATTCCTGTGATATTAACTATACACAAGATAAAAAAAAAAAAATCACAATTAATTCCATTAGTGAAATGTGGCTCTTTAGGTGGAATTGTGACTCATGTAGTCTTTTCTACACTTTGCCCTCATAGCATACCATATAGTGCCCAAATAAAAACACCAAATAGTGCTTGAATAACACCACCATACAATGCCCAAATAAATATGGAAAATATAGTAATCTCTTTCTAAAAAGTATAATTACCAAGTGTGAGATCAGTGTATAAGATGCGGGTGCCCTCAGTATCAGGCGCCACTTTCAGTGGTCGGAGGTGACACACCGTGTGAAGTTCGCACCTCACTAAGGCCAGTCCTTTTATAAAATGCACATTTTTGCAATACAGAACATATGATGGGGTCTACCTTAAATTTGTTCATAGTGTTACAAGTAATGAACCCTCAGGGACACACACACAGACACACACACACACACACACACACACACACACACACACACACACACACACACACACTACCACATCCTGGATACAGTCCATTCATTTCTATGTGCAGTACATACACTGTGTCAGAACAGAGGATGCAGCCCTTGTGAGTGCCATAGTCCTGTTGACTGGCAGGGAGTGCATCACTACTGACTACACACAGTTTTCCAACGAAGATCTTTGGATAGGTGTCCATGGACAGATTTTCTGCAGCAGAAAACCAACAGCAAATTTTGGAGTGACAAAAATTGGGCATTTTTTGTTGTTGCAAATGTAAATCAGATTTGGAACAGGTTTCAACTAAAGGATAAAATCCACTGTAAATGTATAGCAATCGTTCACATGCATCACATTTCACATCCGCACTGCAGGTTACTTTCTGCTGAAGATTTTTTCCCCCAGATTTCTTAAAATCTCACCTGATTTGCATGCAAAATATTTGTAACATGTTACATTAATCAGCAGTGTGTTCGGCTCGTTGGAACATAACCTTAAAGGGAACCGGTCACCAGATTTGGTAACTATAAGCTGCGGCCACCACCACTGAGATTTTATACACAGCATTCTAGAATGTATATAAGTCGAGGCCGCTATGTAGAACACAAAAAACACTTTTTTATAATACTCAACTAACGGGCAGTTCAGTTCAATGGGTGTCACTGCTCCCCAGACTGATGCCTGCTCTCTGCGGCAATCACCGTCCTTCTTCTGATTCCTGGTTGCATGATGCATCCTAAGTCATCCACACAGGCCGATATTGAGGTCCTGCTCAGGCGCACTTTGATATGCCCTGCTCAGGGCAGATCAAAGTATTGTAGTGCACATGCGGTCTTTAACCTTGCCTTGCACCTGTGCATTACAGTACTTTGATCTGCCCTCAGCCGGGCAGATCAAAGTGCGCCTGTGTAGGATTGCAATGTCGGCCTCTGGATGACAAAGACGCGTCATCCACACTGGGCTGGGTAGAAAGAGGATGGTGATCACAGCAGAGAGGAGGCGCCGGGCTGGAGAGCAACAACTCCCATCAACCTGGACCGCTCCCTAGGTGAGTATTATAAATGTGATTTTTAAATTCTACACAGCGGCCTGGGCTCTTATATACAGTATTCCGGAATACTGTATATAAGGGCTCACTGGTGGTGGCCGCAGCTTAGTCGCCAAATCTGGTGACAGGTTCCCTTTAAAACTATATGAAATCTTCATACAAAAGTAACATCTGAAGAAAACTATCACATATAACATGAAACTAAAGCTTAACCTAAACGGGAAATGAAAGTGAGCAGCTTTACCCAAGACTCTGTCACCCAGGGTGGGAGGGAGATTTTTTAAAAAATATATATTTCAAAACAGTAAAATAAAATTGAAAAAAAAAAAAATTATTTTTCTATCCATGTTTTTTTTTTACAAACAAAAATTCCAGTGCATCATTCCTTATTAACCAATATAAAGCCGTTTTCATGACTTGTAGAATTGTGACTTTCTTGGATACATATTTACAGATGTTCTGTTTCTTTCTTGTACATTCACAGATTTTATAAGAAATAAGATTTTGTAGAGAAGCATTTTATAAATATATGTACAGTTTATTAAACATATATACAGACTCTGCCTCTTATTGACCATGCCGCATGTGACACTTTCAGGGCTTTTGCTTCCTTTTCCGGCACAGTCTCGTCTGGTATGGTGCCTGACTCATTTCTTGAGTCTTCGAGGCTTCTTCCTTTGTGGGACATTGGATGTTGGGGATTTTCTTCTTCTGGATATCTGAAGTGGAGCTTTCCTGCTCAACAGTCGGTTTTCTGCCTCCTCCTAACCCAAACACAAGGGCTTGGGTATTAATCATGGCCAGTTCTTCATCAGCAACAAATCCTCCTACTTTACTTGGGGTACATGCTGCGATATTTCCACTGGTCGTAGCACACGTACGATCATCTTTGGGAAAGCTGCGAGGAGGACGAAATGCCCTTTGTAATGATGGAGAGAGTAATGTCCCCATTGGAGTGAGAGGAGCCGGGGATGGTATTCGGCTTAGATAATCCAACCCTTTCATCATTTTGCAGGTCTTAGGGTCCATGTCATTACTTGTGCTCAGAATTATAGTTTTACTGTCAGGAGTCGACATGTATTTCACGTGAGGGTTATTCAATGGAGTCTAAGATCAAAATAAAACACATGGCACAGATCAAACAGGAAGAAGTTAAGTAGGAAAACATAATTAAGGAGATTTATTATTACTGTCATAACTTTAGAAAGGATAAAAGTAGAGAAGACAGAAATGGCGTCAAACATTGACGTACGTTGTCCAGTAAACGTGGGTACAATGTCCATTTTCTCTTGGTTACACCGTATTTTGACCGCTTAATTTTACACTAACAGTAAAACCAAAAAGATGAACCGGACTATAATTAATTATACGTGCAAAGCTTAGGGCAGGGCTTAGTCTTTAAAAGATCCTGGACAACGGATATGGCTGGGCGTGTGTCACATATGCTCTGTGGAGTGGTTCAGAGCTGTGCAGCCATACTGCAGCATTAGCGCCATTACAGTCTGGAAGCGGTAGGCAGGGTTAGGAGGTGGTACCCGTCACGCCAAGATAATATGGTGAGGTACTGGTAGGGTCACACTCTCAGCTTCTCCACCGATCCAGTCCTTCAGTGGCAACTCAGTGGTGTCAGGTGAGCTGCCCCTTCTGTCCTGGTGTGATCCGTTCGGTCATGGACAGTCACCTTCAGGATTCTCCTTGTGCAGTTAACAAGGGAGGTCCTGTTTCCGGCGAGTGCGCAGTTAACACCGCCTAGTGTGTTAGGTTTCTTTGAAGCTGTGGTATGCTACGTCTGCTCGTCCATCTGTAGCCTTAGCATCTGCCCTGAGGACCTTGGGAGACGTTAGAGCTTATATCTTTTTAGGCTCTAACTGTTCTCCCGCGTAACACTACTGTGAAAATAGTCCAATCTGCAGGCAGCATGTTATAGAGCAGGGGGAGTGGAGCAGATTGATATATAGTTTTGTGAGAAAAGAATCAGTATATATCTTGTGTTTTAATGATTTAAAATTTGCCTCTTTCTGCGCTTTTTAGTCCAGAGGGCGGTCTGATCAGTGATTGACAGTTATGTCTGTATGCAAGTTGCTACAAAAAAACAGTAATCGGACCGCCAACTGTACCAAAAATCCCAGAAAGACGACCACTTTAAAGGCGTAAAAGACAAGTTATGCTGAATCTTCGCTCACAAAACTACATGATCAATCTACTCAGATCCCCCCCCAGCTCTAACATGGGGCCTGCAGATTAATTTTCACAGTGACAGAAGACTCCATTTAAATGTAGCTGTCAGCGATAAACAGCAGCATTTAAATGGCTGAGGAACAGCGATCGGAGCAAGCTCCAGTTGCTGCTGTTACAGGCAGATACTGGCTGTGTAACACGGATGGCATCTGCTTGATATGGTAGAAACGCCGCTCCTGAGCTCGCTCTACAATGGGACCCAAAGTACAATGTACTATTCTGTCCCATGTCAGGAATTAGAGATAAGTGGATCTGATAAAATTGGAATTTGCCAAACCGTGTGGATTTTACTGGAAAATTTGATTAGCAGTGAAGTAAATGTTCCCCATTATGTTCTGGTGTTTCTCCAGATACCAGAGTATAATAAACGAATATGTAAACAGAAAACCCCCTGAAAACCTTACACTCACCTTATCAGCCGCCCCAATACTTGCTCCCTTCATCACGAAGAACCAATCAATGGCCAGGGAGTATCAGGGGCAGCCGGAGAGGTGAGTGGTGAGGTATTTTTTTTTTTTTTTTTCTTTTTAACCCTTTGCCCTCAACTGTGCAACATGAAGGCGGACAAAGCTACCTAACATTTTGCCAAATTTATACAGAGTTTTGCCTCCTGATGAAGCCCAGGTGAAAAGTGTTGAGGCGCGGTGGGATGAGAGATACAGCTACTTTCTTCATCGTTCCTATGGGAGACCCAGACCATGGGTGTATAGCTTCTGCCTCCGGAGGACACACAAAGTACTACACTAAAAAGTGTAGCTCCTCCCTCTGAGCATATACACCCCCTGGATAACCAAATATAGCCAGTTCAATGCTTTGTGTTCAGGAGGCACACATCCACACATGCATTCTCATTTGATTTTTGGAAAGTTTGAAGAAAAGCGGGTCCAAGCCTGGACCCCCGGCATGTCCCTTCTCACCCCACTGTGTCCGCGGTGTTGTTAAGGTTGATTTCAGGGCTGGAGCCTTACATGCCGCGCTCCTTCACCATCCCTCGGGCTCTGGCTTGAAGTGGGAGCCAGCACGGTTCTCACTGCCTTGCAAGAGACCGGTCTCCATCCGCAGCCCTTTCAGGATCCTGCCGGACGGAGCACTCATCCCTCAGGGACCTGGCCCTGCGTCTCACAAGCTAAGTATCTGAGACGTTATTGTAGGGGGGTCCCTTGTACTTTATTGTTGGGGAGAGTGTGCTGTGTGACTTTGGTGACATTTCCGGCCGGTTCTCTGGTTTTCACCTGAGAACCGCACCGAGGGTGCCTGCGCGCCGGCCGCATTGTTAAATTTAGGCCTCAGCTTCGCCTGAGGCCTACTTTCGTTTTCACTGCCCCTGCATGTCAGTCATGCAGAGGGACAGTGCGGCTCCGCCCAGCGGCCGTTCGGTACAGGGGAGGGACACTCCTTTCTGAGGCAATATTCCCTCCCCTGTATATCTCCTTGGCCCTCCGGATCCCGCTCTTAGAAAAGGCCCCGCCCCCTCTCCTCGCTCCGGCGCCATTTTCTCAGCGTTTTCACAGCGATCGGCGCTGGCTGCAGCATCTCTCTGGGGGTCCGGGCTGTGGGATCTGGAGGGCACACAAGCGGTCTGGTAAGCCACAACCTCCGGTTGTGGACCTGCTTATACACTCTCTGGGGGTCATTCTGGCTCAGAGCCCCCACTTCAGCAGCATGTCTCACACTAGGAGCAAGGCTGTACTCAATATGCACTGCATGTAAGCTCGTACTGCCTGAACCGAGCACATATCCACATTGTGATGCCTGCTCTAACATGGTGGTGCCTCAGCCTGGAGTCTCCCCAGTGGTCCCTCCAGCTGCTCCGGCTCCGGTGGCTGAACCCCCGGCTTGGGTAGAATCCTTCTCCAAGTCTATCTCCCAGTCCTTTGCTGACTCCATGGGACAGCGGTCCCAGACTCTGCTGAGCATGCATCAGCCCCCTTCACAGGGTGCCCCTGCTGCTACGGCTCGCTCAGCAGAGCTCGCAGAGGAGTCTTCATCTGGTCCCAGACCCCGTCCTCCTAAAAGGAGACGCAGGGTCCCCTCTCCTTCCTCGTCCCACGGCTCTGATTCACGAGCTGACTCGCAGGACGAGGAGGATGCCTTTACTGGGGGCTCGGACGCTACCTCTATGTGCCCCATTGATCTGACCGAGGGTGACGCAGATGTTAGTGATTTGATTGCGTCCATTAATTCTGTACTGGACCTCAATCCGCCAGTATCAGAGGAGCAACCCTCTCTGGCAGAAAAGCACCAGTTTACCTTGCCTAAGAGGACAAGGAGTGTGTTCTTTAACCACTCCAGTTTTCAGGCCACTGTGACCAGCCTAGGGCCTGTCCTGACAAACGCTTCCCAAAGCGTGGTTCTGATGACAGTTTTCCTTTTCCACCAGAGGTGGTCAAGGAGTGGGCTCATTCACCAAAGGTAGACCCTCCGGTGTCTAGACTCTCAGCCCGGACAGTTGTATCAGTGGCTGATGGCACCTCACTTAAGGATTCCACTGACCGCCAGGTTGACCTTCTGGCCAAATCTGTATATGAGGCGGCAGGGGCCTCGTTCTCCCCATCTTTTGCAGCAGTGTGGGCTCTCAAGGCCATCTCTGCTTCTCTGGAGGAGATGCATTCCCTCACCAGGGACTCTATGCCTGAACTGGTTGCCTTAACTTCCCAGGCTTCAGCCTTTTCATCCTACGCCATGTCTGCCATGCTGGAGGCTTCTCACCGCACTGCGGTGGCTTCGGCTAATTCCCTCGCTATCCGCAGGATCTTGTGGCTTCGAGAGTGGAAGGCAGACGCTTCTTCAAAGAAGTACCTTGCTGGACTCCCATTTGCTGGGTCCAGGCTGTTCGGTGAACAACTGGATGAGATTATTAAGGAAGCTACTGGCGGGAAGAGTACTTCCTTGCCACAGACTAAAACCAGGAAACCTGTCCAGGGCAGGAACCAGTCGAGGTTTCGTTCCTTTCGTTCCTTTAACTGGTCGTCCTCTAAGCCCTCGGCCTCGTCCACTAACTCAGCCAAGGACCAAAAGCCCAACTGGCGCACGAAGCCGCGTCCTCAGAAGACCGCAGGAGCTGCTGCCACCAAGGAAGCCTCCTCTTGACTATCTGGCCGCACCAGCAACATCCTTGGTCGGTGGCAGGCTCTACCACTTTGGCGACGTGTGGTTTCAACACGTCTCCGATCAGTGGGTGCGGAATATCATCTCCCACGGCTACAGGATAGAATTCTCTTCCAGCCCGCCAAACAGATTTTTTCTGTCAACTCCCCCCTGCTCCAAGGCCGCCGCCTTCTCTCAGGCCGTGGCATCTTTGCAGGCCAACGGAGTAATTGTACCGGTTCCCGCCCGGGAACGGTTCAGAGGTTTCTACTCAAATCTCTTCCTAGTCCCCAAAAAGGACGGTTCCTTCCGGCCCGTCCTGGATCTCAAGCTTCTCAACAAGCATGTTCAGGTGCGGCATTTTCGCATGGAGTCTCTGCGATCAGTCATTGCCTCAATGACCCAAGGAGATTTCCTAGTATCCATCGACATCAGAGATGCCTATCTGCATGTGCCAATTGCAGTTTCACACCAGCGTTGGCTACGTTTTGCAATCGGAGAGGAACATTTCCAATTCGTGGCTCTCCCCTTCGGGTTAGCCACGGCCCCTCGAGTATTCACCAAGGTCATGGCAGCAGTGGTTGCGGTTCTGCACCTCCAGGGGTTGGCAGTGATTCCTTACCTGGACGACCTTCTAGTCAAGGCTTCATCCAGTGCAGACTGTCAGCGGAGTGTCTCGCTCACTCTCGCCACTCTAGTTCAATTCGGGTGGCTTGTCAATCTGCCCAAGTCCACTCTGACTCCGACCCAGAAACTCACATACCTAGGGATGCAATTCGAGACTCTGCCGGCACTTGTGAAGCTGCCCTTAGTCAAACAGCAGTCCCTCCATCTGGCGGTGCGCTCTTTGCTGAGGCCCCGCCGTCATTCCATCAGGCACCTAATGCAGGTGCTGGGTCAGATGGTGGCGTCAATGGAAGCGGTTCCCTTTGCCCAGTTCCATCTGCGTCCTCTGCAGCTGGACATTCTCCGCTGTTGGGACAAGCGGACTTCCTCCTTGCACAGGTTAGTGGCTCTGTCGCCACAGACCAGGGGCTCTCTTCAGTGGTGGCTTCAGCCCCTCTCTCTGTCCTAGGGACGCTCCTTTCTGGCCCCGTCCTGAGTGATCCTCACCACGGATGCCAGTCTATCCGGCTGGGGAGCAGTATATCTCCGCCACAGGGCACTTGGACTCCGTCCGAATCAGCCCTCTCGATCAATGTGCTGGAAATCAGAGCTGTGCTTCTAGCTCTCTTAGCCTTTCACCACATGTTGGCGGGCAAGCACATTCGAGTCCAGTCAGACAACGCGACAGCGGTTGCCTACATCAATCACCAGGGCGGGACACGCAGCCGCCTGGCAATGTTGGAGGTTCAACGCATCCGTCAATGGGCGGAGGACTCCAAGTCCACCATATCCGCAGTCCACATCCCAGGCGTAGAAAACTGGGAGGCAGATTATCTCAGCCATCAAACCGTGGACAGCGGCGAGTGGGCTCTGCATCCGGCAGTGTTTCGGTCAATCTGCCGCAAGTGGGGCACTCCGGAAGTGGATCTAATGGCATCCCGGCACAACAACAAGGTTCCGGTTTACGTGGCTCGCTCCCACGATCCTCAGGCCTTTGCAGCGGACGCTCTGGTTCAAGACTGGTCCCAGTTTCGTCTGTCCTACGTGTTTCCCCCTCTAGCTCTCTTGCCCAGAGTCCTGCGCAAGATCAGAATGGAGGGCCGTCGGGTCATCCTCATTGCTCCAGACTGGCCCAGGCGAGCTTGGTACCCAGACCTGCTCCATCTGTCCGTAGAGGTGCCGTGGCATCTCCCGGACCGCCCAGACCTTCTCTCACAAGGTTCGTTTTTCCGCCAGAATTCTGCGGCTCTCAGATTGACGGCGTGGCTCTTGAGTTCTGGATCTTGACGACTTCTGGCATTCCTCCTGAAGTCATCTCCACTATGACTCGGGCTCGGAAGTCTTCCTCAGCCAAAATTTATCACAGGACCTGGAGAATTTTCCTGTCCTGGTGTCGCTCTTCCGGCCATGCTCCTTGGCCTTTTTCCTTGCCGACCATCCTGTCCTTTCTACAGTCCGGTCTGCAGCTAGGACTATCCCTCAATTCCCTCAAGGGACAGGTCTCGGCTCTGTCAGTGTTGTTCCAGCGGCGTATCGCCCGGCGGGCTCAGGTGCGCACCTTTATGCAGGGCGCATCTCACATCATTACGCCTTACCGGCGGCCTTTGGATCCCTGGGACCTCAATCTGGTCCTCACGGCTTTGCAGAAACCCCCCTTTGAGCCTCTTAGGGAGGTTTCTTTGTTTCGTCTTTCACAGAAAGTGGTCTTTCTAGTGGCCATAACTTCCCTCAGGAGAGTCTCTGATTTAGCTGCGTTCTCTTCGGAGTCACCTTTTTTGGTTTTTCATCAAGACAAGGTGGTTCTCCGTCCAACTCCGGACTTTCTCCCTAAGGTGGTATCTCCTTTCCACCTTAATCAGGACATTTCCTTGCCTTCCTTTTGTCCAGCTCCTGTTCATCGCTTTGAAAAAGCGTTGCATACTCTGGATCTGGTGCGGGCGCTCCGGATCTATGTGTCACGCACCGCTGTTCTTAGGCGGTGCACCTCTCTTTTTGTGCTGACCACAGGTCGGCGTAAGGGCCTCTCGGCTTCTAAACCGACCCTAGCTCGTTGGATTAGGTCGGCCATTTCTGATGCCTACCAGTGTTCTCAGGTGCCTCCCCCGCCGGGGATCAAGGCACACTCGACCAGAGCTGTCGATGCCTCTTGGGCTTTCAGGCACCAGGCTACGTACGGCTCAGCAGGTCTGTCAGGCTGCCACTTGGTCTAGTCTGCATACCTTTTCGAAGCACTACCAAGTGCATGCTCATGCTTCGGTAGATGCGAGCTTGGGCAGACGCATCCTTCAGGCGGCTGTCGCCCATTTGTGAAGTTAGGTTTCGCCTACTTCTTAGTTTTCTGTTTATTCCCACCCATGGACTGCTTTGAGACGTCCCATGGTCTGGGTCTCCCATAGGAACGATGAAGAAAAGAAGGGAATTTTGTTTACTTACCGTAAATTCCTTTTCTTCTAGCTCCTATTGGGAGACCCAGACAATTGGGTGTATAGCTTCTGCCTCCGGAGGCCACACAAAGTATTACACTTTAAAAAGTGTAACCCCTTCCCTCTGCCTATACACCCTCCCATGGATCACGGGCTCCTCAGTTTTGGTGAAAAAGCAGGAAGGAGAAGACTTATGAATTGGTCTAGGGTAAATTCAATCCGAAGGATGTTCGGAGAACTGAACCATGAACCAAAAGAACAATTCAACATGAACAACATGTGTACACAAAAGAACAACCAGCCCGAAGGGAACAGGGGCGGGTGCTGGGTCTCCCAATAGGAGCTAGAAGAAAAGGAATTTACGGTAAGTAAACAAAATTCCCTTCTTCTTTGTCGCTCCATTGGGAGACCCAGACAATTGGGACGTCCAAAAGCAGTCCCTGGGTGGGTAAAAGAATACCTCAATAAAAAAGAGCCGAAACGGCCCTCCTCTTACAGGTGGGCAACCGCCGCCTGAAGGACTCGCCTACCTAGACTGGCGTCTGCCGAAGCATAGGTATCCACTTGATAGTGTTTCGTGAAAGTGTGCAGACTAGACCACGTCGCTGCCTGACACACCTGCTGAGCCGTAGCCCGGTGCCGCAATGCCCAGGACGCACCCACGGCTCTGGTAGAATGGGCTTTCAGCCCTGAAGGAAGCGGAAGCCCAGAAGAGCGGTAGGCTTCGAGAATCGGTTCCTTAATCCACCGAGCCAAGGTTGACTTGGAAGCCTGCGAACCCTTACGCTGGCCAGCGACAAGGACAAAGAGCACATCTGAACGACGCAGGGGCGCCGTGCGAGACACCTAGAGCCGGAGTGCTCTCACCAGATCCAAAGAGTGCAAATCCTTTTCACATTGGTGAATTGGATTAGGGCAAAATGAAGGCAAGGAGATATCCTGATTGAGATGAAAAGGAGATACCACCTTAGGGAGAAATTCCGGAACCGGACGCAGAACCACCTTATCCTGGTGGAACACCAGGAAGGGGGCTTTGCATGATAGCGCTGCAAGCTCAGACACTCTCCGGAGTGATGTAACTGCCACTAGAAAGACCACCTTTTTGCGAAAGACGTGATAAAGAGACATCCCGCAGCGGCTCGAAAGGTGGTTTCTGAAGAGCCGTTACCACCCTGTTAAGATCCCAGGGTTCCAGCGGACGCTTGTAAGGCGGGACTATGTGGCAAACTCCCTGCAGGAACGTGCGGACCTGCGGAAGCCTGGCTAGACGCTTTTGAAAAAATACGGAGAGCGCCGATACTTGGCCCTTGAGAGAGCCGAGTGACAAACCCTTGTCCATTCCGGATTGGAGGAATGAAAGAAAAGTGGGTAAGGCAAACGGCCATGGAGAGAAACCGTTATCAGAGCACCAGGATAAGAAGATTTGCCAAGACCTGTAATAGATCTTGGCGGACGTTGGCTTCCTGGCCTGTCTCATGGTGGCAATGACATCCTGAGATAACCCTGAAGACGCTAGGAGCCAGGACTCAATGGCCACACAGTCAGTCAGGTTGAGGGCCACAGAATTCAGATGGAAAAATGGCCCTTGTGACAGCAAGTCTGGGCGGTCTGGAAGCGCCCACGGCTGACCCACCGTGAGATGCCACAGATCCGGGTACCATGACCGCCTCGGCCAGTCTGGAGCGACGAGAATGGCGCGACGGCAGTCGGACCTGATCTTGCGTAACACTCTGGGCAACAGTGCCAGAGGAGGAAACACATAAGGCAGTCGGAACTGCGACCAGTCCTGAACTAACGCGTCCGGCGCCAGAGCTCTGTGATCCTGAGACCGTGCCATGAATGCCGGGACTTTGTTGTTGTGCCGTGACGCCATGAGATCGACGTCCGGCGTTCCCCAGCGGCGACAGATCTCTCGAAACACTTCTGGGTGCAGAGACCATTCCCCTGCATCCATGCCCTGACGACTGAGAAAATCTGCTTCCCAGTTTTCTACGCCCGGGATGTGAACTGCGGAGATGGTGGAGGCTGTGGCTTCCACCCACTGCAGAATCCGCCGGACTTCCTGGAAGGCTTGACGACTGAGAGTGCCGCCTTGGTGGTTGATGTATGCGACGGCAGTGGCGTTGTCCGACTGGATACGGATCTGCCTGCCCTCCAGCCACCGCTGAAAAGCCAATAGGGCTAGATACACTGCCCTTATTTCCAGAACATTGATCTGAAGGGAAGACTCTATCGGAGTCTAGGTTCCCTGAGCCCTGTGGTGGAGAAAAACCGCTCCCCACCCTGACAGGCTCACGTCCGTGGTGACCACAGCCCAGGTTGGGGGTAGGAAGGATTTTCCCTGCGATAGAGAATTGGAAAGGAGCCACCACTGAAGTGACGTCTTAGTTGCAAGGGAAAGAGAGACGTTCCTGTCGAGGGAAGCCGACCTCCTGTCCCATTTGCGGAGAATGTCCCATTGGAGCTGCCGTAGATGGAATTGCGCGAACGGCACTGCCTCCATCGCTGCCACCATCTTCCCCAGGAAGTGCATGAGGCGCCTTAAGGGGTGTGACTGACTCCGAAGAAGTGATTGCACCCCTGCCTGCAGAGAAAGCTGTTTGTCCCGCGGTAGCTTGACTACCGCTGACTGTGTATGAAACTCCATCCCGAGGTAAGTCAGTGATTGGGTCGGTGTCAACTTGGATTTCGGGAAGTTGATGATCCTCCCGAACTGCTGGAGAGTCGTCAGAGCGACTGTAAGGCTGTGTTGACACGCCACCCGAGAAGGGGCCCTGACTAGGAGATCATCTAGGTAGGGAATCACCGAGTGGCCCTGAGAGTGTAGGACCGCCACGACGGATGCCATGACTTTGGTGAAAACCCGTGGGGCTGTCGCCAGGCCGAAAGGCAATGCCACGAACTGAAGGTGTTCGTCCCTGATGGCGAAACGCAAGAAGCGTTGATGTTCGGGTGCGATCGGCACGTGGAGATAAGCATCTTTGATGTCGATCGATGCTAGGAAGTCTCCTTGTGACATCGAGGCGATGACCGAGCGGAGAGATTCCATCCGAAACCGTCTGGTTCTCACGTGTCTGTTGAGCAGTTTGAGGTCCAGAACGGGACGGAATGATCCGTCCTTTTTTGGCACCACGAACAAGTTGGAGTAAAAGCCGCGACCACGTTCCTGAAGGGGAACGGGGGGTCACAACTCCTTCTGTCTTCAGAGCGTCCACCGCCTGAAAAAGTGCGTCGGCCTGAGCGGGGGGCGGAGAGGTTCTGAAGAAACGAGCCGCAGGACGGGAGCTGAACTCTATCCTCTAACTGTGAGACAGAATGTCTCTCACCCATCGGTCTTGAACATGTGGCCACCAGGCGTCGCCAAAGCGGGAGAGCCTGCCACCGACCGAGGATGCGGTTAGGGGATGCCGAGAGTCATGAGGAGGCCGCCTTGGAGGCAGTGCCTCCTGCGGCCTTTTGGGGGCGTGACTTGGACCGCCACGCATAAGAGTTCATCTCGCCTTTCTCCTGCCTGCTGGACGAAGAGGATTGGGGCTTGGCGGAGGGACGAAAGGACCGAAACATCGATTGTATTTTCCGTTGTTGAGGTCTCTTAGGTTTGGAGTGGGGTAAGGAGGAGTCCTTTCCCTTGGATTCCTTAATAATCTCATCCAATCGTTCGCCAAACAAGCGTTCGCCAGAAAACGGCAAACCGGTTAAGAACCTCTTGGAGGCCGAGTCTGCCTTCCATTCGCGCAGCCACATGGCCCTGCGGACTGCCAGAGAGTTAGCGGATGCCACAGCTGTACGGCTAGCCGAGTCTAGGACTGCGTTCATGGTGTAGGAAGAAAAAGCTGACGCTTGAGAAGTCAAAGACGCAACTTGCGGAGCAGAATTACGTGTGACAGCATTAATCTCAGCCAGACAAGCTGAGATAGCTTGGAGTGCCCACACGGCTGCAAAGGCCGGGGCAAAAGACGCTCCCGTGGCCTCATAGATGGACTTCACCAGGAGCTCTATCTGCCTGTCAGTGGCATCCTTTAGCGATGAGCCATCTGCCACAGATCTAGCCGCCAATCTAGAGACTGGAGGATCCACCTTGGGACATTGAGCCCACCCCCTAACGACTTCAGCGGGGAAGGGGTAACGCGTGTCAGTGAGGCGCTTAGTAAAGCGCTTGTCCGGGACCGCTCTGGGCATCCGGACAGCGTCTCTGAAGACAGAGTGATCGAAGAACGCACTACGTGTACGTTTGGGGAACCGAAACTGGTGTTTCCCCTGCTGAGACGCCGACTCCTCCACAGTAGGAGGCGGGGGAGAGAGATCCAACACCTGGTTGATGGACGAGATAAGATCATTCACTAATGCGTCCCCCTCAGGTGTATCAAGGTTAAGGGCGACGTCAGGGTCAGAACCCTGAGCTGCGACGTCCGCCTCGTCCTCCAGAGAGTCCTCAAGCTGGGAACCCGAGCAGCATGAAACAGTCGGGGAAGATTCCCAGCGAGCCCGCTTAGCCTGTCTAGGACTGTGGTCCTGGCAGGAGTCCTCCGCGTGGGACCTAGGGCCAAACCTGGGAGCGCGCTGCGGCTCGGACCGAGAGGGGCCTGGAGGTGACGATCCAACAGGGGCCGGGGCCTGTGTAAGGACTGGTCTGGACTGCAAAGCTTCTAGCATCTTGGCAGACCATTTGTCCATAGACTGAGCCATGGATTGTGAAAGTGACTCAGAGTTTCTCAGCAAAAGAGGAGAACTCTGTCCCTGCCGCCTGGACAGGGGGAGCAGGGGGGTCTACATGAGCCGAGGGGTCCACTAGTGACCGAGGCTCCGGCTGAGCAAGTGAAACAGGGGTCGAGCATTGCTCACAGTGAGGGTAGGTGGAACCCGCAGGTAACATAGCCCCACAAGAGGTACAGGCCGCAAAAAACCCCTGTGCCTTAACAGCTTTGCTCCTAGTGGACGACATGCTGTTGTCTCCTAGGAGAATGATCACTGAGGGTATATGGGCAAAAACAGGGTATACAGCCCGACCGAACAGAAATATATATATAAATACGTATCTATTCCGGCACCCTAGGGGGGACCAGCACCGGGTGACCGGTGTGGCTTACCGACCGCTAACAAGCGGAGTGTGTGCCTCCAGATTCCCAGCCTTAGGTCTCCCGGAGCTGCAGAGCTGTTCCTGAGAATCCTCCACCGGCAGAATGCCCAAAAAATGGCTGCCGGAGATCTCAGGGGAGGAGTGGAGCCGTGGGCGGCGCCAGGAAAGTGCGGGAATCTGGGGTCCCCACAGTGATCAGTGAGGGGGGAGGAAACATGCAGGATGCTCCAGCCCTCACATCCGACGTCAGGTCGGCAGTCCCGCCCTTACCCCTGACAGACAGGCCCGGGGGCGGGATTTTTTGCGACTAGGCCGCGATGAAGCCAGGGACTAAATTTGAGACCGCGCCCGACAAGCAGGCACGGTCGGCGCGGAAGTCCGCCGGTCTTCTCAATTCAGCAGCTGCCGCAGCGTCCGGGATGAAGGTGCGCTCCTGCACAGTCCCCAATGGGGACACAGAGTACCTTAGAGTTGCAAGGCCCGGTCCCTGAGGTTGAATAGACTCCGGTCCGGCAGATTCCCACAGGGGCTGCGGAGGGAGCACGGTCCCAGCAAATGGATGACCGTTCAGGATCCCACTTCTCCCAGAGCCGCTAAGGGATGGTGAAGGAGACGGCATGAGGCTCCGGCCTTTGTACCCGCAATGGGTACCTCAATCTTAACAACACCGCCGACGTAGTGGGGTGAGAAGGGAACATGCCGGGGGCCCCGTGGGGGCCCTCTTTTCTTCCAACCGACATAACTAATATGAGAATGCATGAGTGGATGTGTGCCTCCTTCCACACAAAGCATAAAACTGAGGAGCCCGTGATCCACGGGAGGGTGTATAGGCAGAGGGGAGGGGTTACACTTTTTAAAGTGTAATACTTTGTGTGGCCTCCGGAGGCAGAAGCTATACACCCAATTGTCTGGGTCTCCCAATAGGAGCGACAAAGAAAGAGAATTTTGTTTACTTACCGTAAATTCTTTTTCTTATAGTTCCGTAATGGGAGACCCAGCACCCTCCCTGTTGCCTGTTGGCAGTTTTCTTGTTCCGCGTGTTATCACCGGCTGTTGTTGTAGACAGAGGCTCCGGTTGTTCCGGTTCTTGCTCTATCTCTACTTGTGGGTGGCTATTCTCCTTCAGCTTTTGCACTAAACTGGCTATATTTGGTTATCCAGGGGGTGTATATGCTCAGAGGGAGGAGCTACACTTTTTAGTGTAGTACTTTGTGTGTCCTCCGGAGGCAGAAGCTATACACCCATGGTCTGGGTCTCCCATTACGGAACTATAAGAAAAAGAATTTACGGTAAGTAAACAAAATTCTCTTTTTATGGCCAGGTCTGTGTTTTGATACCTGTTAAACAATTGTTATGCAGCTCTGTCAGGGTTAAGGTACCGTCACACTAAGCGATGCTCCAGCGATCCCACCAGCAACCTGACCTGGCAGGGATCGCTGGAGTATCGCTACACGGGTTGCTGGTGAGCTGTCACACAGGCAGATCTCACCAGCAACCAGTGACCAGCCCCCAGCGACGCGTGGAAGCATGCTGCGCTTGGTAACTAAGGTAAATATTGGGTAACCAACCCGATATTTACCTTAGTTACCAGCGCACACCGCTTAGCGCTGGCTCCCTGCACACCTAGCCACAGTACACATCGGGTTAATTACCCGATGTGTACTCTGCTACGTGTGCAGGCAGCCGGATTCTGCGGACGCTGGTAACCACGGTAAACATCGGGTAACCAAGAAACCTTTACCTTGGTTACCCGATATTTACCTTAGTTACCAGCGTCCGCCGCTCTCACGCTGCCAGTGCCGGCTCCCTGTTCCCTGCACTCCTAGCCACAGTACACATCGGGTTAATTACCCGATGTGTACTGTGGCTACGTGTGCAGGGAGCCGGCACTGGCAGTGTGAGAGCGGCGGACGCTGGTAACGAAGGTAAATATCGGGTAACCAAGGTAAAGGTTTCTTGGTTACCCGATGTTTACCGTGGTTACCAGCGTCCACAGAAGCCGGCTCCTGCTGCCTGCACATTTAGTTGTTGCTCTGTCGCTGTCACACACAGTGATGTGTGCTTCACAGCGGGAGAGCAACAACTAAAAAGAAGGGAATTTTGTTTACTTACCGTAAATTCCTTTTCTTCTAGCTCTAATTGGGAGACCCAGACAATTGGGTGTATAGGCTATGCCTCCGGAGGCCGCACAAAGTATTACACTCAAAAGTGTTAAGCCCCTCCCCTTCTGCCTATACACCCCCCGTGCTCCCACGGGCTCCTCAGTTTTGGTGCAAAAGCAAGAAGGAGGAAAAGATTATAAACTGGTGTAAAGTAGATTCAATCCGAAGGAATATCGGAGAACTGAAACCAAACAACATGAACAACATGTGTACACAAAAAAACAGGGGCGGGTGCTGGGTCTCCCAATTAGAGCTAGAAGAAAAGGAATTTACGGTAAGTAAACAAAATTCCCTTCTTCTTTGTCGCTCTATTGGGAGACCCAGACAATTGGGATGTCCAAAAGCAATCCCTGGGTGGGTAAAATAATACCTCGTAATAGAGCCGTAAAACGGCCTCTTCCTACAGGTGGGCAACCGCCGCCTGAAGGACTCGTCTACCTAGGCTGGCATCCGCCGAAGCATAGGTATGCACCTGATAGTGTTTCGTGAAAGTGTGCAGGCTCGACCAGGTAGCCGCCTGACACACCTGCTGACCCGTAGCCTGGTGCCTCAAAGCCCAGGACGCGCCCCCGGCTCTGGTAGAATGGGCCTAGAGCCCTGAGGGAACCGGCAGCCCGGTAAGCTTCGAGAATTGGTTCCTTGATCCACTGGGCCAGGGTTGATTTGGAAGCCTGTGACCCTTTACGCTGGCCAGCGACAAGGACAAAGAGTGCATCCGAGCGGCGCAGGGGCGCCGTACGAGAAATGTAGAGCCTGAGTGCTCTCACCAGATCTAACCAGTGCAAATCCTTTTCACATTGGTGAACTGGATGATGACAAAAAGAGGGTAAGGAGATATCCTGATTGAGATGAAAGGGGGTTACCACCCTTGGGAGAAATTCCAGAACCGGACGCAGAACCACCTTGTCCTGGTGAACACCAGGAAAGGGGCTTTGCACGACAACATTGCTAGCTCAGACACTCTCCGAAGTGAAGTGACTGCTACTAGGAAAATCACTTTCTGCGAAAGGCGTGAGAAAGAAATATCCCTTATTGGATCGAATGGTGGTTTCTGAAGAACCATCAGCACCCCGTTCAGATCCCAGGGTTCTAACGGCCGCTTGTAAGGATGAACGATGTGACAACCCCCTGCAGGAACGTGCATACCTGTGGAAGTCTGGCTAGGCGCTACTGGAAAAAACACAGAGAGCGCTGAGACTTGTCCCTTAAGGGAGCCGAGCGACAAACCCTTTTCCAGTCCAGATTGAAGGAAGGACAGAAAAATGGGCAAGGCAAAAGGCCAGGGAGAAAAACCCTGAGCAGAGCACCACGACAGGAAATTTTTCCACGTCCTGTGGTAGATCTTGGCGGACGTTGGTTTCCTAACCTGTCTCATAGTGGCAATGACCTCTTGAGATAATCCTGAAGACGCTAGATCTAGGACTCAATGGCCACAGTGTCAGGTTGAGGGCCGCAGAATTCAAATGGAAAAACGGCCCTTGAGACAGCAAGTCTGGTCGGACTGGTAGTGCCCACGTTTGGCCTACCGTGAGATGCCACAGATCCGGGTACCACGACCTCCTCGGCCAGTCTGGAGTGACGAGGATGGCGCGGCGGCAGTCGGCCCTGATCGTGCGTAACACTCTGGGCAACAGTGCCAGCGGAGGAAACACATAAGGGAGTTGAAACTGCGACCAATTCCGAACTAAGGCGTCTGCCGCCATAGCTCTGTGATCGTGAGAGCGTGCCATGAATGCCATGACCTTGTTGTTGTGCCGGGACGCCATTAGGTCGACGTCCGGCCTCCCTCAGCGGCAACAGATCTCCTGAAACACGCCCGGGTGAAGAGACCATTCCCCTGCGTCCATGCCCTGGCGACTGAGAAAGTCTGCTTCCCAGTTTTCGACGCCCGGGATGTGAACTGCGGAGATGGTGGAGGCCGTGGCTTCCACCCACATCAAAATCCGCCGGACTTCCTGGAAGGCTTGCCGACTGCGTGTTCCGCCTTGGTGGTTGATGTAAGCCACCACTGTGGAGTTGTCCGACTGAATTCGGATCTGCTTGCCTTCCAGCCACTGCTGGAACACTTTTTAGGGCAAGATACACTGCCCTGATCTTCAGAACATTGATCTGAAGCGAGGACTCTTGCTGAGTCCACGTACCCTGAGCCCTGTGGTGGAGAAAGACTGCTCCCCACCCTGACAGACTCGCGTCCGTCGTGACCACCTCCCAGGATGGGGGTAGGAAGGATTTCCCATGCGATAATGAAGTGGGAAGAAAGCCACCCCCTAAGGGAAGCTTTGGTTGCCTGAGAGAGGGAGACGTTCCTGTCGAGGGACGTCTGTTTCCTGTCCTATTTGCGTAGGATGTCCCAATGAAGAGGACGCAGGTGAAACTGCGCGAAAGGAACTGCCTCCATTGCTGCCACCATCTTCCCCAGGAAGTGCATGAGGCCCTTCAAGGGGTGTGCTTGGCCTTGAAGGAGAGATTGCACCCCTTTCTGTAGTGAACGCTTGTTGATCAGCGGAAGCTTCACTATCGCCGATAGGGTATGAAACTCCATGCCAAGATATGTCAGCGATTGGGCTGGTGTCAGATTTGACTTTGGAAAATTGATGATCCACCCGAAACTCTGGAGAGCCCCCAGAGAAGCGTCGGGGCTGTGTTGGCATGCCTCTTGAGAGGGTGCCTTGATCAGCAGATCGTCCAAGTAAGGGATCACCGAGTGACCCTGAGAGTGGAGGACCGCAACTACTGTAGCCCTGACCTTGGTGAAAACCCGTGGGGCTGTAGCCAGGCCGAACTGCAGTGCCACGAACTGCAGGTGTTCGTCTCCTATGGTGAAGCGCAAGAAGCGTTGGTGCTCTGGAGCCACCGGTACGTGGAGAAAAGCATCTTTGATATCGATCGATGCAAGGAAATCTTCTGGGGACATTGAGTCGATGACGGAGCGGAGGGTTTCCATCCGGAACCGTCTGGTCTATACGTGTTTGTTGAGCAGTTACGGGTCCAGGACAGGACGGAAAGACCCGTCCTTCTTTGTAACCACAAACAGGTTGGAGAAAAACCCGTGACCCTGTTGCTGAAGAGGAACAGGGACCACCACTCCTTCTGCCCTCAGGGTGCCCAGCGCCTGCAGAAGAGCCTCGGCTCGCTCGGGAGGCGGGGATAACCTGAAGAATCGAGTCGGGGGACGAGAGGCGAACTCTAACTTGTAACCGTGAGACAGAATGTCTCTCGCCCAACGGTCTTTTACCCTTGGCAGCCAGGAGTCGCAAAGGCGGGAAAGCCTGCCACCAACCGAGGATGCGGATTGAGGAGACCGAAAGCCATCAAGAAGCCGCTTTGGTAGCGGCACCTCCGGTGGTCTTTTTGACTTAGACCGCCATGAATCGGAGAGCCCTTGATCTATTCAGAGGCCTTTTGGACGAGGAGAATTGGGACCTGCCCGCGCCCCGAAAGAACCGAAACCTCGACTGCCCCATCCTCTGTTGGGGTATGTTCGGTTTGGGCTGGGGTAAAGATGTATCCTTTCCCTTGTATTGTTTGATGATTTCATCCAAACGTTCGCCAAACAGTCGGTCGCCAGAAATTGGAAAACTGGTTAAACGCTTTTTTGGAAGCAGAATCTGCCTTCCAGTTCCGTAGCCACAAGGCCCTGCAGAGTACCACCGAATTGGCGGAAGCAACCGCCATACGGCTCGCAGAGTCCAGGACAGCATTAATAGCGTAAGACGCAAATGCCGACGTCTGTGTGGCTGCGTCAATTTGCGCTTGACCTGCTGAGATAGCTTGTAGCACCCATACGGCTGCAAATGCTGGTGTAAAAGAAGCGCTGATAGCTTCATAGATGGATTTCAACCAGAGCTCCATCTGCCTGTGAGTGGCATCTTTGATTGATAGACGCTATAAGATCGTTCACTATGGCGTCCCCGTCAGGCGTATCAAGATTGAGAGCGGCCTCAGGATCAGAATCCTGATCAGCTGTCTCCGCTTCATCATCCAGGGATTCCCCCCGCTGAGACCCTGACCAATATGAAGATGTCGAGGGAATTTCCCAGCGAGCTCGCTTAGACGGTCAGGGGCTGGGGTCTGTATCAGAGACCTCACTCTGGGATCTATGAGACACCCCGGGGAGACCTCTGGTCCAACTGAGGTGGGCCAGGGAGCAATGATTCAACAGTGCCCCTGTGCTGAGATACCGGTCTGGATTGCTCAGTGGATCCTGCCGGCAGAGGGGTCGTACATGCGGCGCAGGCAGCATAGTAAGCCTGTGGTTTGGCGCTCCTGCCTTTTATGGGCGCCATGCTGTTGACTTCCCTGAGCAACACAATATATATACAGAATCAACTGTGCACCATACAGTGTAAAGCATATCTTATAAACATATGATTTAAAATTACACTCCTGCACAAATGTGGCTAGCACCACAGATGCTGCATACCCCCCGCATAAAGCGGTTGTGAGGCCACCAGGGTCCCTGCCTGGGTCTGTCAGAATTTGTCCCCCTCTGCAGCATTCAAGGAGCTGACAGGAATGGCTGCCGGCTTCTGAGGAGAGGACAGTGAGGGGGGTGGAGTATGCAAAGCATGCTCCAGCCCTCAGTGCTGCTCATCCTGTGCAGCGTCCCGCCCTTCCCCTGCTTGTCAGGGCTGTGGGCGGGAGGAAGAAAGACTAGGCCGCAAAAGCCGGGGACTCGAGTAATAAACGCGGCCGCCGTAAAAGCGCGGCCGCGCGGAAGTCCCCGGCGCACTACAAGTCCCAGCCGCGCCTCAGTGTCAAAACATGGCGGCGGCGGTCAGCGCGGTAGTCTCCCTACATAAACACACTCAGCGATGCTGAGTGTGTAATGGCACGGCTGCCGGCGTCCTGAGAGAGGAGGAAGCCGTGGGCGTGACCCTTAGAAAGTGCGGGAACTGGTGCCTCACAGTGCAGTGAGGGGAGTGGAGTATGCAAAGCATGCTCCAGCCCTCACTGCAGCTCGTCTGTAAAGCGTCCCGCCCTTCCCCTGCCTGTCAGGGCTGTGGGCGGGAGGAGGAAACACTAGGCCGTACAAGCCGGGGACTCAAGTAATAAGCGCGGCTGCCATAAAAGCGCGGCCGCGCGGAAGTCCCCGGCGCACTACAAGTCCCAGCCGCGCCTCAGTGTTAAAAACATGGCGGCGGCGGTAGTACGGTAGTCCCCCTACATAAACACACTCAGCGACGCTGAGTGTGTAATGGCACATTAACCCGGTCAGCGCCGCGGTCCCCGGTGCACTAGCACACCCAGCAATGCTGGAGTGTTGCTGTGCGCGGTCCCCACAGGGATACAGAGTACCTTCAAGTAGCAGGGCCATGTCCCTGAACGATACTCGGCTCCTATCCAGCAGAGTCTTAGGAGCTGTGGATGGAGCACGGTCTCAGTGCCTGGAGACCGGTAAGATCCCACTTCACCCAGAGCCCTGAGGGGGATGGGGAAGGAAAACAGCATGTGGGCTCCAGCCTCCGTACCCGCAATGGATACCTCAACCTTACAACACCACCGACAAGAGTGGGGTGAGAAGGGAGCATGCTGGGGGCCCTATATGGGCCCACTTTTCTTCCATCCGACATGGTCAGCAGCTGCTGCTGACCAATCTGTGGAGCTGTGCTGTGCGTGTCTGACCTCCTTCGCACAAAGCAAAAAACTGAGGAGCCCGTGGGAGCACGGGGGGTGTATAGGCAGAAGGGGAGGGGCTTAACACTTTTGAGTGTAATACTTTGTGCGGCCTCCGGAGGCATAGCCTATACACCCAATTGTCTGGGTCTCCCAATAGAGCGACAAAGAAATGGTCCATGACATTCAGCAACAACTAGTGGCCTCACAGCAGGGGCCAGGTTGTTGCTGGATGTCACACACAGCGACATCACAAAAGTCGTGCCTCAGCAGCGATGTTGCTAGCGATGTTGCTTAGTGAGACGTGGCCTTTATTGTCTCAGTCTGTTTACCCAGGCCAGGGTGGCAATTCTGCTCCTTATTACTTTTAGTGGGAGTGTATTGCTATGCTGAACCTGGGAGGACTATTATGACCCACAGTGATGTGTTATGGAGGTTGGGGGTTGATCCAACAATTCTATATGGTACTTTTGAAAGTCATTCTATATTAGAATCCCCCTTCTACTAATCCCTGTGGGACGAATTATTTATACGGTATTGCTGAGTCCGAGAGCCCTATTATGACCCACAGTGATTTATATTTAAGGTCGGGGGTTGTTCCAACAACTTTATCTAAACACTCTGAACATTATTCTATATTAGAAATCCCCTGCTACCAATCCCTGTGGGACTAATTGCGTTTCATAGGTCTGTGATTTAGGCACTTGGCCACATACTAATATTTTGATCATCATAAGACCTATGTTAACAGATCTTTGTAATTACTGCTAACCGCCTTTATCATAGGCTGTTTGTGTCTCCACCCACCCCTCCCCAGGTTGGAGGGTTGTATTTGCAGTCTCTTTTGCCCTACTATGCCTATTTGTATGTTTTTATTGATTAATAAAGCTATTTTTTTTAAAAAGGATTTATTAGCATCATGAGTATTCCTTTGGGGATACAAGTGGTTTGATTGTCTAGCATATACAGTACAGACCAAAAGTTTGGACTCACCTTTTCATTCAAAGAGTTTTCTTTATTTTCAGGACTCTGAAAATTGTAGATTCACATTGAAGGCATCAAAACTATGAATTAACACATGTGGAATGAAATACTTAAAGTGTGAAACAACTGAAAATATGTCTTATATTCTAGGTTCTTCAAAGTAGCCACCTTTTGCTTTGATTACTGCTTTGCACACTCTTGGCATTCTCTTGATGAGCTTCAAGAGGTAGTCACCGGAAATGGTCTTCCAACAGTCTTGAAGGAGTTCCCAGAGATGCTTAGCACTTGTTGGCCCTTTTGCCTTCACTCTGCGGTCCAGCTCACCCAAAACGCTCTCGTTTGGGTTCAGGTCTGGTGACTGTGGAGACTAGGTCATCTGGCATAGCACCCCATTACTCTCCTTCTTAGTCAAATAGCCCTTACACAGCCCGGAGGTGTGTTTGGGGTCATTGTCCTGTTGAAAAATAAATGATGGTCCAACTAAACGCAAACCGGATGGAATAGCACGCCGCTGCAAGATGCTGTGGTAGCCATGCTGGTTCAGTATGCCTTCAATTTTGAATAAATCCTCAAGTGTCACCAACAAAGCACCCCCACACCTCCTCCTCCATGCTTCACGGTGGAAACCAGCCATGTAGAGTCCATCCGTTCACCTTTTGTACAAAGACACGGTGGTTGGATCCAAAGATCTCAAATTTGGACTCATCAGACCAAAGCACTGATTTCCACTGGTCTAATGTCCATTCCTTGTGTTCTTTAGCCCAAACAAGTCACTTCTGCTTGTTAGCAGTGGTTTCCTAGCAGCTATTTTACCATGAAGGCCTGCTGCACAAAGTCTCCTCTTAACAGTTGTTCTAGAGATGAGAAGGTGTGTCCAAACTTTTGGTCTGTACTGTATACCCGCCATGTGTGCCACTTTTTATAGTGCCAAGAAACAAAAAAAGTGAACTTACTGAGCCTCGGCTTCCAGGGCCAACATGAGAGCGCGGGTCCAGACTGCAGCGTGTAAAGGATGATCTTTCTTGTGGGTTGTGAGTTTGCAGGATGTTAATTAGTTTCTTCTCAGTTTCTTTACAAAATTCTGGAACAGACTGAGCATAAAAGGGAAATTTGGTAACATTTGTAGTTTTCTAATTGTTTGAAATTATTTTCAATTATCAAGTCCTTTAAAAATGTATTACTACATTATCGCTGTGTATGAGAAAAATGTCCTGAATTGCTTGCAATAATACAAAATGTACCTATTGCCTAATCTATGGCGTATGAGGACAGGCCAGCTTTTAGAGCTTTGGATTTTCACAGGGATGTTACTTCTCCCATGGAAAAGGAAGTTTGGATCCAGTCCAGTGGGCGGCACGGTGGCTCAGTGGTTAGCACTGTTGCTTTGCAGCTCTGGGAACAAATTCCAGCAATGACAACGTCTGCAAGGAGTTTGTATATTCTTCCAGTGTTTGCGTGGGTTTCCTCCCACACTGCAAAGACATACTGATAGGGAAATTACAATGTGAGCCCCAATGGGCTAATAATGTATGTAAAGCGCTGTGGAATATGATGATGAATATAAACAGAAAGAAGGGAATTTTGTTTACTTACCGTAAATTCCTTTTCTTCTAGCTCCAATTGGGAGACCCAGACAATTGGGTGTATAGGCTATGCCTCCGGAGGCCACACAAAGTATTACACTAAAAGTGTTAAGCCCCTCCCCTTCTGCCTATACACCCCCCGTGCTCCCACGGGCTCCTCAGTTTTGGTGCAAAAGCAAGAAGGAGGAAAAAAAAATTATAAACTGGTTTAAAGTAACTTCAATCCGAAGGAATATCGGAGAACTGAAACCATTCAACATGAACAACATGTGTACACAAAAAAACAGGGGCGGGCGCTGGGTCTCCCAATTGGAGCTAGAAGAAAAGGAATTTACGGTAAGTAAACAAAATTCCCTTCTTCTTTGTCGCTCCATTGGGAGACCCAGACAATTGGGACGTCCAAAAGCAGTCCCTGGGTGGGTAAAATTTTTACCTCGTAAGAGAGCCGTAAAACGGCCTCTTCCTACAGGTGGGCAACCGCCGCCTGAAGGACTCGCCTACCTAGGCTGGCATCCGCCGAAGCATAGGTATGCACCTGATAGTGTTTCGTGAAAGTGTGCAGGCTCGACCAGGTAGCCGCCTGACACACCTGCTGAGCCGTAGCCTGGTGCCTCAAAGCCCAGGACGCGCCCACGGCTCTGGTAGAATGGGCCTTCAGCCCTGAGGGAACCGGAAGCCCAGCCGAACGGTAGGCTTCGAGAATTGGCTCCTTGATCCACCGAGCCAAGGTTGATTTGGAAGCCTGTGACCCTTTACGCTGGCCAGCGACAAGGACAAAGAGTGCATCCGAGCGGCGCAGGGGCGCCGTACGAGAAATGTAGAGTCTGAGTGCTCTCACCAGATCTAACAAGTGCAAATCCTTTTCACATTGGTGAACTGGATGAGGACAAAAAGAAGGTAAGGAGATATCCTGATTGAGATGAAAGGGGGATACCACCTTAGGGAGAAATTCCGGAACCGGACGCAGAACCACCTTGTCCTGGTGAAAAACCAGGAAAGGGGCTTTGCATGACAGCGCTGCTAGCTCAGACACTCTCCGAAGTGAAGTGACTGCTACTAGAAAAACCACTTTCTGCGAAAGGCGTGAGAGAGAAATATCTCTCATTGGCTCGAATGGTGGTTTCTGAAGAACCAGCAGTACCCTGTTCAAATCCCAGGGTTCTAACGGCCGCTTGTAAGGAGGAACGATGTGACAAACCCCCTGCAGGAACGTGCGTACCTGTGGAAGTCTGGCTAGGCGCTTCTGGAAAAACACAGAGAGCGCTGAGACTTGTCCCTTAAGGGAGCCGAGCGACAAACCCTTTTCCAGTCCAGATTGAAGGAAGGACAGAAAAGTGGGCAAGGCAAAAGGCCAGGGAGAAAAACCCTGAGCAGAGCACCACGACAGGAAAATTTTCCACGTCCTGTGGTAGATCTTGGCGGACGTTGGTTTCCTAGCCTGTCTCATAGTGGCAATGACGTCTTGAGATAACCCTGAAGACGCTAGGATCCAGGACTCAATGGCCACACAGTCAGGTTGAGGGCCGCAGAATTCAGATGGAAAAACGGCCCTTGAGATAGCAAGTCTGGTCGGTCTGGTAGTGCCCACGGTTGGCCGACCGTGAGATGCCACAGATCCGGGTACCACGACCGCCTCGGCCAGTCTGGAGCGACGAGGATGACGCGGCGGCAGTCGGCCCTGATCTTGCGTAACACTCTGGGCAACAGTGCCAGCGGAGGAAACACATAAGGGAGCTGAAACTGCGACCAATCCTGAACTAAGGCGTCTGCCGCCAGAGCTCTGGGATCTTGAGACCGTGCCATGAACGTTGGTACCTTGTTGTTGTGCCGGGACGCCATGAGGTCGACGTCCGGCACCCCCCAGCGGCAACAGATCTCCTGAAACACGTCCGGGTGAAGGGACCATTCCCCTGTGTCCATGCCCTGGCGACTGAGATAATCTGCTTCCCAGTTTTCCACGCCTGGAATGTGAACTGCAGAGATGGTGGAGGCCGTGGCTTCCACCCACATCAAAATCCGCCGGACTTCCTGGAAGGCTTGCCGACTGCATGTGCCGCCTTGGTGGTTGATGTATGCCACCGCTGTGGAATTGTCCGACTGAATTCTGATCTGCTTGCCTTCCAGCCACTGCTGGAACGCTTTCAGGGCAAGATACACTGCCCGTATTTCCAGAACATTGATCTGAAGCGAGGACTCTTGCTGGGTCCACGTACCCTGAGCCCTGTGGTGGAGAAAAACCGCTCCCCACCCTGACAGACTCGCGTCCGTCGTGACCACCTCCCAGGATGGGGGTAGGAAGGATTTCCCCTTCGATAATGAAGTGGGAAGAAGCCACCACCGAAGGGAAGCTTTGGTCGCCTGAGAGAGGGAGACGTTCCTGTCGAGGGACGTCGGCTTCCTGTCCCATTTGCGTAGGATGTCCCATTGAAGAGGATGCAGGTGAAACTGCGCGAAAGGAACTGCCTCCATTGCTGCCACCATCTTCCCCAGGAAGTGCATGAGGCGCCTCAAGGGGTGTGACTGGCCTTGAAGGAGAGATTGTACCCCTGTCTGTAGTGACCGCTGCTTGATCAGCGGAAGCTTCACTATCGCTGAGAGGGTATGAAACTCCATGCCAAGGTATGTGAGCGATTGGGCCGGTGTCAGATTTGACTTTGGAAAATTGATGATCCACCCGAAACTCTGGAGAGTCTCAAGGGTAGCGTCGAGGCTGTGTTGGCATGCCTCTTGTGAGGGTGCCTTGATCAGGAGATCGTCCAAGTAAGGGATCACCGAGTGACCCTGAGAGTGGAGGACTGCTACTACAGTAGCCATAACCTTGGTGAAAACCCGTGGGGCTGTTGCCAGGCCGAACGGCAGTGCCACGAACTGCAGGTGTTCGTTTTCTATGGCGAAGCGCAAGAAGCGCTGGTGCTCTGGAGCAATCGGTACGTGGAGATAAGCATCTTTGATATCGATCGATGCAAGGAAATCTCCTTGGGACATTGAGGCGATGACGGAGCGGAGGGATTCCATCCGGAACCGCCTGGTCGTTACGTGTTTGTTGAGAAGTTTCAGGTCCAGGACAGGACGGAAAGACCCGTCCTTCTTTGGGACCACAAACAAGTTGGAGTAAAAACCGTGGCCCTGTTGCTGAAGAGGAACAGGGACCACCACTCCTTCTGCCTTCAGAGTGCCCAGCGCCTGCAGAAGAGCCTCGGCTCGCTCGGGAGGCGGGGATGACCTGAAGAATCGAGTCGGGGGAAGAGAGGTGAACTCTATCTTGTAACCGTGAGACAGAATGTCTCTCACCCAACGGTCTTTTACCCGTGGCAGCCAGGCGTCGCAAAAGCGGGAGAGCCTGCCACCGACCGAAGATGCGGAGTGAGGAGGCCGAAAGTCATGAGGAAGCCGCTTTGGTAGCGGCACCTCCGGTGGCCTTTTTAGGACGTGACTTAGACCGCCATGCGTCAGAGTTCCTTTGATCTTTCTGAGGCCTTTTGGACGAGGAGAATTGGGACCTGCCCGCGCCCCGAAAGGACCGAAACCTCGACTGCCCCTTCCTCTGTTGGGGTATGTTCGGTTTGGGCTGGGGTAAGGATGTATCCTTTCCCTTGGATTGTTTGATGATTTCATCCAAACGCTCGCCAAACAATCGGTCGCCAGAAATTGGCAAACTGGTTAAGCGCTTTTTGGAAACAGAATCTGCCTTCCATTCCCGTAGCCACAAGGCCCTGCGGAGTACCACCGAATTGGCGGCTGCAACCGCCGTACGGCTCGCAGAGTCCAGGACAGCATTAATAGCGTAAGACGCAAATGCCGACGTCTGAGTGGTTATGGACGCCACCTGTGGCGCGGACGTGCGTGTGGCTGCGTCAATTTGCGCTTGACCTGCTGAGATAGCTTGTAGCACCCATACGGCTGCGAACGCTGGGGCAAAAGAAGCGCCGATAGCTTCATAGATGGATTTCAACCAGAGTTCCATCTGCCTGTCAGTGGCATCTTTGAGTGAAGCCCCATCTTCCACTGCAAGTATGGATCTAGCTGCCAGTCTGGAGATTGGAGGATCCACTTTGGGACACTGAGCCCAACTTTTGACCACGTCAGGGGGAAAAGGATAACGTGTATCCTTAAGGCGCTTAGAAAAACGCTTATCTGGACAAGCATGGTGATTCTGGACTGCCTCTCTGAAATCAGAGTGGTCCAGAAACATACTCGGTGTACGCTTGGGAAACCTGAAACGGAATTTCTCCTGCTGAGAAGCTGACTCCTCCACCGGAGGAGCTGAGGGAGAAATATCCAACATACGATTGATGGACGCAATAAGGTCGTTCACTATGGCGTCCCCGTCCGGAGTATCAAGATTGAGAGCGGCCTCAGGATCAGAATCCTGATCAGCTGTCTCCGCATCATCAACCAGAGATTCCCCCCTCTGAGACCCTGCACAATATGATGATGTCGAGGGAAAATCTAAGCGAGCTCGCTTAGTCGGTCTGGGGCTGGGGTCTGTGTCAGAACCCTCAGCCTGGGATCCATGAGATACCCCGGGAGGACATTGTTGGTCCAGCTGAGGTGGGCCAGGGAACAAAGATTCAACAGAGTCCCTGTGCTGAGATACCGGCCTGGACTGCAAGGCTTCTAGTATCTTAGCCATAGTCTCAGAGAGTTTTGCAAACTCCGTCCCCGGCACCTGAACAGTGTTAGCAGGTGGCTCCCCCTGGGCCCCTCTTAGCACACAATGCACACAATGAGGGTCAGTGGAACCTGCCGGTAGCGGGGTCGTACATGCGGCGCAGGCAACATAATAAGCCTGTGTTTTGGCACCCCTGCCTTTCGTGGGCGCCATGCTATTATCTTCCCTGAGTAACACAATAGGGTATATAGCCAGAAATCAACTGTGCACCATACAGTGTAAAACATATATACCATAAACATATAATGTTACACTACTGCACAATGGGGCTAGCACCACAGGTGCTGCTTACCACCCGCCTAAAGCGGTTGTGAGGCCACCAGAGTCCCTGCCTGGGTCTCCCAGACTTTGTCCCCCTCTGCAGCGTCCGAGGAGCTGACAGGAATGGCTGCCGGCGTCCTGAGGAGAGGAGGGAGCCGTGGGCGTGACCCAGAAAGAGCGGGAACTGGTGCCCGCACTGTGCACAGTGAGAGGGGTGGAGTATGCAAAGCATGCTCCAGCCCTCAGTGCTGCTCGTTCTGTGCAGCGTCCCGCCCTTCCCCTGCCTGTCAGGGCTGTGGGCGGGAGGAAAGGAAACTAGGCCGCAAAAAGCCGGAGACTCTAGTAATAAACGCGGCCGCCGTAAAAGCGCGGCCGGCGTGAAAGTCCCCGGCGCACTACAAGTCCCAGCCGCGCCGCAGTGTTTCCATGGCCGCGGCGGTCAGTGCGGCAGTCCCTATACATAAACACACTCAGCAACGCTGAGTGTGTAATGGCACATATTAACCCGGTCAGCGCCGTGGTCCCCGGTGCACTAGCACACCCAGCAAAGCTGGAGTGTTGCTGTGCGCTGTCCCCACAGGGATACAGAGTACCTCCAAGTAGCAGGGCCATGTCCCTGAACGATACCCGGCTCCTATCCAGCAGGCTCCACAGGAGTTGTGGATGAAGCACGGTCTCAGTGCCTGGAGACCGATAGGATCCCACTTCACCCAGAGCCCTGAGGGGGATGGGGAAGGAAAACAGCATGTGGGCTCCAGCCTCCGTACCCGCAATGGATACCTCAACAAGAGTGGGGTGAGAAGGGAGCATGCTGGGGGCTCTATATGGGCCCACTTTTCTTCCATCCGACATGGTCAGCAGCTGCTGCTGACCAATCTGTGGAGCTGTGCGTGCGTGTCTGACCTCCTTCGCACAAAGCAAAAAACTGAGGAGCCCGTGGGAGCACGGGGGGTGTATAGGCAGAAGGGGAGGGGCTTAACACTTTTAAGTGTAATACTTTGTGCGGCCTCCGGAGGCATAGCCTATACACCCAATTGTCTGGGTCTCCCAATGGAGCGACAAAGAAAAATGCATACTAACCAGGTATGGATTTATTAATCGAAAGAATAATGTTCCTATATGACCTATACAAATAGAGACGCTATTTCACACCTGATCAAACTGCGATAGCAAATGTTTTTTTGAAAGTACGAATACCTTCTTCATGTAGGTGCTTTGCAGACAGATGGTAGGTGATAGAGGATTATGTGCCTGGTACACATCATGCAGGGTCCATATGGATATTTTAGGCTACTGTAGTTGGCATGTGCTTGCTCTATATACATCAGAAGACTGTATGCAATATAAGCCTGCTTTACACGAGACGACCGATTGTGCGATAGCACGATCGATCGTACCCGCCCCCGTCGTTTTTGCGTCACGGGCAATTAGTTGCCCGTGGCGCACAAACTCGTTTAATCCCCGTCACACGCACTTACCTTGCGGACGACCTCGCTGTGGGCGACGAACGTCCACTTCCTGGAGTGGGAGGGACGTTCGGCGTCACAGCGACGTCACACGGCAGTCGGCCAATAGAAGCGGAGGGGCGGAGATGAGCGGGATGTAAACATCCCGCCCACCTCCTTCCTTCCATTAAGCTGTCGGGTGCCGCGGGAGGCAGGTAAGCTGCTGTTCATCGTTCCCGGGGTGTCACACGGAGCAACGTGATGCCACGGAAACGATGAACAACCGCCGCCATTTTAATTAAACAATGTTATGAAACCTAGCGACGAGTACACGACTCACTATTTGTGAGCGATACTGTGTCGCTAGGAGGTGTTACACGAGACGACGTCGTGTACGATGCCGGATGTGCGTCACGAAAACCATGACCCCGACGACGCATCGCACGATCAGTCGTCTCGTGTAAAGCCCGCATTAGGCTACGTGCAGATTTTTGTTTTATAGCAGTTTTTGCACCAGAAACTGAGCGGAAACCCCGCAAATCTACCTGCTCCTCAAAAACTCGGGAGTTTCCTACTCAGTTTCTGCCATGCCGTTAAGTACTGTATTTACCGTGCTTGCAGATATACCAACAGAGCAGATACTATGTCTGCAGGTGGGAAATATGTATGTGTAATAGAAAAAGAGAATTTTGTTTACTTACCGTAAATTCTTTTTCTTATAGTTCCGTATTGGGAGACCCAGACCATGGGTGTTTAGCTTCTGCCTCCGCAGGACACACAAAGTACTACACTTAAAAGTGTAGCTCCTCCCTCTGAGCTTATACACCCCCTGGTGAGCCAGTCCCAGCCAGTTTAGTGCAAAAGCTGAAGGAGAATAGCCACCCACAAGTAAAACAGAGCAAGAGCCGGAACAACCGGAGACTCTGTCCACGACAACAGCCGGTGATAACACACGGAACAAGAAAAGTGCCAACGGGCAACAAGGAGGGAGCTGGGTCTCCCAATACGGAACTATAAGAAAAAGAATTTACGGTAAGTAAACAAAATTCTCTTATCGTTCCTTTGGGAGACCCAGACCATGGGACGTTCCAAAGCAGTCCCTGGGTGGGAAATAAACAGAAAAACTAAGAAGTAGGCAGAACCTAACTTCACAAGTGGGCGACAGCCGCCTGAAGGATGCGTCTGCCCATGCTCGCATCTGCCGAAGCATGAGCATGCACTTGGTAGTGCTTCGAGAAGGTATGCAGGCTAGTCCAAGTGGCAGCCTGACAGACTTGTTGAGCCGTAGCCTGGTGCCTAAAAGCCCAAGAGGCACCGACAGCTCTGGTCGAGTGTGCTTTGATCCCCGGCGGGGGAGGCACCTGAGTACTCTGGTAGGCGTCCGAAATGGTCGATCTAATCCAACGGGCCAAGGTCGGCTTAGAAGCAGAGAGACCCTTGCGCCGCCCTGTGGTTAGCACAAAAAGAGAGGTGCACCGCCTAAGCGCAGCGGTGCGAGACACATAAATCCGGAGAGCACGCACCAGATCTAGAGTATGCAGCGCTTTTTCAAAGCGATGAACAGGGGCCGGACAGAAGGAAGGTAAGGAAATGTCCTGGTTAAGGTGGAAGGGAGAGACCACCTTAGAAAGAAAGTCCGGAGTCGGACGGAGAACCACCTTGTCTTGGTGAAAAACTAAAAAAGGTGACTCCGAGGAGAGTGCAACCAAATCAGAGACTCTCCTGAGAGAAGTTATGGCAACTAGAAAGGCCACTTTCTGAGAAAGACGATACAAAGAAACCTCCCTAAGAGGCTCAAAAAAGGGTTTCTGCAATACCGTGAGGACCAAGTTAAGGTCCCAGGGATCCAAGGGCCGCCGATAAGGCGGAATGATGTGAGGCGCGCCTTGCATGAAGGTGCGGACCTGAGCCAGCTGGGCGAGACGCCGCTGGAACAGTACTGACAGAGCTGAGACTTGTCCCTTGAGAGAGTTGAGGGACAGTCCTAGCTGCAGGCCGGGCTGTAGAAAAGACAGAAGGGTCGGCAAAGAGAATGGCCAAGGAGGATGGCCGGAAGAGCGACACCAGGACAGGAAAATTTTCCAAGTCCTGTGATAGATCTTGGCGGAGGAAGACTTACGGGCCCGAGTCATAGTGGAGATGACCTCAAAAGGAATACCAGAAGTCGTCAAAATCCAGGACTCAAGAGCCACGCCGTCAATTTGAGGGCCGCAGAATTCGGGCGGAAAAACGGACCTTGCGAGAGTAGGTCTGGACGGTCCGGAAGATGCCACGGCATCGCTACGGACAGTTGGAGCAGGTCCGGATACCAAGCTCGCCGGGGCCAGTCCGGTACAATGAGGATGACTTGACGGCCCTCCACTCTGATCTTGCGCAGGACTCTGGGCAAGAGAGCTAGAGGGGGAAACACGTAGGACAGACGAAACTGGGACCAGTCTTGAACCAGAGCGTCCGCGGCGAAGGCCTGAGGATCGTGGGAGCGAGCCACGTAAACAGGAACCTTGTTGTTGTGACGGGATGCCATTAGGTCCACGTCCGGAGTGCCCCATTTGCGGCAGATTGACTGAAACACTGCCGGGTGCAGGGACCACTCGCCACCGTCCACGCATTGACGGCTGAGATAATCTGCCTCCCAGTTTTCCACGCCTGGGATGTGGACTGCGGATATGGTGGACTTGGAGTCCTCCGCCCATTGAAGGATGCGTTGTACCTCCATCATTGCCAGGCGGCTGCGTGTCCCGCCTTGGTGATTGATGTAGGCAACCGCTGTTGCGTTGTCTGACTGGACTCGAATGTGCCTGCCCGCCAACAGGTGGTGAAAAGCTAGGAGAGCTAGAAACACAGCTCTGGTTTCCAGCACATTGATTGAAAGGGCTGACTCGGACGGAGTCCAAGTGCCCTGCGCTCTGTGGTGGAGATATACCGCTCCCCAGCCGGATAGACTGGCATCCGTGGTGAGAATCACCCAGGACGGGGCCAGGAAGGAGTGCCCTTGGGTCAGGGAGAGGGGCCGAAGCCACCACTGAAGAGAGCTCCTGGTCCGTGGCGACAGAGCCACTAACCTCTGTAAGGAGGAAGGCCGCTTGTCCCAACAGCGGAGAATATCCAGCTGCAGAGGGCGCAGATGGAACTGGGCAAAGGGAACAGCCTCCATGGACGCCACCATTTTCCCCAGCATCTGCATCAGGCGCCTGAGGGTATAACGGCAGGGCCGCAGCAGAGAGCGCACCGCTAGCTGGAGAGACTGCTGTTTGATTAAGGGCAAATTCCCAAGTGCCGGCAAAGTCTCGAACTGCATGCCTAGGTACGTGAGACTCTGGGTTGGAGTCAGAGTGGATTTGGGAAAATTGACAAGCAACCCGAATTGGGCTAGAGTGGCGAGAGTGAGCGAGACACTCCGCTGACAGTCTGCGCTGGATGGAGCCTTGACCAGAAGGTCGTCCAGGTAAGGAAGCACTGCCAACCCCTGGAGGTGCAGGACCGCAATCACTGCCGCCATGATCTTGGTGAATACCCGAGGGGCCGTGGCTAACCCGAAGGGGAGAGCCACGAATTGGAAATGATCCTCTCCTATGGCAAAACGTAACCAACGCTGGTGTGAAACTGCGATTGGCACATGTAGATAGCCATCTTTGATGTCGATGGACGCCAGGAAATCCCCTTGGGTCATAGACTGATCGCAGAGACTCCATGCGAAAATGCCGCACCCGAACATGCTTGTTGAGAAGCTTGAGATCCAGGATGGGCCGGAAGGTACCGTCCTTTTTGGGAACTAGGAAGATGTTTGAGTAAAAACCTCTGAACTGTTCCAGAGTGGGAACTGGTACAATCACTCCGTTTGCCTGCAGGGACGCCACGGCCTGTGAGAAGGCGGCGGCCTTGGAGCAGGGGGGAGTTGAGAGAAAAAAAATCTGTTTGGCGGGCTGGAAGAGAATTCTATCCTGTAGCCGTGAGATATGATATCTCTCACCCACTGATCGGAGACTTGTTTTAACCAAGCGTCGCCAAAGTGGGAGAGCCTGCCACCGACTAAGGACGTGGTTGGAGCGGGCAGAGAGTCATGAGGAGGCTGCCTTAGTGGCAGAACCTCCTGCGGTCTTCTGCGGACGCGCTTTTGGGCACCAGTTGGATTTCTGATCCTTAGCTGAGTTAGCGGACGAGGCGGAGGGCTTAGAGGACGACCTGATGGAGGAACGAAAGGAACGAAACCTCGATTGATTCCTACCCTGGGCGTGTTTCCTGGTCTTGGTTTGTGGCATGGAAGTACTCTTCCCGCCAGTAGCTTCCTTAATAATTTCATCCAGCTGTTCACCGAACAGCCGGGAACCAGCAAAAGGAAGGGAGCCCAGCAAGAAACTTCTTGGAAGAAGCATCTGCCTTCCACTCTCGAAGCCACAAGATCCTGTGGATAACAAGGGAATTAGCTGAAGCCACCGCAGTGCGGTGAGAAGCCTCTAGCATGGCAGACATGGCATAAGATGAAAAAGCTGAAGCCTGAGAAGTTAAGGCAACCATCTCAGGCATAGATTCCTTGGTGAGGGAATGCATCTCCTCTAGGGAAGCAGAGATGGCCTTGAGAGCCCACACTGCTGCAGAAGTCGGGGAAAACGCGGCCCCCGCCGCTTCATACACGGATTTGGCCAGAAGGTCAATCTGACGGTCAGTGGAATCCTTAAGTGAGGTGCCGTCAGCCACCGACACAACGGTCCGGTCTGAGAGCCTAGACACCGGAGGGTCTACCTTTGGGGAGTGCGACCACTCCTTGACCACCTCAGGTGAAAAGGGAAAACGGTCATCAGAACCATGCTTTGGAAAGCGTTTGTCAGGACAGGCCCTGGGTTTGGTCACAGCGGTCTGAAAATTGGAGTGGTTAAAGAACACACTCTTTACTCTTTTAGGCGAGGTAAACTGATGCTTTTCTGCCAGAGAGGGTTGCTCCTCTGAGACTGGCGGATTGAGATCCAGTACAGAATTAATAGAAGCAATCAAGTCACTAAAATCTGAGTCACCCTCGGAGAGATCGATGGGGTACATAGCCTCCGAGCCCCCCGTGAGGGCATCCTCCTCATCCTGAGAGTCAGCTCTTACGTCAGAGCCACGGGATGAGGAGGGGGAGGAAACCCTGCGCCTTCTCTTAGAAGGACGGGGTCTGGGACCTGATGATGAATCCTCTGTGAGCTCCGATGGACGGAGGTCAGAGGATAGGGATCCTCTGGCAAGAGTATTAGAGGCACCCTGTGAGGAGGGCTGATGCATATTCATCAAAGTCCTGGAAAAAAGTCCCATGGACTCAGCAAATGACTGGGCTATGGACCTAGAAAAGGATTCTACCCAGGCCGGGGGTTCAGTCACAGGTGCAGAAGCAGCCTGAGAGACCACTGGGGGTGAGACTCCAGGCTGTGGCACCGCCAAGTTAGAGCAAACATCACAATGTGGACAGGTGCTCGGCTCAGGCAGCAGGAGCTTACATGCAGTGCATACAGAATAAAGCTTTGGAGCCTTGCTCCTTGTGTGAGACATGCTGCTGGAGTGGGGGCTTTGCAAGAGAATGAACCCCAGGGAGAATATACAGAGGTGCACAACCGGAGACCGGCTGTGGCTTACCAGACCGCTGGAAGCGGTGTTGTGTGCCCTCCAGATCCCGAAGCCCGAACCTCCAATGCACAGCACCTCAGCAGGGATGCAGAGTGCAGACAGGCCCAGCGCAGAGTGAACTCTGCTTGAGAAATGGCCGCCGGAGCGAAGAGAGGGGACGGGACTAGGGGGCGTTCCTGTAGGGGACCGGGAACTGGAGGGCCATAGACCTGCAGGAGAGGAGACACGCCCCAGCAGTGGGGAGTGTCCCTCCCCTGTGCAGAACGGCCGCCGGGAGGAGCCGTGCCTGTCCCTCTTGCATGAGTGACATGCGAGGGAAGTTAATAGAAACTAGGCCTCCGGCAAAGCCAGGGCCTAAATTTAAGCGGCGAGGCTGACTCGCAGGCACCATCGGCGCGGTTCTCGGGCGAAAGCTAGAGAACCCGCCGGAAATGTCAAAATAAACACATTCAGCATACTCTCCCCATACAATAAAAAACAGGGACCCCCAACACATAAACGTCTCAGGTACTTAGCTGCTGAGACGCAGGGCCAGGTCCCTGGGGATGAGTGCTCCGGTCCAACAGAATCCTCAAGGGGCTGTGGATGGAGACCGGTCTCCTGCCAGGCATGGAGACCGTGCTGGCTCCCACTTCAAGCCAGAGCCCAGGAGGGATGGTGAAGGCGCACGGCATGTAAGGCTCCAGCCTTGGAAATCAACCTTAACAACACCGCCGACATAGTGGGGTGAGAAGGGACATGCCGGGGGTCCAGACGTGGACCGGCTTTTCTTCAATCTCTTTCCAAAAAGCAAAAAAATCATGAGAATGCATGTGTGGATGTATGCCTCCTGAACACAAAGTGATAAACTGGCTGGGACTGGCTCACCAGGGGGTGTATAAGCTCAGAGGGAGGAGCTACACTTTTAAGTGTAGTACTTTGTGTGTCCTCCAGAGGCAGAAGCTAAACACCCATGGTCTGGGTCTCCCAAAGGAACGATAAAGAAAAACAGATTTCTGAGTGGATTACAGTACCAGACATGGGTGAGATCTGAAGAAGGTTTCTCCACCTGCTGCTGAATTTTTTTATGAGGAAGGTTCGGATAAGTTTGCAGCAGGTCAGTATCTTCACTTTTTCCTATGCAGAGCAGTGAAATCTGCACATTAGGTCTGTTTCATACAACCAACTTTCCCAGACCAAGTACAAACTGAGTCTCCTGATAGTCTATGATGTTGTTGAATTCAGATCCGGAGACCCCCAACCAGTCCGTGCAGTAAGTCCTGAGAAATATGGATGTGTGAAAACCGACTTAACCATACAGAGTTAGCTTTGGATTGACCACAGATTTGCAGGAAGAGGAGTTGGAAAATTTGTGGCATATTTCCCACCCTGCTTGCTCCTACACAGCTACAAAATTATAGAACATGAAAATGTCAACTGAAGGGAATGGAAACGTTGGTTAGGTTATAGGCTACCAAAGAGGCATTTATAATACGGAGTTCTCTGATTAGATAGATACCTGTATGGACTGTCGAAGTTTCTGAATGCCTCTTTGTAGGTGATGCTCTTTGGGATTTGCTGCAATAAAGGACAGATCTCCCGCAAATAATGCAGGGACTCCAGACATGTACTCTGCCCTCCAGCGTAGGTTGGCAGCAGCGATGAAGGTGCACGGTCTGGTGGACTCTTCCAGGGCCAGCTGTCCGAGGTCTGTATAGAACTTCAGTGCCACAAGATTACTGTTCTCATCCGACAAATAAACCAGCGGAGCCGCACCTACAATATTCAACACTTATATATAACATTACACAGACAGAAAAACATTACATTTCAGTACTTCAGTTTTTGAAGTTTAAGGGTACGTGCCCACGATCAGCAGAAGCAGCTGTTTGGATGTAGCAAGTTTTTGATGTGTCCAAAATGCTGCGTATTAGGCCTAAGACACACGGCATAAAAATCGGAGCGAGTGGAATGCGATAAAATATCGCATTCCACTCAGACCAATATTAGCCATGTCAGCACACATGAGCGATTATTTTCTCAGCCCTAATCGGACTGAGAAAACAATTGCAGCATGCCGCCACTGTAATGCGATCCTGGTTTCTCTCGCACCCATTCAAGTCTATGGGGCAAGAAAAAAAAAAAAATTCGCACTGCACTCACAGTACACCGGTGTGCAGGGCGAGAATGGCAATAGCCGGCTACAGAGGAGAGGGAGATAAATCCCTCCCTCCACTCCTCAGAGCTGGCCCGTCCCCCGCAGCTGAGGTCCGCTCGCATAATCGGACCTTAGTCGCAGTGACACTCGCATGACACTTGGCTCCCGCTGTGCTGCCAATGTGAGCCTAGTATCATGCGAGGATCGCATTAGTCCCATGTGTGGCCGTGACCTTACAGTACAAGCACAGTGGATGAAATTTATGGAAATCTGCCCACTGTGCTTTTTAATGCTGGGTAAACTACCCTGCGGAGTGATTTTCCAAACAGCAGCATGACAATTAATTCTTATGGAAATGCTAGTGCTCTGAGCGGGAGAACACAGCCAATGTCCACTGCATCAGTAATCCTGCTCGTGGGCACGTACAGCGCAATCTCCAGCAAGGGACACTAGGGTCTCCACAAGAGAAATTATACTGCATGCAGAACGCGGGGAAGCCTGATCGGGGGCTCGTACCCTCAGGAGATCTTCATTTAGGATGAGCCCATGGAATGTTTTCATTTAACAGATGCAGGTGTTTGATTAAAATGTGCACACATATATGATATATATTTGCTCTGGCATATATCTGCTGTACAACATAAGACCAAGCCTGATGTGTTGCCCTAGACTTAGAGATTTTCAGAACCACATAAAGAAGGGAATTTTGTTTACTTACCGTAAATTCCTTTTCTTCTAGCTCTAATTGGGAGACCCAGACAATTGGGTGTATAGGCTATGCCTCCGGAGGCAGCACAAAGTATTACACTCAAAAGTGTTAAGCCCCTCCCCTTCTGCCTATACACCCCCCGTGCTCCCACGGGCTCCTCAGTTTTGGTGCAAAAGCAAGAAGGAGGAAAAAGAATTATAAACTGGTTTAAAGTAACTTCGATCCGAAGGAATATCGGAGAACTGAAACCATTCAACATGAACAACATGTGTACACAAAAAAACAGGGGCGGGTGCTGGGTCTCCCAATTAGAGCTAGAAGAAAAGGAATTTACGGTAAGTAAACAAAATTCCCTTCTTCTTTGTCGCTCTATTGGGAGACCCAGACAATTGGGACGTCCAAAAGCAGTCCCTGGGTGGGTAAAATAATACCTCGTAAGAGAGCCGTAAAACGGCCTCTTCCTACAGGTGCGCAATCGCCGCCTGAAGGACTCGTCTACCTAGGCTGGCATCCGCCGAAGCATAGGTATGCAACTGATAATGTTTCGTGAAAGTGTGCAGGCTCGACCAGGTAGCCGCCTGACACACCTGCTGAGCCGTATCCTGGTGTCTCAAAGCCCAGGACGCACCCACGGCTCTGGTAGAATGGGCCTTCAGCCCTGAGGGAACCGGAAGCCCAGCCGAACGGTGGACTTCGAGAATTGGCTCCTTGATCCACCGAGCCAAGGTTGATTTGGAAGCCTGTGACCCTTTACGCTGGCCAGCGACAAGGACAAAGAGTGCATCCGAGCGGCGCAGGGGCGCCGTACGAGAAATGTAGAGTCTGAGTGCTCTCACCAGATCTAACAAGTGCAAATCCTTTTCACATTGGTGAACTGGATGAGGACAAAAAGAAGGTAAGGAGATATCCTGATTGAGATGAAAGGGGGATACCACCTTAGAGAGAAAGTCCGGAACCGGACGCAGAACCACCTTGTCCTGGTGAACAACCAGGAAAGGGGCTCTGCATGACAGCGCTGCTAGCTCAGACACTCTCCGAAGTGAAGTGACTGCTACTAGAAAAAACCCTTTCTGCGAAAGGCGTGAGAGAGAGAAATATCTCTCATTGTCTCGAATGGTGATTTCTAAAGAACCAGCAGCACCCTGTTCAGAATCCAGGGTTCTAACGTCAGCTTGTAAGGAGGAACGATGTGACAAACCCCCTGCAGGAACGTGCGTACCTGTGGAAGTCTGGCTAGGCGCTTCTGGAAAAGAAGGGAATTTTGTTACTTACCGTAAATTCCTTTTCTTCTAGCTCCTATTGGGAGACCCAGACGATTGGGTGTATAGCACTGCCTCCGGAGGCCACACAAAGCATTACACTTAAAAGTGTAAGGCCCCTCCCCTTCTGGCTATACACCCCCAGTGGGATCACTGGCTGCTCAGTTTTAGTGCTAAAGCAAGAAGGAGGAAAGCCAATAACTGGTTCAAACAAATTCACTCCGAAGTAACATCGGAGAACTGAAAACCATTGAACATGAACAACATGTGTACCCGAAAACAACCAAAAATCCCGAAGGACAACAGGGCGGGTGCTGGGTCTCCCAATAGGAGCTAGAAGAAAAGGAATTTACGGTAAGTAACAAAATTCCCTTCTTCTTCGGCGCTCCATTGGGAGACCCAGACGATTGGGACGTCCAAAAGCTGTCCCTGGGTGGGTAGAGAAATACCTCATGTTAGAGCTGCAAAGACAGCCCTCCCCTACGGGGAGGCAACTGCCGCCTGCAGGACTCTTCTACCTAGGCCGGCGTCCGCCGAAGCATAGGTATGCACCTGATAATGTTTGGTGAAAGTGTGCAGACTCGACCAGGTAGCTGCCTGGCACACCTGTTGAGCCGTAGCCTGGTGTCGTAATGCCCAGGACGCACCCACGGCTCTGGTTGAGTGGGCCTTCAGCCCTGATGGAACCGGAAGCCCAGCAACACGGTAGGCTTCAAGAATTGGTTCTTTGATCCATCGAGCCAGGGTGGCTTTGGAAGCCTGCGACCCTTTGCGCTTACCAGCGACAAGGACAAAGAGTGCATCCGAGCGGCGCAGAGGCGCCGTGCGGGAAATGTAGATTCTGAGTGCTCTCACCAGATCTAGCAAATGTAAATCCTTTTCATACCGATGAACTGCATGCGGATAAAAGGAAGGCAAGGAGATATCCTGATTAAGATGAAAAGAGGATACCACCTTAGGGAGAAACTCCTGAATGGGACGCAGCACTACCTTGTCCTGGTGGAACACCAGGAAGGGAGCCTTAGATGACAGCGCTGCTAGTTCCGACACTCTCCGAAGAGACGTGACCGCTACCAGAAAGGCCACTTTCTGTGAGAGTCGAGAAAGTGAAACATCTCTCAGAGGCTCGAAGGGCGGCTTCTGGAGAGCAACAAGGACCTTGTTTAGATCCCACGGATCTAACGGCCGCCTGTACGGAGGGACGATATGACAAACCCCCTGCAGGAACGTGCGCACCTGAGAAAGTCGTGCTAGCCGCTTCTGAAAAAACACGGATAGTGCCGAGACTTGCCCTTTAAGGGAGCCGAGCGACAAGCCCTTTTCCAACCCAGATTGCAGGAAGGAAAGAAGGACAGGCAACGCGAATGGCCAGGGGGATACTCCTTGTGCAGAGCACCAGGATAAGAAAATCTTCCACGTTCTGTGGTAAATCTTAGCAGAAGTGGACTTCCTAGCCTGTCTCATGGTGGCCACGACCCCTTGGGATAATCCTGAAGACGCTAGGATCCAGGACTCAATGGCCACACAGTCAGGTTCAGGGCCGCAGAATTCCGATGGAAAAACGGCCCTTGGGACAGTAAATCTGGTCGGTCTGGTAGTGCCCACGGTTGGCCGACCGTGAGATGCCACAGATCCGGGTACCACGACCTCCTCGGCCAGTCTGGGGCGACGAGTATGACGCGGCCGCAATCGGATCTGATCTTGCGTAGCACTCTGGGCAAGAGTGCCAGAGGTGGAAACACATAAGGGAGCCGGAACTGCGACCAATCTTGCACTAAGGCGTCTGCCGCCAGAGCTCTTTGATCGCGAGACCGCGCTATGAAGGTCGGGACCTTGTTGTTGTGCCGAGACGCCATTAGGTCGACGTCCGGCACCCCCCAGCGGCGGCAGATTTCCTGAAACACGTCCGGGTGAAGGGACCATTCCCCTGCGTCCATGCCCTGGCGACTGAGGAAGTCTGCTTCCCAGTTTTCTACGCCCGGGATGTGAACTGCTGATATGGTGGAAGCTCTGTCCTCCACCCACATCAGAATCCGCCGGACTTCCTGGAAGGCTTGCCGACTGCGTGTCCCTCCTTGGTGGTTGATGTATGCCACCGCTGTGGAGTTGTCCGACTGAATTCGGATCTGCTTTCCTTCCAGCCACTGCTGGAAGGCTAGTAGGGCAAGATACACTGCCCTGATTTCCAGAACATTGATCTGAAGGGTGGACTCCTGCTGAGTCCACGTACCCTGAGCCCTGTGGTGGAGAAAAACTGCTCCCCACCCCGACAGACTCGCGTCTGTCGTAACCACTGCCCAGGATGGGGGTAGGAAGGATCTTCCCTGTGATAATGATGTGGGAAGAAGCCACCATTGCAGAGAGTCCTTGGCCGTCTGGGAAAGGGAGACTTTCCTGTCCAGGGAAGTTATTTTCCCGTCCCATTGGCGGAGAATGTCCCATTGAAGTGGGCGCAGATGAAACTGCGCAAACGGGACTGCCTCCATTGCTGCCACCATCTTCCCTAGGAAGTGCATGAGGCGCCTTAAGGGGTGCGACTGACCATGAAGGAGAGACTGCACCCCTGTCTGTAGTGACCGCTGCTTGTCCAGCGGAAGCTTCACTATCGCTGAGAGAGTATGAAACTCCATGCCAAGGTACGTTAGTGATTGGGTCGGTGACAGATTTGACTTTGAAAAGTTGATGATCCACCCGAAGGTCTGGAGAGTCTCCAGCGCAACATTCAGGCTGTGTTGGCATGCCTCTTGATAGGGTGCTTTGACAAGTAGATCGTCCAAGTAAGGGATCACCGAATGCCCCTGAGAGTGCAAGACTGCTACCACTGCCGCCATGACCTTGGTGAAAACCCGTGGGGCTGTCGCCAGACCAAATGGCAGAGCTACGAACTGGAGATGGTCGTCTCCTATCACGAAACGTAGAAAACGTTGGTGCTCTGTAGCAATCGGCACGTGGAGATAAGCATCTTTGATGTCTATTGATGCAAGGAAATCTCCTTGAGACATTGAGGCAATGACGGAGCGGAGGGATTCCATCCGGAACCGCCTGGCGTTCACATGCTTGTTGAGCAGCTTTAGGTCCAGAACAGGACGGAACGAGCCGTCCTTTTTTGGAACCACAAAGAGATTGGAGTAAAAACCTTGCCCCTGTTCCTGCAGAGGGACAGGGATCACCACTCCTTCTGCTCTTAGTGAGCACACCGCCTGCAGAAGGGCATCTGCTCGGTCGGGATGTGGGGAGGTTCTGAAGAACCGAGGCGGAGGACGAGAACTGAACTCTATCCTGTACCCGTGAGACAGAATGTCTGTTACCCACCGGTCTTTGACCTGTGGCAGCCAAATGTCGCAAAAGCGGGAGAGCCTGCCACCGACCGAGGATGCGGAGGGAGGAGGCCGAAAGTCATGAGGCAGCCGCCTTGGAAGCGGTGCCTCCGGTTGCCTTCTTGGGGCGTGAGTGAGTCCGCCAGGAATCTGAGCCCCTCTGCTCCTTCTGAGTCCCTTTGGACGAGGAGAATTGGGTCTTGCCGGAGCCTCGAAAGGACCGAAACCTCGACTGCCACTTCCTCTGTTGAGGTTTACTTGATCTGGGCTGGGGTAAGGAGGAGTCTTTACCCTTGGATTGTTTAATGATTTCAGCCAATTGCTCACCAAACAGTCTGTCTACAGATAGTGGCAAGCTGGTTAAACATTTTTTGGAAGCAGAATCCGCTTTCCATTCCTTTAACCACAAGGCTCTGCGCAAAACCACAGAGTTGGCAGACGCCATTGCGGTACGGCTCGTAGAGTCCAGGACAGCGTTGATAGCGTAAGTCGCAAACGCAGACATTTGCGAGGTTAGTGACGCCACTCGCGGCACTGCTGGACATATGATAGAGTCCACCTGTGCCAGACCAGCCGAAATAGCTTGGAGTGCCCACACGGCCGCGAATGCTGGAGCAAACGACGCGCCGATAGCTTCATAGACAGACTTTAACCAAAGGTCCATCTGTCTGTCATTGGCATCTTTAAGTGAAGCCCCATCCTCCACTGCAACTATGGATCTAGCCGCAAGCCTGGAGATTGGGGGGTCCACCTTTGGACACTGGGTCCAGCGTTTGACCACGTCAGGGGGAAAGGGATAACGTGTATCCTTAAGACGTTTGGAGAAACGCTTGTCAGGATAAGCATGGTGTTTCTGGACTGATTCTCTGAAGTCAGCGTGGTCCAGAAAAGTACTCAGTTTAGGCTTGGGATACCTGAAATGGAACTTCTCCTGCTGTGCAGCTGCCTCCTCTGCTGAAGGGGCAGGGGGAGAAATATCCAATAGGCTATTGATGGCCGCTATAAGGTCATTTACCATGGCGTCACCATCAGGAGTATCCAGATTGAGAGCGGTTTCAGGATTAGACTCCTGATCACCCTCCTCTGTCTCATCATGTAGAGACTCTTCTCGCTGAGACCCTGATCCGCGTGATGACGTGGAGGGTCTCTCCCAGCGAGCTCGCTTAGGCTGCCTGGGACTGTCATCTGAGTCAGAGCCTTCAGCCTGAGATGCCTGGGACCCCCTTAAGGCACGGATTAACTCCAGCTGAGGGGGACCGGGGAACGTTGCCGCAGCAGTGTCCATGGTCTGAGTAACTGGCCTGGCCTGCAAGGTCTCTAGGATCTTTGTCATAGTGACAGACATCTTGTCAGCAAAAACTGCGAACTCTGTCCCCGTCACCGGGACAGGGTTCACCGGTGACTCTGCCTGGGTCACTACGTCCACAGACTCCGGCTGACGAAGTGGCACAGGGACCGAACATTGCACACAATGGGGGTCTTTGGAACCTGCCGGTAGATCAGCCCCACAAGCGGCACAAGCAGCGTATACAGCCTGTGTCTTGGCACCCTTGCGTTTTGCGGATGACATGCTGTTGTCTCCTCAGAGCAAGATAGGGTATACAGCCAAGAAGCGACCTTACAGTGCAATATATATATAAATGGTACAGAGAAAAAAGTACACCAAAATATCACTGTGGCACTAGTGGGGCCAGCACTAATGTGCTGCTTACCGCCCGCTGAACGCGGGTGTGTGGTCGCCAGAAATCCCCTGTCTGGGTCCCCCAGAGCCTGTGTCCGTTCTCCAGCCAGACTGCATGTAGGAATGGCTGCCGGCGTCCTATGGAGAGGGGCGGGCCCTGGGCGTGTGCAGACAAAGAGCGGGAAGCCTGCGTCCTACTGTGCTCAGTGAGAGGGCTGGAGTATGTAAATAAGACTCCAGCCCTCGGCGCTGACGTGTTGTCGTTCCATCGTACAGCGTCTCTCCCCTTCCCTGAGTGACAGGGTGGGGGCGGGAACGAAGCGGAGCTAGGCCGCAAAAGCCGGGGACTAAATTTATAAGCGACGCCGTCGTAAAAGCACGGTCGTCGCTAAGTCCCCGGCGCACTACAAGTCTCAGCCGCGCCGCCGCTCCAGGGGCGGCCGGCGCGGCAGTCCCCAACACAAAAAGTCACTCAGAGTGACTGTAACCCCAGCGCGCAGCGCTACAGTCCCCGGCGCACTAGCACACCCAGCAAGTCTGGAATGTGCACGGCCGTCCATACGGGGACACAGAGTACCTGAATGTTGCAGGGCCTTGTCCCTGAATGGTACCCAGCTCCGTATCCAGCAGGTTCTACGGGTCTGTGGATGGAGCCCGGCCTCAGGGCTTGGGGGCCGGTAAGATCCCACTTCCTCAGAGCCCCTCAGGGGGATGGGGAAGGAAAACAGCATGTGGGCTCCAGCCTCCGTACCCGCAATGGGTACCTCAACCTTAACAAACACCGCCAATAGGAATGGGGTGAGAAGGGATCATGCTGGGGGCCCTATATGGGCCCTCTTTTCTTCCATCCGATATAGTCAGCAGCTACTGCTGACTAAACAGTGGAGCTATGCATGGATGTGTGCCTCCTTCGCACAAAGCTTGAAAACTGAGCAGCCAGTGATCCCACTGGGGGTGTATAGCCAGAAGGGGAGGGGCCTTACACTTTTAAGTGTAATACTTTGTGTGGCCTCCGGAGGCAATAGCTATACACCCAATCGTCTGGGTCTCCCAATGGAGCGCCGAAGAAAACACAGAGAGCGCTGAGACTTGTCCCTTAAGGGAGTTGAGCGACAAACCCTTTTCCAGTCCAGATTGAAGGAAGGACAGAAAAAATGGGCAAGGCAAAGTGCCAGGGAGAAGAACCCTGAGCAGAGCACCACGACAGGAAAATTTTCCACGTCCTGTGGTAGATCTTGGCGGACGTTGGTTTCCTAGCCTGTCTCATAGTGGCAATGACGTCTTGAGATAATCCTGAAGACGCTAGGATCCAGGACTCAATGGCCACACAGTCAGGTTGAGGGCCGCAGAATTCAGATGGAAAAAACGGCCCTTGAGATAGCAAGTCTGGTCGGTCTGGTAGTGCCCACGGTTGGCCGACCGTGAGATGCCACAGATCCGGGTACCACGACCTCCTCGGCCAGTCTGGAGCGACGAGGATGACGCGGCGGCAGTCGGCCCTGATCTTGCGTAACACACTGGGCAACAGTGCCAGCGGAGGAACACATAAGGGAGCTGAAACTGCGACCAATCCTGAACTAAGGCGTCTGCCGCCAGAGCTCTGGGATCTTGAGACCGTGCCATGAACGTCGGTACCTTGTTATTGTGCCGGGACGCCATGAAGACGACGTCCGGCACCCCCCAGCGGCAACAGATCTCCTGAAACACGCCCGGGTGAAGGGACCATTCCCCTGTGTCCATGCCCTGGCGACTGAGATAATCCGCTTCCCAGTTTTCCACGCCTGGAATGTGAACTGCAGAGATGGTGGAGGCCGTGGCTTCCACCCACATCAAAATCCGCCGGACTTCCTGGGAGGCTTGCCGACTGCGTGTGCCGCCTTGGTGGCTGATGTATGCCACCACTGTGGAATTGTCCGACTGAATTCTGATCTGCTTGCCTTCCAGCCACTGCTGGAAAGCTTTCAGGGCAAGATACACTGCCCGTATTTCCAGAACATTGATCTGAAGCGAGGACTCTTGCTGGGTCCACGTACCCTAAGCCCTGTGGTGGAGAAAAACCGCTCCCCACCCTGACAGACTCGCGTCCGTCGTGACTACTTCCCAGGATGGGGGTAGGAAAGATTTCCCCTTCGCTAATGAAGTGGGAATAAGCCACCACCGAAGGGAAGCTTTGGTCGTCTGAGAGAGGGAGACGGTCCTGACGAGGGACGTCGGCTTCCTGTCCCATTTGCATAGGATGTCCCATTGAAGGGGACGCAGGTGAAATTGCGCGAAAGGGACTGCCTCCATTGCTGTCACCATCTTCCCCAGGAAGTGCGTGAGGCGCCTCACGGGGTGTGACTGGCCTTGAAGGAGAGATTGTACCCCTTTCCGTAGTGACTGCTGTTTGATCAGCGGAAGCTTCACTATCGCTGAGAGTATGAAACTTCGTGCCAAGATATGTCAGCGATTGGGCCGGTGTCAGATTTGACTTTGGAAAATTGATGATCCACCCGAAACCCTGGAGAGTCTCCAGGGTAGCGTCAAGGCTGCGTTGGCATGCCTCTAGAGAGGGTGCCTTGATCAGCAGATCGTCCAAATACTGGATCACCGAGTGACCCAGGGAGTGTAGGAGCGCTACTACAGTAGCTATAACCTTGGTAAAAACCCGTGGGGCTGTTGCCAGGCCGAACGGCAGTGCCACGAATTGCAGGTATTCGTGTCCTATGGCGAAGCGCAAGAAGCGCTGGTGCTCTGGAGCAATCGGTACATGGGGATAAGCATTTTTGATATCGATTGATGCAAGGAAATCTCCTTGGGACATTGAGGCGATGACGGAGCGGAGGGATTCCATCCGGAACCGCCTGGTTTTTACCCGTCTGTTGAGCAGTTTCAGGTCCAGGACCGGGCGGAAAGACCCGTCCTTCTTTGAGACCACCAACAAGTTGGAGTAAAACCGTGGCTCTGTTGCTGAAGAGGAACAGGGATCACCACTCCTTCAGCCGTCAGAGTGCGCCGCGCCTGCAGAGGCGCCTCGGCTCGCTCGGGAGGCGGGGATGACCTGAAGAATCGAGTCGGGGGACGTGACTTAGACCGCCATGCATCAGAGCTCCTTTGTCTTTCTGAGACCTTGTGGACGAGGAGAATTGGGACCTGCCCGCGCCCCGAGAGGAGCGAAACCTCGACTGCCCTCTCCTCTGTTGGGATATGTTTGGTTGGGACTGGGGTAAGGATGTATCCTTTCCCTTGGATTGTTTGATGACTTCATCCAGACGCTCGCCAAACAACCTGTCGCCACAAATTGGCAAACTGGTTAAGCGCTTTTTTGGAAGCAGAATCTGTCTTCCATTCCCGTAGCCATAAGGCCCTGCGGAGTACCACCGAATTGGCGGCCGCAACCGCCGTACAGCTCGCAGAGTCCAGGACAGCACTAATAGCGTTGCCGAGGTTTGGGAGGTAATGGATGCCACTTGTGGCGCGGCCGTGCATGTGGCTGCTTCAATTTGCGCTTGACCTGCTGAGATAGCTTGTAGCGCCCATACGGCTGCGAATGCTGGGACAAAAGAAGCTCCGATAGCTTCATAGATGGATTTCAACCAGAGCTCCATCTGCCCGTCAGTGGCATCTTTGAGCGAGGCTCCATCTTCCACTGCAAGTAATGATCTAGCCGCCAGTCTGTGAGATTGGAGGGTCCACTCTGAGACACTGAGTCCAACCTTTAACCATGGTGATTCTGGACTGCCTCTCTGGAATCAGAATGGTCTAGAAACATACTCGGTGTACGCTTGGGGAACCTGAAGCGGAATTACTCCTGCTGATATCTGACTCCTCCGCCGGAGGAGCTGAGGGAGAAATATCCAGCATTTGATTGATGGACGCAATAAGATCGTTCACTATGGCGTCCCCGTCTGGAGCATTACGATTGAGAGCGCCCTCAGGATCAGAATCCTGATCAGCTGTCTCCGCATCATCAACCGGAGATTCCCCCCGCTGAGACCCTGAACAACATGATGTCGAGGGAAATTCTAAGCGAGCCCGCTTAGTCGGTCTGGGGCTGGGGTCTAAGTCAGAACCCTCAGCCTGGAATGTATCCCGGGAGGACATTGTTGGTCCAATTGAGGGGGGCCAGGGAACAATGATTCAACAGAGTCCCTTTGCTGAGATACCGGCCTGGACTGCAAGGCTTCTAGTATCTCAGCCATAGTCTCAGAGAGTTTTGCAAACGCCATCCCCGTCACTAAGGACCGTGTCAACAGGTGTCTCCCCCTGGGCCCCTCTTAGCAGATGCTCTGGCTGAAGAAGAGTCACAGGGGCCACACATTGCACACAATGAGGGTCAATGGGACCTGCCGGCAGCTGGGTCGTACAAGCGGCGCAGGCAGCATAATAATCCTGTTTTTTTTTTTGGCACCCCTGTCTTTGTGGGCGCCATGCTATTGTTTTCCCTGATTAACACAAAAGGGTAAATAGCCATAATGAACTGTGCTCATACAGTGTAAAGTATATAGTGATAACACAGAATGTATCAATACACTACAGCACCATGGGGCTAACACCACAGGTGCTGCTTACCAGCCGCCTAAAGCGGTTGTGAGGCCACCAGAGACCGTGTCTGGGTTTCCCAGGGTTTGTCCCTCTCTGCAGCGTCGTAGGAGCTGACAGGAAATGGCTGCGGCGTCCTGACGAGAGGAGGGAGCCGTGGGCGTCTCACACAGTGCACAGTGAGGGGAGTGGAGTATGCAAAGCATGCTCCAGCCCTCATGCTGCTCGTTTGTCCCTCTCTTCCGTGCAGCGTCCCGCCCTTCCCCCTGCCTGTCAGGGCTGAGGGCGGGAAAAAGGAAGCTAGGCCGCAAGAAAGCCGGGGACTTGAGTATAAGCGTCGCCGCCGTAAAAGCGCGGCCGACGCCGAAGTCCCCGGCGAACTACAAGTCCCAGCCGCGCCGCAGTTTCACATGGCAGCGGCGGTTAGCGCGGTAGCCCCTACATATAAACACACTCAGCGACGCTGAGTGTGTAATGGCACATATAGACCCGGTCAGCGCCGCGGCCCGGTGCACTAGCACACCCAGCAAAGCTGAGGTGTTGCCGTGGGCGGTCCCTACAGGGATACAGAGTACCTTCAAGATGCAGGGCCATGTCCCTGAACGGAACCCGGCTCCTATCCAGCAGTCTCCACAGGAGTTGTGGATGAAGCACGGTCTCAGTGCCTGGAGACCGATAGGATCCCACTTCACCCAGAGCCCTGAGGGGGATGGGGAAGGAAAGCAGCATGTGGGCTCCAGCCTCCGTACCCGCAATGGATACCTCAACCTTAACAACACCGCCGACAAGAGTGGGGTGAGAAGGGAGCATGCTGGGGGCCCTATATGGGCCCACTTTTCTTCCATCCGACCTGGTCAGCAGCTGCTGCTGACCAATCTGTGGAGCTGTGCTGTGCATGTCTGCCTCCTTCGCACAAAGCATAAAAACTGAGGAGCCCGTGGGAGCACGGGGGGTGTATAGGCAGAAGGGGAGGGGCTTAACACTTTTGAGTGTAATACTTTGTGCTGCCTCCGGAGGCATAGCCTATACACCCAATTGTCTGGGTCTCCCAATAGAGCGACAAAGAAAAAAAGCATTTGGGGCAGAATTGTGTTATTTAGAGCTACGTGCCGTGTTCGGATACAGGTTGTGACGTGACCCTATTATGGCAGATGCAATGTTTCAGCATGTAGCACTGGTCTTACAGGCCATTATACCTGGTTTTAGTTGTGTACAGATCACCAGTCCCACCACATCCACTTCTCCATACGTAGCAGTGAAATGAGGCTCCACAAACTGACTAAACTCCGTCACTTGCCGCACAGTGTAAATCTGCTCCAGGATATCCTGTAGGGGCTTATAATGAACATTTACATGTTATAATATGTAGGATATAACCCTCACTGATGGCTCATCCCACAGCTTCTCTTACCGGCAGCTCCTGGAACTGGGTCTTCTTGGTGGCGGTCAGCTGCACCGCGGCCGTGTCAGACCTTCCCTTTGACTGGGAAGCTGCCAACTGATAGATCTTGAAACGTCCTCCCTCCTTTAGCAGTGACACCACATCAGGTAATGGCCGCCAGATGTTTAACATGTAAGCTGTGATAAAAAAAACAAACCGAAAACAGACAGCACAATATTACCACGTTACCCATCACCTGTCTCGAGCTTATGGTGCTCAGTCTGCACATTTCACAAGTCTTCTGCCATCTACACGGCGCCATCATTGATCTAAATGCTACAAAACGTATGGGGTCTAAGGGGAAAACTTTTCTCCTTGCGGAGACTGACAAACCAATCTGGCTGCCAGTAAGGAGTCTTATAGCTACAATGCTCCTCTGGGAAATATTCAAATTGTCTCTGCAAGGAGAAAATATTTCCCTTTAGACCCCACTATAGCTTCTTATACAGCCAGATCATGTGGCTTTTTTTTTTTTTTTAAATAAATAATTTAAAAAAACAAACAAACAAAAAAAAAATGATGTGTGCTCCCTCCTAATTTCTATACCCAGCCAAGATAAAGCCAGCTGAGGGCTGGTATTCTCAGCCCGCAGCCGCCTGGTATTGCCGCATCCATTAGATGTGACAATCCTGGTTCTTTACCAGCTCTTCCCGAATTGCCCTGGTGTGGTGGCAATCGTGGTAATGAGGGGTTAATAATAGCGCACAGCTACTACTAAACCCTAGGTTAGTGATGTCACATGTGTCTATGAGATACCTGCATCACTAACCTCCAAATAAACACAGACACCAAAAAATCCTTTATTTGGAATACAATACAAAAAGACACCCTCCTTCACCACTTTATTAACCCCAAACATGGATTACGCCAGACCTGCACGGTGTTTGGGGTTAATAAAGTGGATATAATAATAATAATAATAATAATAATGTGGATATTCAGCTCTGCTACATCTGAATATCAGAGCGAGTGCCATAGAGCACAACAGCTCGCTGTGAGCTCCAGAGGATGAATGAGCTGCGCAATGAGTGGTGACGTTACTCAGGTCATATTACTGCACCCATTCTATGCCGCCTTGCAAAAAAAAAATTTTTTGCCACTGTTTTGTGCCAGGAGGTGCACATTTGGTGTTGAAATCGTCGGCACCAAATTTCAGCATCAAATTGCACCTCCTGGCAGAAAACAACTATTTTTTTGCATTTTTGGGCCAAGGGATGCAAATTGGGTGCTGAAATTTTTACACCATATTTCTGCACCCAATGCGTAATGTATACAGTGACGTTGTGTAGAATGTGTGTACAATAGATGCTGATTTCATGCGCTCCAGATGCTGCCTCTCCCATAGACAGAGTGGGAGCAGCATCCAAAGTGCACGAAATAAGTGACATGTTGCTTTTTTGAGCGCAGCGATTTGGATTAAAATTTCAGCATCCAAATTGTTGCGCTCTTAAACGCAACGTGCGGATGGATTATGCACAATCTTCATAGATTTTGCTGGGGACGCAGGATGCATGCGTTTACGTTGCAGTGCAATATGCAGCGTAAACGCATAAAATTACGCAACGTGCGCACATAGCCTTAAGGTCCTGTCTCACACACAGATAAATCTGCGGCAGATCTGTGGTTGCAGTGAAATTGTGGACAATCAGTGCCAGGTTTGTGGCTGTGTACAAATGGAACAATATGTCCATGATTTCACTGCAACCACAGATCTGCAAAAGATTTATCTGTGTGTGTGATGGGGCCTTTACTTTGTGTTATTGTCTGGATTACTTATATTTGCATAGGTCCCATTACGTTCTAAGATTGTTACCATTTATATTACATGGGGAGATGACTGACTTGGTGTTCCCAATATAACATAATTCCTACCCTCTAAGGGGTTCTATTTTTGGAGACATCATGCATGTGTGTGTTATTTTAATCTTTTTATCTAATAAAATTTAATTGGCTATATGCAGTTGCACATGGGGTTCGTGCTTTATATTTTGTGGTTTAAATATTCCCCACTTCTGAGATTGTGACGTTGGTGTTGTTGTGTAGTGGGGAAATGTTAAAAAAAAAAAAAAAAAGTGGCCTGGAATCCTACAAAACAAATTTAAAGCAAAAAGGTCCTATTGCGAGAGAACACGAACCTGAGTTATCGCCATCATCTTTGTAATCCACAATCCGTAGCTTCAATACCGGTGTTACATCCCTGCGTGCCCCGCTACCAGCTTCCTGTTCAGAGGACTCCATGGCTTTCCTGAATTCCGCCTGGATCTGAGCTTGCCTTTTATCATTTAATATCTGCCTTTGATGGTTTAGGGCCCTCTGCTGTTCACTACTTAGACACAACTGAGAAAACAGAAACATTAGTCAGTGGAGAGGAATAGTTTCTTAAAACAAAATCAATTACTTTATATGTAATGTAACAAACAGCAGAAAAACGAGCAGAAGCAGCAACCAGAAGAAGCCAACGAATGGCGAATCTGTGTCATGCGGTGTTCAGGTCGACACTCGCGAGGTGCTGTGGCGGCATTGGCCTCTGTTTACGTTGCAGAGTCCAGCAGGCAACCTGAGGTCTCCCAGTTGCTCAGCCGGGTGTTGGATGAGTCTTTCCACTGCTTTCCAGCCCTGCAAGAGTTAATTCCTGTGGAGTTGTGTGGAGCTATTGGAGACTCAGGTTGCTAATTCCTATTCAGCTACCTCGTAAATTTAAGGCTGGGGAGTCTGTTTGTTTGCTGCCGATAATAGCTTCAGCTTATGCTCCTGCGATTCTGGTCTTTGTGGTGAACCTATTTTTGGTGACCTGTAGTTTACCATTTAAGTGGAGTGTAAATTTCCCTGTTGTGCGTTTACTTCCTTCTTTATTCTCTCCTGTACATGTATAGTCTCTCCTTTGTGTTTGTGTGCAGTGTGTAAGAGATTTGGTTGTTTCCCCTGTCTGTGACATTTGTTAATTTTGCAGGGTTTGTTACGGTATGTACAGCCTGCCCCAAGGATGGGGGAAAAGGGGAGTAAAAACAGGGCTCAGATAGGAGTTAGGGTCACGCTGGGGGCTCAGACCTGCCTAACATCAAGCAAACTTCTGAGATGAGGGACAGCACAGGGACCCCCAGTCTGAGGGCCAGTATAGGTGTCCCTATTTAGTAATTTCATACCCCTGATAATCTGGCAGTGAACTTGGCGAGTAAAAATGTACAAGAGCAACAATGCCAAGAGAGAAACAGAAAAAGGTAGCTGCCCAGGGCAGATGTCTTCCCATGAGCTATTTTTCTGCTGGTGTTATGAGACAATCATCCAAGAAAGCAAAAAAGTGAACACCTGGTACAGTTTGGTAAATGTTGTGAAGACCAGGTAGAGGCTGAATTTGACACGTTTTATATCTTGGATCTGTTAGAAGCAAGTACTTTTTCCATCATTGCACTGGCTCCATCGTCATTGCCGGAGATTCTTTGCTGACATGGCTCTGGGGTCTGCCTGGAAAGCCTAGCTCCAGGCCAAAAGCAAAGCTACGAGGGTGGAATGATGAGCTGACTTTTCGTCTGTCTTTGCATGTTGTAACTTGGAAGAATATGGTATACATAATCTAACACTAGTCATTTTCGTGTTCATTTTAATACTCCACCTCCTAGATGTTTATGTCATATTTCATACCTCAAAGTAGTTGGGATCGGGCTCGTTCTGTAGAGCTTCGTATAGCTCGGAACCATCCTGAAGAGCGCGGATCTGTGGTTCACTTAAAGTCTGGCGTCTTGGTCGTTTCTTCACAGCACAAACTGAAAAAGCAAAAATATCTCTGTATTAACGTTTAATTAGTCGCGTGGGATGCATTGGACCCCAAGCAAATTTGTTTTTGTGAAATTTCTGCAAGTATGCAAGGTTGGTTACCGTCCATTTCGGTGGCATCCTGTCGGGTGCCCCTCCCTCAGTGCATCGTGAGACACGGGGTAGACTACACGTGCCCCAGCCACGTGCTGCGACTAATACTAAGTATTTTGAGGCGACTAACTGAAGGCTAACTCCATGTCCTAATAGATGGCAGAGTGCTGTGATTTTTATATATTTTAGCATCTTCAAATGCCCTACAAGCAATACCAGTTTGGGAACATATGGGGATAAATCCAATCACGAAAGAAAGAAAAAAAAGTTGTTTTGCAAGGAGTGAAAACCAAATCTATGATTACTATTTGAAAGGGGGGCAACTTTGATTACAAATGTATCTATGTTTGGCATCTGCAAACCTAAGGAATGGGTGAGATCTCGATGTGTTACATACATTGCATGCGGTATAACTTTGTAGATAACGTGTTCCTACCTTCCTGCTTTTCGAAGTCTTCCTGAATCTTGACAAATAAGACTTCGAGATTCTTCTGCTGCTTTGCCGAGTGTCTTTCTGCCTCCTTTACTTCTGCACGTTCATTGCGAAACACGTACGTCCCATTGCACATTTTCTCCATCCACTTCGTAAAAATATAGACAATTGTGTATTTTAGACCCGACATAAAACCAAATATCAAAGTGCAGCAGCACACGGTGTGCACCAAGGACGATCATGGCCGAAAGTGTTGCCACTCTTGAAATTGTTCCAGAAAACGAAGAATTTCTCCCAGAAAATTATTGCAATCACATGTTTTGTTATACACGCACATTTATTTTGTGTGTATTAGAACAGAAAAAAAAAAGCATAAAATAAAAAAGGCAAATCGGTCATAATATCACACAAAACTGCAAACATGAGGCGTACAAAATTGTTGCCTCCTCAGCTTGGTTGCACGCCCTTTGGAATAAATAACTGCAATCAATAGTTTCCTATAATCATCAACATGGTAATTTCATGTCTCACCTGGAATTTTGGACTTTTTTTTTTTTTTTTTAAAAAAAACCTGCTGCGATCTCAAATTTGAAGGAGATTTTAAGATTTCTCCACAGGTGTTCTTGGAATTCAGATCCGGCCTCATTGCTACCACTTTAGAACTTTCCAGCACTTTGTTTCCATCCTTTTCTTTGGGCTTCTTGAAGTATGTTTAGGGTCATTGTCCTGCTGAAAGACCCATACCATAGGAAGCAAACCCAGCTTTCTGACACTGGGCACTACATTGCGACCCAAAATCCTTTGGTAATCTTCAGATGTCATGCACCCTGTCAAGGCACCCAGTGCCAGAGATCGTAAAACAACCACAAATCATCTTTGAACCTCCACCATATTTGACTGTAGGTACGGTCTTATTTTCTTTGTAGGCCTCAATACTTTTTCACTAAACAGTAGAATGAAAGGCCTTTTTGGTAAAGCCTATCTTGGTCTCATCTGTCCAGAATACGCTTTCCCAGAACGATTTTGGCTTACTCACATACATTTTTGAAAACGCAGTCTAGATTTTTTATGTTTCTGTCAGCAGTGGAGTCCTCCTGCTTCTCCTCCAAAAAGATTCACTTAATTCAAATGTCAACGGATAGTTGGAGCTGACACTGATGCACCCTGAGCCTGCAGGACAGCTTGAATTTCCTTGGAACTTGATTAGGGTGGCTTAGCCACTATCAGGACAATTCTGTGTTGCAACCTTCCATCAATTTTTCTCTGCCTGCCATATCCATGGGATGTAAACTTCTTGATTATGTTGCGCAAAATTGTTGAAACATATCAAGTCCTCAGGCAGGTCTCTTCTCTTTCTGTTCTCCATGCTTAGTGTGGACACAATGCAAAGAATGAGTCGACTTCTCTCCTTTTTATCTGGTTTCAGGTGTTATGTTCATATTGCCCACACTTGTTACTTGCCACAGGTGAGTTTGAAAGAGAATCACATACTTGAAACAAAGTGGTTTATCTACGATTTGGAAAGGTGCCAACAATTTTGTCCTGCACATTTTGGTGGTTTTGTGTTAAATTATGTCCCAATTTGCCTTTTTTTCCCCCTCAAGTATCTGTGTGTTGTTCCACTACACACAAAGAAAATAAACATGTTTATGACAAAACATTTGTAATTGCAATAATTTTCTGGGAGAAATACTTCATTTTCTGGAACAATTTTAAGGGTGCCAACACTTTCAGCAATATAGGCAAGCACTGAATATATGAAGTGTAACTTACATTGCTGTCAAATAAACTATACTTGTAAAATTGAGCTGGTTCGCAGTCACAGCAGCTTGCACCTGTTCACATTTTTTTTCATTCAGCTAGGAGATGCTGGGCAGATTTTTCTGTCACACACAAACACTAATTTGGGAGGGTGTGGGCTATGGGAGAGCGAGAAGAGTCATTTTGGTCTTGAACTAAAGTAGCACCCACCTCAATTAGTACTGTATTATGAAAGAGCAAATTGTAGCAATAAGAGTAAGGGGCACTTTGCACACTACGACATCGCTAGCCGATGCTTGCGATGCCGAACGCGATAGTCCCCGCCTCCGTCGCAGCTGCGATATCATGATGATAGTTGGCGTAGCGAACATTATCGCTACGGCAGCTTCACATGCACTCACCTGCCCTGCGACATCACTCTGGCCGGCAACCCGCCTCCTTATTAAGGGGGTGGGTTGTGCGGCGTCATAGCGACGTCACACGGCAGGTGGCCAATAGAAGCGGAGGGGCGGAGATGAGCGGGACGTAAACATCCCGACCACCTCCTTCCTTCCGCATAGCCGGCATGAGCCGCAGGACGCAGGTAGATGTTCCTCGCTCCTGCGGCTTCACACACAGCGATGTGTGATGCCGCTGGAACGAGGAACAACATTATGGAAATGACCGACGCTACACCGATGATACGATTACGACGATTTTGCGCTCGTTAATAGTATCAAAAAGGATTTACACAC